>NC_052322.1:14244536-14602036 GCF_016432855.1 Salvelinus namaycush
GTGACAAGAAAATATTGAGCAACTGGATGTCGGAAATATTTCCGTTTGAGATGAAATGAGGTTCCGGACACAGCGGATCTATGCTCTCATACAGTAAACAATAATGATTTGGATTTAATGAAGGTGGAATTTAGACTCTGGGAGACGTTAAGCACCTGTTGTATATGTGTTGTGGTTGGCTTCCTCAGATCATCCTAACCCAGCTGCCTGGTCAGGAGATCCAGTTTGAGCTGTTTGATAAAGATCTGGACCAGGATGACTTCTTGGGCAGGTGAGGATCTGACCAGACGACATGTTGCCTCATAACGACTCAGAGCCAGATGAAATACGTGAATGCATTGTGTTACAGGTTCAAGTTGAACCTGCGAGACATCATCGACCCACAGTTCACTGATGAGGTAACGTCTAACGATTCACTATAGATTTTATGACAGATTTAGCTGTGTTTGCTATATGGCCAGTGGTAGAGCTATGCCTCCAAAATATGTGTGTCATACAGTATTGCAATGATACTCTCATAGTCTGATAATGGTAGTCTGGTAAACGTGTGTCTGTTTCTATCACAGTGGTACACTCTGAATGATGTGAAGTCAGGTCGGGTTCACCTGTTCATGGAGTGGCTCCCCAGGCTCTCAGAGTCCGCCAGATTAGATCAGGTTAGCTCCCCCTGTTCTATCTATCTCTGTCTCTCTCTTATCTCTGTCTCTCTCTCTGTCTCTGTGTGTGTTTCTCTCTGCTCTACCAGTGTCTGGTTCTAACGGTGTATTATAATTCTGAACCCTCCAGATCCTTCAGTTCCAGGCCGAGCAGCAGTACCAGAACAAGGCAGTGCCGTCGGCTGCTGTGCTGTTTGTGTATGTGGAGAGAGCACACAGCCTGCCGGTGAGACCAGGGGCCTGCTGCCCTGCTGTGTGCTCTCATGCTGCTGCGGTTGTTGTTGTCCTGTGACTCTATATAGCCCACAATACTTCCTCAGTGTTTATATACAACAATACTTTTTTTGGTTTTGTTACTACATCATGACCTTACATTATTGGTTTGTACATTTGTTATGCATGTACATTTGGCGATTCTGCCGCAGTCCTTTCATTTCTTTAATACACCATTTTTTCCCCCTTCATGTTCGCAGTTGAAGAAGAACGGAAAAGAGCCAAAAGTGGGGGCAGAGATTCTGCTGAAGGCCATGTCATACAAGACCAAGGTAACACTTCCTCTTCAAGTCTTCTTGACTCCTGGTCTATTTACATACTGTATATGCTTACTAGAGAAACCCAAAATGAAGTATGGACAATTTATTTGTATCTTTTTGGTTTCTCCATCCATCTCTTTTTCCAAGGTGTGCGAGCGCTCTACGTCTCCTCGGTGGGATGAAGCTTTCCACTTCCTGGTTCGTGACCCTAAAGAGGAACTCCTCATAGTGAAGGTGAGAGAAAGGTCTCGCAAAGGGTTGAAAAGTATACATTTGTTTTTGGGGCCTAAGAGAGCTGATAACGCTGTTAGCACGTTTTCATACAGAGATTACACCATGAAACGCATTTTTAATGGACCCATTCGACGCTGGGAGAATGAGTGGTGACATCGGGAGTGATTGTGGACGAAGTTAGAAAGGAAGTATGGTACTTAATGTTACCTCTGATCATTGTGTGCGTGCATGTGTTCATGTTTTTCTATCCCTCTATACTATAGTTGTCCCACAGCTGGGGCCAGGCCATGGGCACGGTGGTACTACCACTGAGAGAGGTTCTGTCAGAGCAGGGCCTGGTGCTGGACCGATGGCTGAGTCTGGACGGGGCCCTCCCTGAGAGCCAGATACTACTGAGGGCCACACTCAAGGTAAACTCAAAGTAAACAGACACTCTGTGTACCAGACTCACCACTGTCCAGACCTGGGTTCAAATAGTATTTGTTTTCTCTCAAATGCGTTATCTGTGCTAGATTGAGCTCGTCTGGCACAACGGAACCAATGGAACAGTCCCTAAAGTGTAAACTCTACCCGTCTGGCATTTCAGGCAGGCTCAATTTAAACACTCAAAGTATTTGAAAGAAAATATACTATTTGAACCCATGTCTGACTCGTACACCCACTCTCTATACCAAACAAACTCAGCACTGTCACATGATTTTCATACTCAGAGACTCACAAACTCACCACTTGTCCCATGACTATTCCTCCGAAACAACACGATTGCATGAATGATCCAGTTCAGACAGTGCCCCTAAGTCATTGTCTATGATTGCATTTGCTCTGAAGCCCCTCTTTCTCCATTAACGTCATAATGTGCGCTCTTAATACCTTCTATCCTGATAATCATTTTACTGTCACGTGTCTCTTACTCATAAATGTCATATTTGATCTGTTTTTCCAAAGTGTGTCGACCGTGTGTGAAATTACCTTTAAAAAAAAAAAAATGGAATAAACAGAAGCTTGAAACTTGAGAGGAATATTAAATGGTCTTTTGTCTTGCAGATCTTGGACACCCAGCTGGCAGTGTGTCATAGTGATGGCACTAGGGAGGGCAGTGAGGACAGAGACCATGTCATCCACAGACGGGACACTGAACCAAACCTACGACACCGATCACCGCTCTCTCAACTGTGAGTCATTCTAAAGCTCACACTGACATCAGTGTCCCATTGTTTCCCGGTCACATTACAGTATAGTACAGTGAGGACTGAGGAATCATGTCCGGCGGGCCAGCATGGCACATGTTGTTTTTCTCTGTACTGTACTTCACCATAGAAATAAATAACACATTTCTGCAGTTTAAAATGATCATGTATCTGTAAGCAAACATCATAATTAGGGCCAGGAGTGGGACCTGACCAGGAAAAACTCTGGGCCTAGTCATAATGAAGGAATGAATACATTTTATAATCCATGTAAACTGTAACTGTGGGAGATTCTCAATTGGGCAAAAGTCCGTCTTCGCCTCGACTCCTCCAGCCTCCTCTCCTCCGTGACCCGGAAACCATTAAGTGGTCACCGTATGAAGGAGCTGTGTCAATTCTTTAATAGGCGAACGGAGGAGTTTGCTCCTCTCCTCGGTTGCCTCCTCCGGCATAGGATACTGAGGTGTATGCTACAGGAGTCCTACTGCAAGAGTTTGGACATTTGCCACAAACCCTTTGAAAGTCAAAGTAGAAAATAATACACATTTTAGAAACGATATGCTACTCATCCTTTTATCTATAAAATGTATTGCGCAACTACCTACATTTAGTTTTTATCATTTTACATAGATTTTGTGATTCCTCCTCTGTAAACGTCATTTGCCAGAGTCTGATTTCATAAAAGCGCATTTGTTTCCACATTTCCTCCCCTCGCCTCCTCCCCTCGATTACCTTTGACTTTTTTCAAAAGGATGCGAGGAGAGGACGGAGGAGAGGACGCGAGGAGTCGAGCAAAACCAATTGAGATTCTCCCCCTGTCTACCTGTGTCTCCTCGCTCAGAGGTGATCAGAGCCCCGGCCAGGTGAAGCTGCAAATTGGCTACTCAATAGAGGAGAACCGGCTGTTCATTACCGTCCTTTCCTGCAGGTATGTCCCAAACTACAATACCCATAATGCACTGTGTATCACTGTACCTTGCCTGCAGGTCTGTCCTGAGCACGGACCGACTGGCTGGTGGTGTATAGTCACTAGACCTATAACCTTAATTTTTATCTATGTTGTGCGTAATTCAAAAAAGAAAATGTATTTATGAATGTTAAGCCATTCTTTTATTGTATTTGAATGAATTAATGCATAAATCAACTTAGAAAAGGGGGGAAAGCTAGCCCTAATGTATATGCTAAGGAAAACAATCCTGCAGCAACAGGAAATGTGAATTATTATGTGGATTATTATTCATGGACATTTTTGTAGGACAATGATACATTTTTCATAAGGGAAATTGGAAATGACCAACTTCAGAAGCTTTTTAAAATCTCAAATACACTACAAGTTTAAAATTTCCTGCATTGCAGGAAAGTTCTCCTGCAACAGGGGGATCAAATGAAGATCCTACATCTGTATGGAGCCAGTGAACATTGTGCTAAACAGTGTCCACACGCAGTTAGTCACCCGGTTTGTTCTCTGTTTGCCTTTAGGGGCCTGCCAGCTTGTGGGTCTGCTAAGGACGGGTCCGACCCCTATATCTCCTTCATCCTTCTGCCAGACAAGAACAGGATCACCAAGAGAAAGACCAACACCAAGAAGAGAGACCTCAATCCTGAGTTCAACGAGAGGTGAGACAGAAGGGGAAGTCAGGAGACAGAGGGAATGTGTAGGGACAGGAGTTTTCATGACCATGTTTAGTGTTTTATTTGACCTTTAACTCGGCAAGTCAGTTAAGAACAAATTCTTATTTTCAATGACGGCCTAGGAACTTGTTCACGGGCAAAATGACAGATTTGTACCTTGTCAGCTCAGGAATTCGATCTTTCGGTTACACGTCCAATGCTCTAACCACTAGGCTACCTGCCGCCCCAGAGTTACCTTAACTAGGGCCCAGAATTATTCCTGCTATCTTTGTGTAATAGTATCTGGTACTGTTTGCATTTTTGTATGTCTGAAGTCCTAACCCTATAAATGGATAAAAAATAAAAATCCTCAGCAATCTACACACAATACCCCATAATGACAAAGAGAAAACTGTTTTTTGGTTTTCTAAGCAAATATATTAAATACAAAAAACAGATACCTTATTTACATCAATATTTGCTATGAGACTCAAAATTGAGCTCAGGTGCATCCTGCTTCCATTGATCATCCTTGAGATGTTTCTACAACTTGATTGGAGTCCACCTGTGGTAAATACAATTGATTGGACATGATTTGGAAAGGCACACACCTGTCTGTATAAGGTCCCACAGTTGACAGTGCATGTCAGAGCAAAAACCAAGCCATGAGGACGAAGGAATTGTCCATAGAGCCCCGAGACAGGATTGTGACGAGGAACAGATCTGGAGAAGGGTACCAACATATTTCTACAGCATTGAAGGCCCCCAAGAACACAGTTGCTTCCATCGTTCTTAAATGGAAGAAGTTCGGAACCACCAAGCTTCTTCTTCTAGCTGGCTACCCGGACAAACTGAGCAATCAAGGGTAAAAGGGCCTTGGTCAGGAGGGTGACCAAGAACCTGATGGTCACTCTGACAGAGCTCCAGAGTTTCTCTGTGGAGATGGGAGAACCTTCCAGAAGGACAACCATCTCTGCAGCACTCCACCAATCAGGCTTTTTGGTAGAGTGGCCAGACAGAAGCCACTCCTCAGTAAAAGGCACATGACAGCCCGCTTGGAGTTTGCCAAAAGGAACCTAAAGGACTCAGATCATGAGAAAAAAGATTCTCTGGTCTGATGAAACCAAGATTGAACTCTTTGGCCTGAATGCCAAGTATCACGTCTGAATGCCAAGGACCTCAGACTTTCCGAAGGCACTGTATATCAAACTAGCAGCTCTACAGTAGGGAGTTATGTCCTATCCCTGTATCTGCCATTCTATGTCTTTTCCTTTTTCTGTGTGTGCAGGTTTGACTTTGACTTCTCTCTGGAGGAGTCCATGCAGAGAAGACTGGACCTGACTGTCAAAAACAACGTCTCCTTCATGAGCCGGGAGAGAGAGCTCATTGGAAAGGTAAGCAACTGTAGGCTATCTAATGATCTCTGTCCTGGTTTAAGCACCTTTTTGAGATGACCTCTGACCTGTGTTTTTCGTTGTTGTGTTTAGTTACAGCTGGATTTGGATCAGATAGACCTGAAGAGTGGCAATGCACAATGGTAGGTGCCATCCCACATGTTACCTTTTCTGTATTCATTCATGTAGATTCCATATTACTTTGATTGATAAGCTACCTATCTGTTACTTTTTCAGGTACGATTTGGTAGAGGAGACCAATTAGATGAGAGGATGGTCTCGCTTTCCCGCAGTGCAATGTTCCTTTTACGATCACTTCTTCAGTTCAGTTTGTTTTATATTTTTATTCAGCTTATGAGCCATGGGGCCACCACTGAAGAATTGCTTACATTTACATATCATCCCAACAATACCCCAATTCATTTGTAAATTGAATTCCTCCAATCAATGACAGATTTGGTCTGTGTTACTACTGTGCTATGAAGGCTCTGGAAAGAGAGAATTCCTAAATCCAGAGTCATGAGAACATTTTATTTATGATTGTTTGGCTGAATAGATATTTGATATGAAAGCAACTATGAAATAAGAAATATACACTGATTGCACAAAACATTAAGAATACCTTCCAACTATTGAGTTGCACCCCCCATTTTGCCCTCAGAACAGCCTATATTTGTCAGGGGCATGGACTAGAAGGTGTTGAAAGCGTTCCACAGGGATGCTGGCCCATGTTGATTCCAATGCTTCCCACAGTTGTGTCAAGTTGGCTGGATGTCCTTTGGGTGGTGGACCATTCTTGATACACACGGGAAACTGTTGAGCGTGGGAAAAACCCAGCAGCGTCGCACTCCTTGACACAAACTGGAGCGCCTGGCACCTACTATCATACCTCGTTAAAAGGAAATTAAATATTTGTCTTGCCCATTCACCCTCTGCATGGCACACATAAACAATCCATGCCCCAATTGTCTTAAGGCTTAATGTCCCCTTCACGTACACTGAATGAAGTGGATTTAACAAGTGACATCAGTAAGGGATCATAGCTTTCAGCTGGATTCACCTGGTCAGTCTGTGAAGGAAAGAGCAGGTGTCCTTCATGTTTTGTACATCAGTGTATGTTACCAAAGCACTTCAATTGTATTAACTTAAGTCACAAAAGGCGTTTAGCTTCAATCACATTGATGTTTTGATGTCTCTTTTAATGTTTGATTATGCATTTGTATCAACCCCAGAGCACCACAAAAGCAGCAAAAATCCGGAACAGTTTCAACTTTTAAGTGTTTAGAGTTGTTCTAACCGGTTAAGTTATTATTTACTCAAAAAAGGAATTGTTCTGAGTAATTTTTTTATTTATTTGTTTTTAAGTTTTTTTCATTCCAAAGATATCAACAACTTAACGTGATGACTCTACGTACCATCATGGATGTTTACAATCCAAATGAAATGATTACTGATTCCTGAAATTATTATTTTAATTATACTTTAAGAAACAATGTTTTAACTCATCAATTCCTTCTATTATCCTGTTTTTATATGTTACGTTTTTGCCTTATGTATTCCAATACTTGTGCACAATTTCTTGAACTAATGATTATATGTTCATTCTGTTCCCAAATGAAGAAGTTTTAAATGTTTTAATCATATATATATATATTTGAGGGTTGATTTTATAATTCAGGAGAAGTATTACAAAATGACCCAGAACATCACATTTGCCAGTGAAAATGTTACACATTCTAGCTTTACAGTATTGCAATATCCGAATCACTGTGCTTTTATTTGATAAAGAGAACGTTGTAGCTATGTAATTCATGTATGTTCACATTCCAAGGCAGCATTGTGTTGTATACAGTATGTTTGTGTGTAATTGTATGTATTTGTAGTGCCAATAGTGACCTGGGGTCTGCTATAAGTCAGTCAATCAGAGTCATGTTACAAGTTGTTTGTTATAAAACACTTAGTCTTAGATAAAATACCCTGAAAGAACACTGAGGGACGGTTTCCTAGACACAGATGAATCCTATCCTATACTAAGAAGCATGTTCAATGGAGATTCCATGGAGAGTGCTGTTTTGTCCAGGACTAGGCTTAATTTGTGTCCAGGACACCGGCTCTGAAAGAAGCAGGCAATTTTTTTGGCAAGGAAATTCCCTTCCCTCTGCTGTCATTTCACTGCTAAGGCTTGAAATTTTTATGAAATGTTTGTAGGCAATATAAAGAAGTGGGGGAGAGAGAGAGACGGAGAGAGCTAGACGGGGGGGGGAGACGAAGAGACAGAGAGAGAAAGACGGAGAGAGAGACGGAGAGAGCTAGACGGGGGGGGGGGGAGATGAAGAGACAGAGAGAGAAAGACGGAGAGAGAGACGGAGAGAGCTAGACGGGGGGGGGAAGATGAAGAGACAGAGAGAGAAAGACGGAGAGAGCTAGACGGGGGGGGAGATGAAGAGACAGAGAGAGAAAGACGGAGAGAGAGAGAGAGACTGCTGCTGCTTTAACACATATGCCTAATCACTGAATGTCTGTGTCGTAGTTGTTTCATTAAACGTTTGCACTTGCTGTAAAATGATTTATCTGATTTCTACTTTTTTTAATAATCTCTAATCAAGATGATTCCAATCTTCCATCCACCTCTTACTCACCTCTTCTGTGAAACAATGTCTTTGTCCCAAATGGCACCCTATTCCTTATATACTGCATTGCTTTGACCAGAGCCCTAACGCCTCGATCACACCGACAGCGGCATTACATTTTGGGACACCAGAAGTACATTAATTTCCAATGGAACGCTGCGTTTGCCTGGCAGCGTTGTGTTGCAGAGACAGTTGCAGTGTGCTCTGTGTGGTGCATATGTTGTACTTCTCCAACGTACGCGTCAAATTGTATGTGTAGACGGCTTGACAAGAAATGGTAGCAGAAGGTGAATGTTGAGCTTTTGTTGCACACATATCCAGATGATGCTGCATACTATTTTGCTCAACGGCGCTGTTGGAATGATCTAGGCGTACGGGACTAGGGTGCCATTTGTGACTCACCCAATATCTCATAAGATTTGAGGGTTCCAAAAGGGTTCTTTGTGTTCTCCTATGGGGACAGCCAAAGTGGTTATACCTGGAACCAAAAAGTGTTCTTCAAGGGGTTCTCCTATGGGGACAGCCAAAGAACCCTCAGGTTCTAGATGGCACCTTTTTTCTAAGAATGAATAGACCTTGTAGACTAAACTGAAGACTTACTGGCTTATGGACTGTCATGCCAAGTTCAAGTGCTGTCAAAATAAAGACATTGTTATACATGGTGCATGTGATGTACTGTATGTGCATTGTTGGTGCCGAAGTCATGATTAATGAACTTCCATTAGCTAACCACCAGGTGGCATTAAAGTGCTGACATAAACTCTCCAATACCCGAACTGTAGCTAGGCCTAGCTCAATTTACTGCTACGCCTCAAACACACCAACAGAAGTTCATTCGTTTCCAATGGAACGTTGCGTTTGCCTTGCAGCATTACGTTGCAGAGACAGTTGCGGTGCGTTCTGTGTGGTGCGTACGTTGGATTTATTTGAGCATATGCATCAAATTGTATGTGTAGACGGCTTGACATAAATGGTAGCAGAAGGGGAATGTTGAAGTTTTGTTGCACACATATCCAGATGATGCCGCATACCATTTTGCGCAATAAAACTGTCGGTGTGATCCAGGCGTATATGTGTGCGAGTAGAGCGCGATAGGCAGTGTGATTGATAAGTCAACGCTTCAATAGGGAGAGTAACCCTATCAAGGGCGGGACAATAGCAGAAAGCCTGCTTCTGGGTGGAAGCAACATAGAAGAGTCTTCTAGACTGAATCACACAACCATCTGGATCGCACAACAATAATGAATGCAAAGGCATCGTAGCCAAGAAAGTTCAGTCCAGCAACTAAGTAAGAAGTCGCTATTTGGGTGGGATAAAACATATATTGTTGAAAAAAGATTTTACAGAAATAGATGGAGATGGATTGGCCTGGTAAATCGGAAACCATTCTTTGGAACAGAAAACAATTGTTACTTTTGAGGTGAGGTTCAGTTTAGAGTAACATACAGATGAGAGTTCTCTACAAATGCAAAAGTATACGTTTTTTTAATGAGACCGTATGGAACTGGTGTGGTGTAAACGTTTGATTTAAACTGGAACTTTTGGATCAGAAGTGGCTGATTTTGTTATAACGCACTGGTGCATTTTGGAGGAACGCAGGGAATTTTCCCACTTTTGGAAAGACTCTGAAAAAACGCTCGGGAAGAGGGAACTTTATTTACTCTACTAAAAGGATACAGTACTGCTTTTAACCATGGGGAATATTGAAAGTGTGGATGGACAGTCGGACAATATGAAGCATCATATGATGCCATTGAAAGTGCCCATGCCTGACCAGTCGGAGTTGGAGGAGAGATTTGCTTTAGTTTTGGTAAGTGACTGCTGCCTCAGAGTCATGTTTGAATTGAAATGGCTACTTGGTTTGGTTTACTGCGCTCCAGATTGTCACAGAGAGAGAGCCATATGAAACTTCTGAAGCGCATAATTAACATAGAATAAAACATTAGGCTACATACAGATCTGTCATGCTGAAATGATACGCGCTACAGAACATATTACCTACCATATGATTAGGAGTAGGCGTGTGTGAATTTTCTGTTTGTTTTTAATTAGTAGCCCATAGTTTCACCTTTTGATTCGGTGAACAAGCTCAACAACAGCTCATGGATTCACACAGGCAACACTTCTATGTTATTTTTTTCTTTAAGATGTTATTCCTTTTATAATATGCATCACAGTTGGTCAATAAGCCCAAAACAGGTTTCTAACAACCGGAGGATTAACCATTATCAAACACAAATGCTTAAACAAGACAATAAATATGTCTGACAGTACACTCGGATGCCGTTTACAGTAAGACAATGGATCCGTTTATATTGTCTCGTGTGTACTTCTTGTGGAAAGCAAGATGTTATCATCATAAGAGTGAGCGAAATGAACCTATCCCACTTTTACATTCTTCTCCTGTAATGCTGGAGTTGCTGATATTCTAGACCAGCCGACCCGTTCTGTCCCACCCCCACACCCTATCTGTTTCCCCCACTCGTTCCTTCGGTTCTTTTGTTTAAAAAAAAGTCAACTCGAGGCTTTGGGCTAATTTACCTAAGTCCAGTAGCTTGTTCAAGAATTGGCTCGTTTTCAGAGTACAATTTCACTTTCATTATCAAACCTTTAATGACACATATAGTCAAAATTCCCAATGGAATCCACCTTTTTTTAGTTTCAAGTTTAACCAGAGTCGCATTTAGGTAATTCCATGACAGATTCCGACGACAACATTTTGTGAATTCCCCTAAAACTCCCACACCGGGGAGATCGTAAAAGAGGGACCACCCCCTCTCCTCTATTGCCCCCTTCACCATCTTTGAATGCCGTCCCGCTTCACAGGCTTGAGTTGCGCTGGGGCTTTGTGATGCTGTGCACACAGTCAACACCCACTTTATCCATTGATCAACAGCTGAAGTGTCAAGTGTGTCTGTCATCCTAAATCAAGAGGCGAAGAAGATACTTTCTTTGTGCACAATACCGATGCACAGTTATGGGGCAAAGTGATCAACAATTTAAAGTTGGTGGACTTTGTTTTTATTATTTGGAATGCCTTTGATTCCAAAACAAGTTGGTTCTGAATGGAATGGTACAAATCATCTCTGTATTTTAAATAATTCAATAATGGGCTTTAGGCCTTTATGGTTTATACTACCTTTTATAATGGCTGTATCACAACCGGCTGTGATTGGGAGTCCCAAAGGGCGGCGCACAATTGGCCCAGCGTCGTCCTGGTTAGGGTTTGGCCGGGGTAGGCCGTCATTGTAAATAAGAATTTGTTCTTAACTGACTTGCCTAGTTAAATAATGGTACAATACATATATATTTGTAAATAAACACTTTCATCATTTTAAGACAGCTTATTGCGACAAAAACCACTATTGGAAAAATAAAATATCACATTTACATAAGTATTCTGACCCTTTACTCAGTACTTTGTTGAAGCACCTTTGGCAGCAATTACAGCATAGAGTCTTCTTGGGTATGATGCTACAAGCATGGCACCCCTGTATTTGGGGAGTTTCTCCCATTCTTCTCTGCAGATCCTCTCAAGCTCTGTCAGGTTGGAAGGGGAGCGTCGCTGCACAGCTATTTTCAGGTCTCGCCAGAGATTTTCAATCAGGTTTAAGTGTGGGCTCTGGCTGGGCCACTCAAGGACATTCAGAGATTAATAAGCCACTCCTGCGTTGTCTTGGCTGTGTGCTTAGGGTCATTGTCCTGTTGGAAGGTGAACCTTCGCCCCAGTCTGAGGTCATGAGCGCTCTTGAGAAGGTTTTTATCTCTCTGTACTTTGCTACGTTTTTTATTTTTGTATTTTTTTTAACCTTTATTTAACTAGGCAAGTCAATTAAGAACAAATTCTTATTTTCAATGACGGCCTAGGAACAGTGGGTTATCTGCCTTGTTCAGGGGCAGAACGACAGATTTTTACCTTGTCAACCTTTCGGTTGCTAGTCCAACTCTCTAACCACTAAGTTACCTGCCGCCCGTTCACCTTTCCCTCGATCCCGACTAGTCTCCCAGTCCTTGCCGCTGAAAACATCCCCACAGCGTGATGCTGCCACCACCATGCTTCACCGTAGGGATGGTACCAGGTTTCCTTCAGACGTGATACTTGGCATTCAGGCCAAAGAGTTCAATCTTGGTTTCATCAGACCAGAGAATCTTGTTTCTCATGGTCAGAGTCCTTTAGGTGCCTTTTGGCAAACTCCAAGTTGGCTGTCTTGTGCATTTTACTGAGGAGTGGCTTCGGGTCTGGCCACTCTTCCATATAGGCCTGATAGGTAGAGTGTTGCAGAGATGGTTGTCCTTCTGGAAGATTCTCCCATCTCCACAGAGGAACTCTGGAGCTCCTTCAGAGTGACCATTGGGTTCATGGTCACCTCCCTGTCCAAGGCCCTTCTCCCCAGATTGCTCATTTTGGCCGGGTGGCCAGCTCTAGGAAGAGCGGTTCCAAACTTCTTGCATTTAAGAATGATGGAGGCCACTGTGTGTACTTGGGGACCTTCAATGCTTCAGAATTGTTTTGGTGTCCTTCCCCAGTCTCGGAGCTCTACGGACAATTCCTTCAACCTCATGGCTTGGTTTTTGCTCTGACGTGCACTGTCAACTGTGGGACCTTATATAAACAGGTGTGTGCCTTTCCAAATCATGTCCAATCAATTGAATTTACCACAGGTGGACTCCAATCAAGTTGTAGAAACATCTCAAGGATGATCATTGGAAACAGGATGCACCTGAGCTCAATTTCGAGTCTATTAGCAAAGGGTCGCGATACTTATGTAAATAATGTATTTCTGTTTTTATTTTTAAAACATTTGCAAAAATTTCGAAAAACCTGTTTTTGCTTTGTCATTATGTCCTATTGTGTGTAAATTGAGGAGGAAAAATATTTATTTAATCCATTTTAGAACAAGGCTGTAACGTAACAAAATGTGGAGAAAGTTAAAGGGTCTGAATACTTTCTGAATGCACTGTAGCTGTGTCAATAGCTATGGGCAGTAGTTATGCAAACTGTTTCTTATTC
Source organism: Salvelinus namaycush (assembly GCF_016432855.1). Classification (NCBI taxonomy): domain Eukaryota; kingdom Metazoa; phylum Chordata; class Actinopteri; order Salmoniformes; family Salmonidae; genus Salvelinus; species Salvelinus namaycush. Next base: position 14,257,793 of record NC_052322.1, read on the forward strand.
TTACATTAGAAAGTGAGGTTCCTTGTCATTCTTTCAAAACAAACCGTCCCCAGTTCTCACGTCCCTCCAAACCACCAATTTAAGAGTCTAAACAAAGAAAGACTAATCACTTAATTCCACCATGAATCTAAACATTCTTTCTCTGCCAATATGGCTTCCACTGACCATGTCAGTACACCATCTTATCCAGCGACAAATGTGTTTGCTCACAAGTGTTAGTCTAGTGTTTCCCACGTATATGACTAACCTCACCACACCACATCACACCCGGCCTGAGTTTAGCCACTGTGTACCAACTCTACAGTAACAGTATTGCATGTCGCAGATACTCTACTCTACTGTACTCTGCTTTACTGTACTTTACTCTACCGTACTCTACTGTACTGTACTGTACTTTACTCTACCCTACCGTACTCTACTGTACTTTAATGTACTCTACTGTACTGTACTTTACCATACTCTACTGTACTCTACTGTACTCATGGTACTCTACAGCTTAATTAAACCAATCAACATCTCTCCTGAGAATACCTGCCTCTTGTATGCTGTATACTGTCCTCTGTAACTGTACATCAGTCCACTAGGGACATTCATGTCTGTCCAAGTCTCTCTGTTACTCTGGCACAGAGCCATCTGAATCAGTCCACTAGGGACATTCATGTCTGTCCCAAGTCTCTCTGTTACTCTGGCACAGAGCCATCTGAATCAGTCCACTAGGGACATTCATGTCTGTCCCAAGTCTCTCTGTTACTCTGGCACATAGCCATCTGAATCAGTCCACTAGAGACATTCATGTCTGTCCAAGTCTATCTGTTACTCTGGCACAGAGCCATCTGTATCAGTCCACTAGGGACATTCATGTCTGTCCAAGTCTCTCTGTTACTCTGGCACAGAGCCATCTGTATCAGTCCACTAGGGACATTCATGTCTGTCCCAAGTCTATCTGTTACTCTGGCACAGAGCCATCTGTATCAGTCCACTAGGGACATTCATGTCTGTCCCAAGTCTCTCTGTTACTCTGGCACAGAGCCATCTGTATCAGTCCACTAGGGACATTCATGTCTGTCCAAGTCTCTCTGTTACTCTGGCACAGAGCCATCTAAATCAGTCCACTAGAGACATTCATGTCTGTCCAAGTCTCTCTGTTACTCTGGCACAGAGCCATCTGTATCAGTCCACTAGGGACATTCATGTATGTCCCAAGTCTCTCTGTTACTCTGGCACAGAGCCATCTAAATCAGTCCACTAGGGACATTCATGTCTGTCCAAGTCTCTCTGTTACTCTGGCACAGAGCCATCTGAATCAGTCCACTATGGACATTCATGTCTGTCCAAGTCTCTCTGTTACTCTGGCACAGAGCCATCTGAACACTGGCCTGCCAGATATCCCATGCAGCCTTCACTACGACTGCAGCGTACTGTAGCCACTATGCCAAGAGGATACAGATACAACTAGAACACATTATGTAGGCCTAACTGTCTATGTTTCTGTGGTCAAGAGACTCAAGGCAGCAGCTCGGTGGGAAACCCACTTGTTCAGGTCCCACGTGTGCTAGTATCTGATAGTATGACAACTATCTGTAACCAAAGATATTTGCTCTGATTACTATGTGAAGAGACACGCCGGCACAGTGAGAAACTGCTCAGGGATCAGGAATTGTTGCTTTTCTATCATCATCCTCTATTTCTATGCCATTGAAATGAACCTACCCCCCATACAAACATCCTATTTTTAATCACTTTTCCATGATTTTCTATGTTGTCCCGATCAAATCCCTGCCCTTGTTGACTGCTGTGCTAAAGTCTCAGCTTTGCGCGATCATGACAAACTATTATAACAAATAGCCACGTATTTCACATCATCTATCCCGCATGCAGGACTGCCTGCAGGAGCCAGGGGGTTAGTAATCAAAGACTATGCTCAGCTAGAAGCTGTTCTCACTTAGTTATGACTGTTGGGGGTCATGCAGAAACAGTTAGAAACAGTTATTTTTAGACATCATATTTTCCAGAGGGCACAGCGCCGCCTCAAGGGGTATGTTATGTATCAACAGCACTGTGTCCTCTCAAGGCCATTAGTGCCTTTGTTAGAAACGATAGTTCTTAAATCTCGACGATGACAGAAGGTAGGCTAATCACTTCACGTCATCCCAGAACCCAGAACCAAATCGTGCAGTTTGTGTTATTCTCTCTGTCATAAGAGACAAATACGATGCGTAATCGATTTAACTGGATAAACCATGAAAATATTATACCAATACAAGAGATATCAACTATGGCGGTAACGTGAAGGCCCTTTTCGTAGATCAAAGCTCCACACACACACACCATGTTGAAGTTGGGAGGTTGTCAGGAAGAGAGCACCAGGCCTTGACTGGCTGGGCACGATTAGAGTTCAGGTCACGCAGGGGCTTTTCCTTCGCAGAGAGAATGATACTATTATCTGAAAACACTGGGATTTTACATTGTTGTTTCACTCTGTTTCCTACAATAGATTGGTCATATTTTCGTTGAGTCCAACATGTTTCCTGTCTCCATTTTGTTACAAGAAGCATGGTGGGATAATCTGCATAAGTGGTATTTCATAACTGTTTTCCATAAATAGAATTGTCTAATCACAACATTCTTCCATCTCCCCCTGTTGTGTTTCCGCTGTGTACAGATGTGCATCAAGTGGAAACCACGTGTTTGATGTATCTGATACCATTCCACTTATTCCGCTTCAGCCATTACCGCGTGCCCGTCCTCCCCGATTAAGGTGCCACCAACCTCCTGTGGTGTGAATGTGCGTTACTGCGTGTGAGCGTTTGGGAGGTTATGTGTGTACTAGGGATGTTCCAATGTTTCTGTGTCTGGTGGGGCAGCCTCCTCGCAGACAGAGGCAGGCAGCTCCCAGACATCCCTTGGCCTTTGGAATGGCAGCAGCACATTATGATGTCATGGGTGTAGGCTGTGCCAGTGCAGTAATATCCACAACCTACGGTAACGACTTGAGCAGGATCACTCTTCTGTGGATGGGAGATGAGGGAGAGGAAGATGGAGGAGGGTTTGAGTGGGGAGGGGGGCAAGGGGATGGGATGAGACCCCTGGGTTAAATTAGAGTACTTCATGCAGTCTGGTTGGGTCAAGTCTAACCGGGAGAATGTGCTAAAGGCATCTCCTCTTTTCTCTCTTTCTTGTTCTCTCTCTCTCTTGCTCTCTCTGTCTCTGTCTCTGTCTCTCTATCGCTCTCTTCAATTCAATTCAGAGGGATTTATTGGCATGGGAAACATAAGTTTACATTGCCAAAGCATGTGAAATAGATAATAAACAAAAGTGACAAACAAACGTGACATAAACAATCAGAAACGAACACTCTCTCTCTCTTCAGAAACAGCACTAGCTCTGTTTATCTTCTTCTGTGGCTGGAAACAGCTGTCTTCCCGACATCTTCTCTCTTTTTACAGAGGAAATTGCATTGCCGGCACTGGGCCGTAGTCAGCCCAGTACAGGACCACCACCATGTACTGTAGGTAGACCACAGACAGAGACTGTTCCCCAAATGGCACTATATTCCCTATATAGTACACTTCTTTTGACCAGTGCCCATAGGAAATAGGCTGCCGTTTGGGATGCAACCAGACACATGGACACGATACTAGACTAGATACACATGTGCAATCAGTGTATATCTATGCACGGATACTGGGTGTCAGCATCAAAGAGCAGGGTGATCCTATCCCTCTCAGGAGTCTCAAGTCTTTCGTCTTTTTCCCTTACCTACTCATTATTGTGTCCTTGGAAGCTTTGAATTCAAACGCTATGGGTTTGTGGGATACTAGGGAGCTTTGACTTTAAACGCTATGAGTTTGTGGGATACTAGCTAAGCCTCATGGAATACTACATGAAAAATGGAACTTCTCTCTCACTGTTGCAGCATGGGTTTTCCTTCCTTCGGATTCCTTACGTCCTACTCACCAAATTAGGGTCTGGCTTATTAGCTAACCTTCTCCATATGCCTTTCTCCTTATGCGAGAGACGTGGAGGTGGTGGTGGGGTTTTGAAAGGTGTGTATGTCTGGAGCAGTTGGAATGGGGGCCGGGGGCTTGGCGTTCTGGACGGATCTTCTTTCAAAGTGCCCCCGCACAATTCCACTCCACCGCTGGATTCCTGTGGTCAGGTCTGGGCTGGGACCACAGGACAACTCAGCTAGGCTCAGCTAGGCTCACAGAGGGAAGATTCCCTTTGAACTGGCTGCCTGCTGCTGTGATGACTTTAACAACGTTTTGAACAGTACACACACACACACACACACACACACACACACACACACACACAAACATCTTAATTTTTTGGGGGGGAAAGTGACTGATTATTTTCAATACTCGATTACGTTGGTTGGAGTCCACCCTAACAGAGTCAGAGGGCTCTGGTCAAAAGTAGTGCGCTATATAGGGACTAGGTTGCTATTTGGGACACAACCAGAGTGTTGCAGAGAGTTGCACCATACTCTGAGGTTTGACTGTGGTACAGGCAGGAAAGTCCCTCTAGTTTGCAGGAGCTCATGGATATTTGTGTGGAATTACATTTTGAGGTTGCAGGAAGGCAAGGAGCCCACTGGGCACAAACTGGTTGACTCAACATTGTTTCAATATAATTAAACGTATTGTGATGTGGAATCTACGTGGAAAATACATTGGATACGAAATAAGTCATTCATGTGAACAGCTGTTTTTGAGGGTGCAATTTCAACCACGAGATGATGTCATCATGGTAACTTAATTTCAACATAGATAAACCTTGTATAAAATACATTGATTTTGTGGCTTTAAAACCTCATCAGATGTTCCAAGTTATATCTACTGAGCAGCACCTTTTGGTCTCCCATCCAGAGTTTTAACCAAGCACCGTCTGCTTAGCTATGACATTAGTCACTGACTTTGACCAATGTGCTATTGTGAGAATGATTGTTAAGAGATCTCCACTTAAAAACTAGATAGATTCACTGTTGCTATCGAAGTCATTCCAAAGGGTAGGGTTAACAGAGTAAATGTATAGCATCGCTCATATATCATCAATGATACTATTTAGGCCTGTATATTATTTGCAAAGTCATCAACCCAGAATTCAACAAAAAAATATGGTTGATTTAATGATGTTTAGTGATATTGAATTGTAGTCAACACAACCAAATATCAACATAGCCTATTAACTTGTCGACAAGTTAAAAAATGATATGTTGGATTCACGTCTCCAACTCAACCAAATATAAAAGTTAAAGAATGGGATTAAGCCAGTGGCTCAGATGGAACTATACAAGCAGTAGATTCATCTCCTTTAAATGTTGATATTTGGCTTGCTTTGTCAACCAAACACAATAAAATATTACATTTGTAATACACTAAATAGCCTAAAGTTAAAGATGCACTATGCATAAATCGCTCCGCCATTTCCTGGTTGCTTGAATTCTAATAGTTAGCTTAATTTCAGTTGATGTGACATAACAAGCAAGTGTAGAGAATCATTGTACCATATAAACAGCTGTGAAGTACATTTTCACTAACCAAAAATATTGTATTTTCAGCTGTTTGAAGCTGGTGTAACAAAACTAAAGTAAAAGACGCAAAAATGAAGCTTAAGAATGGCACGCATAGAAATAGCGCACGTAGAAGAGATCTACAGCTTCTTAGACTTACTTTCAATGAGAATGACATCTAAAACTCACATTTCTAGTTGAATTTGGTCAGGTCGCCTAAAAAGTTACATACTGCAGTTTTAAGAACATTCTTGCAAACTAATGTAACATTCAACCTTAAAATGAGTAACACATCCATAGCCAACATTTTGAGGTTACTTAATGTAACTGTACATTTCTCCTTATGTAATCATATAAAATGTGCATGTTTAAGATAGCATGCATAGGTCATCGCAGGTCTGTGGAGATCTTCATAATTGCTGTGCAGAATCATGAACAGCATTGATCACTTGCACCATGTATTTTTCATGTAATCTCAACTGCAATCCAGGTCATTTGGTTCTGCTATTAGATGAAGCACAGTGGTAACCCATTAATATGTTGTATAAATAAATAAAGTATCTGACATTGTATTCCCATTTTATTTTTGCTGTGCTTTTTAAATGGTTGAAAGCACAGTGATAGATAGACCTTTGGAAATTCAACAAACTTTCGGTTGTCTTTATGAGTGGTGTGAACGTAGGTTGTAATCATTGATCAACGGCTCAACCAAATATTACCCAATTATTCACGTTGAAATGACGTGGTGTGCACAGTGAGGGGGTTAAGTGAACCGTAGGGGAAGTGAAATGAGACGGAAAGTGCTGACAAAGGGACTCCTCCACCCCTCTGACATCAGCAGTAGTCAGAGCGAGATCGAAATAGAAGTGGAAATTACCCATGAGTGGACTGTCAAATGATCAGTCTTGGGTTACAAAGTAGGCTTAAGGACAACGAGGCAGGCAGGTAGAGGTGTAAATGGTGATCAAATGTATTTACACAGCGCTGGTGATGATGGGGATAAATGTACAATTCAATTATATTTACAAATATATATATCAATACAAACTTTTGACTTTATATGTCAGCATTCCAAAGAAAAGGCAGAACCTCTCCTAACAGTACAAGGTACAGGTGGGGTCTCCTCGGCTCAAATGCGGCTTCCGCAATGAGATACCAAATGTGAACTGACGAGAACATCCCAAAACAGGCACTTATAAACAGGCACTTATTTGGCTACGTCTATTCTGGAGCGCAGGCCAGGTACATCTATGCGCGTTCACAGTGACAACACAGAGACTGAGAAGCTCTCAGGAGTAAACAGCACACAAATAAGCCTACGTGTTACCGGGGGGAGGAGGGGGGGGGGGGGGAGATAGAGCGCAGCTTCGTGAGTGTTGTGAACGCTCATGTGCACTACAAACATCCCTCCCACTCAGGGGGGTGAGAAAAGGCTGCAGTAAACGGTAAGGGAAAGGAATGGTGTAACGCTAACAACTACAGTAGTATAATATGGCTTTAACAAATATCCTTTTGAACCTGTGACAGCAACAACAAACATTTCAGCAAGGAAACAAAGCTTTCTCCACTGGCGGGAGTCTTGCCTATAGTGTGTCTTCGTCACAGGGGCGCTTTTGTCCGTTTCGTTTGCCCCTTAGTCTATTTCTCCTATTTCTATGATCAGAGAGCACTGAAAAGACCTGGGGAGTTGAGTCAGGATGGCCTCACAGATATATGTGGAATGAGATTTTGAGAAGTTGGAGGAAGGATAGGAAGGGTAACTGAAACACAGAGAGGCGACATGAGACAGAAAGCACCTACAGTACAAAGTGAATCCAACTTCTACCCACCACCCTCTCCTCTGTGATCACTCTGAGTTGAGTCAGGAGGACAGAGTGTTTGAGAGATGCCACTCAGCTGGAACTAATGGCCTAAACTGTGTGCAGCGTTTATTGGACAACTTAAATAATTTTATGTATCTGCTCTGACCACGCTAACCTCTGTCAACACATTCGACAGTTCTAAAGAGGCAGTGCGTGTGTGTTTGTGGTGTTGGGGGTCATCTTTTGTTTGTTTGCTATGCCACAAACTCCCGCTGGGAGAATCGTACATATGTCTCTGTCACCGCCAAGGCCAGGACCAGGCTTCCATACAGCTACAGAGAGGAGAGGAAGGACTGTGGGAGCATAGTCCCAAGTGAAGGCAGGTCCATCTGGCTCTCTCTCCCCCAGGCTATAGCTAGTCCTCATTATGGGTTCGTCTTTACGGGCCCAGAACGATAGGTTTTAGTGCTTTTCTGAGCAGAGCAGTTATTTTTTGAAAAGCCCAGGTCAAGTTGAAGAGCATGACTGAACAGATACAGCGTGTCTCTACGCACATGGAACGTCAATAACTCTGTGAGGTTCTTTGTGTGGCCCACCTGACTGAACAAGGATTCTTCCATTCCATTCTTCCATTGCATTATTTTAAGGCAGTCATTCAACTGACCACCTTGATACTGTTCAAGAGTACTCAAGACTTCAACTTGAATGGTCTGGGCTGGAGGCTGAACACAAACAGTGTTCTCCTCGCTGTGCCTTTGGGATATGAAGTCTACAGAACGAGCGTACGTAGTTCGTTGTACTGCCTCTGTACAATAAGCCATTTTGTTTGATCCTTAGTGTGGTTCACGTAGCCGAGTGTTGTTTATGTGTGAGGGAGTGTGGCGGCTGTATTTATGTATATGTCAATGTGTTAGTGTGTATGTGCATGCAGTGAGTGTGTGTGTGTGTGTAGGTATGAAGTTAAAGGGGGGTGTGGGGGTTACATGCTCTGTCTCTGATGCAGCTGCAGTGAGCCCCTAGCCTTTCCTCTGGATAGAAGTGGTTTCCTCCTCAATACAATGGGGACTCTGTTGGTTGGGTTGTTTAAACAGGGGCCCTCATCCCTTGGTGCCTTTTGTGCTGCACTCTCTTACTCTTTTACGTTCCGACCCTCACAGGGACAGACGGGTGTAAATCCAGTTGAAGGACTAATGGGTTATGGCTTTAACACTACGTTTGCGTTCCAAACGGCACACCATTCCCGATTCAGAGCTGTTGTTTTGAGGTTAGTTAAAGTAATGTCCGTCAATTCTAGTCCGGAATTCCACATTTGGGTGACATTCCAGAGCCTTTAGTTCCAGATAGACAGTTCTCCTGGTTCTGTTGTGTTCTTCCCTCCAGGCTCCAGCAGATCTCTAGCTGACACTCTGACTGACTGTGCAGGGTGCCGAAAGGGCCGGCGGGCCACGACCTGACTTACTGAGGCATTAATCTACCTGCATTCCTGGCATACCATACGTATATCCTCTGGTCTGGGGCTTCCCTCTGGACGGCCTGAGGGAAACAAACAGGACGTCTGTTGGCCATGCTGGATTGAACGAATGCCTGATTCATGATCAGTTGTAGTGGCCATTTTGTTTATTTTTCATCTCATAACCTTTTTAATTTCTCTGTTTCCTGTGTCAAAACATTGGTTGGTTAGCCAGTAGTCGTGTTTTGTCAAGTGGGGGCATTCTAGGACATTGTTGTGTGATAAGGTCATTGGTATGTTTTGGACATTCACAACAAGAGTGACCCAAGGGGCGAAACTGGTTGAAATGACATCAATACAACCAGTTGGATGTTATCTAGTTGTAATCGCATCATTTCAACGTGTTCTGCCCGTTTGGAAATGCCACCACTAGGCTTTAGATTCACGTTGGAGGTTTGCGCATCTGGCTCCTTCACAGAGCCCCTGAGTCCCAGACACGGCTTTACATTTCCCACCCTGGCCAGATCATAACAAGCCTGGTCCGGCTTCAAAGAACCTTATTATGATAATTGTCTGGAAACTCATCTCGGCAGGACTCAACAGGCTATGGACGGCATAGATCATTCTTCTCATGTCCCCGATCCAGACCCATTGGAGGAAAAATACATAAATACACTCACGCAGTTTTGAGCGGCAGCCATAGCTCAATTACTTGTTGTTTTGCTCCAAAAAGGTTGTTTGCCATCACATCCAGTTTTTATGGCTCGTTTCATGAATTAACAAACAGTTGAGGGGCAGCCATACCTCAGTTATTATTTTTTATTTATTTTTCTGAAATGGTTGTCAGATATCACACCAAGTCTTTACGTCTACATAACGTATGTCTCAGATTGGCGGTGGAGGTCTAGATGTTTGCCTCTTTGGGTCTCCATTGGCAAGCGGCGACTGGTAGAGAACTTATACAAACGTCTGAGAGCCAGAAGGCACAGGGGAGATGAGGGGGTTTTCGGGCCAGGCTTCTAGACCTGGGTTCAAATCATTTCAAATACTTTTTCTGTCCTGGATTGAGCTTGTCTGTTGCAGTGGAACCAATAGAAAAGACATGAACTTGCAAACCCCGCCCACCTGGCACTCCAGGCAGGGTACATCAAACGCTGAAAGTGTTTGAGCGATTTTCTATATTATTTGAACCCAGGTCTTCAGAGGGGAAAGTGATGCGCTGAGCAACAGTCAGCCCTGGCTCCTGCGCTGCAGGGAGAGCAGAGCCGACTGTAGGACAGACTCACAGTCACACCACAGCTGGAAAGCCTGTTGCTGCTAACTGCCGCATCAAGATGGTGTCATGGGGATTTTACACGCTTGTGTTTTAACGCTTTTCAGGCCATCAATTCAGCTATTATGTTGCTTAGTAGCATGGATTCATTGTCTGCAGAGAAGCAGATCAGTGTTAGATCATTCATTTTCCTTGATACCAACTGTTTATACATTATATGTAACCTATTAAATTCATTTTTTATATTCCTTTTTTATTTTTACTTTGTGTTTTAATTACTGCAGTGGGCTAAATCATGGTCACACAGTGTTTCTTGGTAAGTCTTAACCACATCTACTTTGAAACAAAAGTACACACCTCACACACATGGTTATGGACTGAAGAAAATAAGACACCTGTACCATGTCAGATATAGAGTTGAAATATATTACATTTTGAATTTGCATCCCAATATTACACGTTATATACATCACAGACGACAGAAATATAACAAAACCATTGGACATAGAAACACCAGATTTTTGGCAGGTTTAAAAAAACAAAACAATGTTTATTAATTAGGAAATTATGACAAAAATGGATAACATTCCACCCATGAGGCCACTAGAGGGTGATTTGGTCAGTTGACTACAGGAAAGGGGGTATGTACAGATCAGTACTATCATTAGTTGTCATTACTGTAAGTTGTTTGGGACAATGGGATTGGAATGTTTTATTGTCCTGGTGGTTCAGAGAATGTGGTTCTGTCATTGGATTTAGCTAGCATGTTAATGAACACCTCAGTTAGCTCAGGCTTGTTATGTTAATACCTTAATGTGGCTGCCGAGCCTGTTTTAGTTGGTTCTGTCAACAAGAACCTCCAGGGGGGAGAGATGGGGTCCTATGTCATCCTGCCAATACTCCTCCCCCAATACTCCACCTCTTTCTCCCCCTCTCTTCTCTCTTTTCATCCTCTCGTCTCCCCTTCTCACTCTGCTCCCATTTTTCTCCTACTCTACCCCTCCCCTCTCACTCTCTCTCTCTCACCTCCCTTCTATCCCCCCTCTGTCTCTCTGGGTGAGGTGGCAGTAGGCTAGCTGGTTGGTGGGCCCCGGCCCCGGCAGTTCTCCAGTCTCTTTGTGCTGATTGCTCTGGCTCTGTGGGTCTTTGTTGTGACTGCCTGCTTCGGGTTACCTTGTGAAGAGCGCCAGGCGGATCAGATGTCGGCGCAGAGAAAGGGGGCAGCGTTTTCTCACACTCCTCTCTGCCTCTGCCTCTCTTCATTTAATTCAACAGGTCTTTTACCTGAGAGCATGAAAACAGTGATGGCATTTTTCAAACACACACACACACACACACACACACACACACACACACACACACACACACACACACACACACACACACACACACACACACACACACACACACACACACACACACACACACACACACACACACACACACACACACACTTTAAAGTACTTTTTGGGGTACTTTACTTTACTATTTATATTTTTGACTACTTTTACTTCACTACATTCCTTAAGAAAATATTATACTTTTTACATTTTCGCTGACACCCAAAAGTACTCATTACATTTTGGACAGGAAAATGGTCCAATTCACTCACTTATCAAGAGAACATCCCTGGTCATCCCTATTGCCTCTGATCTGGTGGACTCGCTAAACACACATACTTCATTTGTAAATGAGGGCGGCAGGTAGCCTAGTGGTTAGAGTGTTGAACTAGTAACCGAAAGGTTACAAGATCGAATTCCCGAGCTGACAAGGTAAAAATCTGTCGTTCTGCCCCTGAACAAGGCAGTTAACCCACTGTTCCTAGGCCGTCATTGTAAATAAGAATTTGTTCTTAACTGACTTGCCTAGTTAAATAAAGGTTAAAAAATGTCAGAGTGGCTATCCGTACATTTAAAAAACAAGAAAATGGTGCCGTCTTGTTTGCTTAATATAAGTAATTTGAAATTATTTATACATTTACTTTTGAGTTTATTTTAAACCAAATACGTTCAGACTTTCACTCAAGTAAAGTTTTACTGGGTGACTTTTACTTGAGTCATTTTCTATCAAGGTATCTTTACTTTTACTCAAGTAGGACAATTGGGTACTTTTTCCACCACTGCACACACACCACAGGAGGTTGGTGGCACATTAATTGGGGAGGACAGGCTCATGGTAACGACTGGAGCGGAATGGGTGGAATGGTATCAAACACATGGTTTCCATGTTGTTGATGCCATTCCATTTGCTCCGCTCCAGCCATTACTATGATCCATCCTCCCCTCAGCAGCCTCTGACACACACACACACACACACACACACACACACACACACACACACACACACACACACACACACACACACACACACACACACACACACACACAGCCCCCCTCAGCAAACACGTAATAACATCTACCAAACAAAAAACTCATTACTCAAGGCTGTTTAATTTACTGAAGAGTCAAGGAAGTCCCCCTGGTCCCATGACGATGACGGTGACAGCTGAGGTTCCTGTCCTATCCGCTTTCATTGTCCCAGGGTGTGTGCGAGTGTGTGTCTGTCCTCTTTCATTGTACTTTGCTCACAGGGAGGAGGACAAGGCAGACAATAGTGTTGGCAGTGATGTTAACAGGGTAAAAGACTACAGTGTAGCTAGCAGCAGTGCATCTGCAGATGTCGTCAGGGATGGAATCTTACCAGAGATGGAGCCTAACAATACATTGTCACTGATTCACTTACATGACATTGCATTACATTGTCCCCCCTATGTTTACAGCCACTGCGATGTAATATTCCTTGGTACAAACAGCCTTATCTCATGCATTACCTCAAGTATGGGAGTCTGTAGGACAGGGGTTGGAGGAGAGGGAGAGAGAGGGGTAGAGTGAGAGGGAGAGGAGGTGAGAGGGTATTAGGAAAAAGGGGAGAGGAAGGGAAGAGTCGGAGGGGGAGGAGGGGAGACGGGGGAGGGGGAGGAGGAGAGACGGGGAAAGGAGAGACAGGGAGAGGGGGAGAAGGGAGGGTTAGGAGGCTGCCCTTCCTTGCCCTGGGGAGGGAACAGCCTATATTCTCAGATTCTTCTCCCACTTGTTATTTAAGGGGGGAGTCATTTATCTTGAGCCAAATACAGACTATTCTACTCACTAAAAACTGATTCACCGCCCAAACTCAATACATAGGGTTTGCTTTTCTCATCCACTGTGCCTAAGATGTGCTCAGTAAAAAGGGCTTAAGAAAACAGTCAGTCCAGGTCTAGGCCATATTTATGTTGTTTTCTTTGCCTCCTCAGTCTTGGATTCTTCTTGGATCTAGTTTCTGTCAGGGATCAACGGCGAGAGGTTTTCCATCCTTACCAGCCAATACCCTTTCATTAAAGTGTAGCAGGAGCAAGCCTATAGTTTCTCTCTCTAGGGGTAAATTTCTCAGACGCAGTCTCGGGCAGTCGTTTTTAAAGTGGGATTGCTTTCAAAGGGAAAGTCACCAGTTGGCACTTGGCAGGGAGGGAGGCCATTCTCTTGCAAGGCATTTTTATGCGGGATTGTCACATAAAAACACCTTCGGACCACAAGGCTGAGGTCTCATCTGCTGTAGTCCTACCAGATGAGGAGGCGGTCAGACAGTCAGAGTTGGTCGGGGTTGGTGGTGGAGTGTCTGTGCTGTATAATTCTCCATCAATCCACTGGATATGAGCTGCCTCCAAAAGGGTTCTTCGGAAAAAGGGTTCCAAAAGGGTTCTTCGGCTGTCCTCATAGGAGAACCATTTTTGGTTCCAGGCAGAACCCTATTTGGTTTCAGGTAGAACCCTTTTGGGTTCATGTAGAAGCCTCTGTAGAAAGGGTTCTGCATGGAACCCAAAAGAGTTCTACCTGGAACCAAAAAAGGGTCTTCAAAGGGTTCTCCCATCGAGGGGCACATCGGGAATTCAACAGATTTGTTTGTTACCGATTTGTTTGCCAAAATCTATTTGCAAGCCAGAAATTGGGCAATTACTGTAGTTTTAAATGTATAGGTCAATTATCATTTCTACATACTTTCTATCTGGTTTTAGACGGTCAAGTGTCGCCTGGTCTTTAACCCAAAATAAGGATTTTTACTTTGTAAGATCTGGTATGCATCAGCAATGTCTGGGCAGAGATATTGTACTAAACACCGTAGCTAGATGTAAAATTGCGTGACTAAAACCTCCTCAGCAAAAACTTCTAAATTAATTACAGATTTCTTGAGTTATCTAAGATTTCCAAACTCAGTCCTTTTTTTGTTTTTTGCCGTAGTACTACACAGTGAATTGAAATAATCAAAGCTTGATGATGAGTTGGTTATTTGAATCAGCTTTGTAGTGCTAGGGCAAAACCAAAACGTGCAACCAGGAGGGACCCCATGAACGAGTTTGAGAAACCCTGGTCTAGTGTTCAAACTACATTACAGTTCTCAGCAATCTTAGAAAATCTTGACTCAACTCAAATGGATTTAATCAGTTTGGCTGTGGGACTGGGATCCAGTTTTCAGTCTAGATTATCTAAATGTTGATGATTCATCACATTGAATGTTGGCCAGTCTATGGATCTAAAACAGAGAGACGATCCCACCCACTATATATACAGTTGAAGTCGGAGTTTACATACACCTTAGCCAAATACATTTAAACTCAGTTTTTCACAATTCCTGACATTTAATCCTAGTAAAAATGCCCTGTCTTAGGTCAGTTAGGATCACCACTTTATTTTAAGAAAGTGAAATGTCAGAATAATAGTAGAGAGAATAATTTATTTCAGCTTTCATTTCTTTCATCACATTCCCAGTGGGTCAGAAGTTTACAAACACTCAGTTAGTATTTGGTAGCATTGCCTTTAAATTGTTTAACTTGGTTCAAACGTTTTGGGTAGCCTTCCACAAGCTTCCCACAACAAGGTGGGTGAATTTTGGCTAATTCCTCCTGACAGAGCTGGTGTAACGGAGTCAGGTTTGTAGGCCTCCTTGCTCGCACACACTTCTTCAGTTCTGCCCACAAATTGTCTATAGAATTGAGGTCAGGGCTTTGTGATGGCCACTCCAATACCTTGACTTTGTTGTCCTTAAGCCATTTTGCCACAACTTTGAAAGTATGCTTGGGGTCATTGTCCATTTGGAAGACCCATTTGCGACCAAGCCTTAACTTCCTGTCTGATGTCTTGAGATGTTGCTTCAATATATCCACATAATTTTCCTCCCTCATGATGCCATCTATTTTGTGAAGTGCACCAGTCCCTCCTGCAGCAAAGCATCCCCACAACATGATGCTGTCACCCCCGTGCTTCACGGTTGGGATGGTGTTCTTCGGCTTGCAAGCTTCCCCCTTTTTCCTCCAAACATAACGATGGTCATTATGGCCAAACAGTTCTATTTTTGTTTCATCAGACCAGAGGACATTTCTCCAAAAAGTACGATCTTTGTCCCCATGTGCAGTTGCAGAACGTAGTCTGGCTTTTTTATGGCGGTTTTGGAGCAGTGACTTCTTTCTTGCTGAGCGGCCTTTCAGGTTATGTCGATATAGGACTCGTTTTACTGTGGATATAGATACTTTTGTACCTGTTTCCTCCAGCATCTTCACAAGATCCTTTGCTGTTGTTCTGGGATTGATTTGCACTTTTTGCACCAAAGTACGTTCATCTCTAGGAGACAGAACGCGTCTCCTTCCTGAGCTGTATGACGGCTGCGTGGTCCCATGATGTTTATACTTGGTACTATTGTTTGTACAGATGAACGTGGTGCCTGCAGGTGTTTGTAAATTGCTCCCAAGGATGAACCAGACTTGTGGAGGTCTACAATTTTTTTTCTGAGGTCTTGGCTGATTTCTTTTGATTTTCCGATGATGTCAAGCAAAGCACTGAGTTTGAAGGTAGGCCTTGGAATACATCCACAGGTACACCTCCAATTGACTCAAATGATGTCAATTAGTCTATCAGAAGCTTCTAAAGCCATTACATAATTTTCTGGAATTTTCCAAGCTGTTTAAAGGCACAGTCAACTTAGTGTATGTAAACATCTGACCCACTGGAATTGTGTTACCGTGAGATATAAGTGAAATAATCTGTCTGTAAACAATTGTTGGAAAAATGACTTGTGTCATGCACGAAGTAGATGTCCTAACCGACTTGTCAAAACTATAGTTTGTTAACAAGTAATTTGTGGAGTGGTTGAAATACAAGTTAATGACTCCAACCTAAGTGTAACTTCCGACTTCAACTGTATATATACTGTATATATGTCTGCT
This sequence comes from Salvelinus namaycush, assembly GCF_016432855.1. Taxonomy (NCBI): domain Eukaryota; kingdom Metazoa; phylum Chordata; class Actinopteri; order Salmoniformes; family Salmonidae; genus Salvelinus; species Salvelinus namaycush. Next base: position 14,274,086 of record NC_052322.1, read on the forward strand.
TAGCCAGTACTTAATGAGAGCATTCAGTAAAACTCCCAGATTTACATGGATTTAGCTCAAACATGGAGCACATTATTGGGCTTGTTTGTGTTTAAGAATATACTACAGAGATCTTGGTGAAATAAACTGATGTCTGATATCTGGACACAAACCAGCAACACAATCAAACCGAGTTTGGGAAACCCTGCTGTAGGGAATAGGGTGCCATTTGGGATGTAGCCTATGAGTAATGGACCTAATTTGGTTCAGTGCAGTATATCTGTCCTTTGTTATCTCTGTAGGTGTTGAATCTGTGGGAAAGTAGCTTGAGAAACGTCCTGTTGGTCCGCCGTGTTTTTCTCAGTAGTTTATTTGGGAGCTTCTGGCTGCTTTAAGGCCCTACGATAGACATCCTGTCCTACGGGCTGCTTTGGCTCAGACAAGGCTACTAGTCTGGCTGCTTTAAGGCCCTACGATAGACATCCTGTCCTACGGGCTGCTCTGGCTCAGACAAGGCTACTAGTCTGGCTGCTTTAAGGCCCTACGATAGACATCCTGTCCTACGGGATGCTCTGGCTCAGACAAGGCTACTAGTCTGACTGCTTTGCAGGTCCTAAACTGAACTAGAGGATACGTGGAAATCAGTGAGGCAGACTCAGCAAGAGAACTGGCTGGAGTAACAGGGCACATGAAGTTCCCTGTTGATTATGACGTCCGAGCTGAGTCTCTGTGGTGCTGAGCTGGGACTGTTCTCTCTCTTTCTCAAGCTGATCATTAGTCAGATACTGCTGGTGATAATACAACTTTAAGAGAATAAATGCCTGTTCACAGATCTGTTTTGCTAGCCTGCCAACTCCTATGGTCACCAGGCTATGAGATTAAAGGTTGGATGTGTATATTTGTACAGTTTTTGTGTTGTTACCAGGCTCAGGCCCTGTGTGTGCCTTGTTTGATCAACGGGGAAACATATTGGTCCTGCCCACTGGCTATTGTCCTGCAATATGCTATTGGGAAAAAAATTGCTCAAATGTCAAAGGATGAGAATGGCATTGACTTCACAGAATCAACACAAAGCTGTGTATTCACTCCTTTGTCAGGCCGATCAATCTCAGGTCAAACAAGACAGACCTTTGCTGGGTTTGCTAGTGGGCAGCGTGAAACTATGACAAGCACCACATTTTTGGAGTTTTCTTTCTGCATCACTGTATTTTTCCTCATTCCAAAACTATCAGGAGAGGTGCTAACTCTGTTGGAATAGTATTCTTTTGCGAATCTAAAAAAAAAGTCCTACTTTAATACTTTTCTTAGCTTCTTCTTGTAAACACAGGATGTAGAAAGTAAAATGAAGTTAGCTAAATTGGGTTATGTTGCTCCAATTACCCAAATCTAGCTCGAGGCAACCACTCCGTATCAGTGTGTGTGTGTTGCAGTCAGGGGGCCTGGAGAAACAGTAGAGACACTCCTAGTCTTCCTCTAGTCTGTCATGCTTTTAAAGCAACATTATAAACTTGGTGGTTCGAGCCCTGAATGCTGATTGGCTGAAAGCCGTGGTATATTAGACCGTATAGTACGGGTATGACAAAAACATACGTTTTACTGTTCTAATTATATTGGTAACCAGTTTATAAGGCACCTCTGGGGTTTGTGGTATTTGGCTAATATACCACGGCTAAGGGCTGCATCCAGGCACTCCGCGTTGCATCGTGCATGGGAATAGTCCTTAGCCGTGGTATATTGGCAATATACCACACCCCCACGAGCCTTACTGCTTAATTTTACAGCTGCACACACACATATACATGTACCTGTATGTACAGTACACACATACACACAGCTGTGTGTGTTCTACCCAGTTTTAACCATTAGGGGAGAAACAAACCTGAACATAAACCTGAACATCGAGCTGTTTGGTGGGTTTTCATGTTAGAGATCATGGCGCCGCCATCAGGAACAGGAACGAGTAGATAAGTAGCCTAATATCGTTGTTTTTGTTTGGATAATAAAAACATATTCATATGACACAATGAACAAACGTTATGCCCCACCCCCTTGCTTTAAATATTCTACTGTGCAATGTTCTTTACCAGAAAGCTGACAGAGATTTTCATGTTGTTATTCAGGGAACACATTTTGCTCTTTAGGATTTAAACTAATAACTACAATACAGGAAGCTATCTCTCTCTCTCTCTGAGGAGACTGAGTCTCTCTGAGTCTCTCTGAGTCTCTCTGAGTCTCTCTCTCTTTTTAGGGCTAGTGCAGAGTAGGCTGTGTGTACTACATAATTAAATTAGGAGAGTAGTGAACCCTGCTCTGTGCCTGTATTGTGCCCGGAGGTTCTTCCTTAATCTGCACGGCTAGTTGAGGCTGAGCGTGGCAGGAAAACAAAGAGGAATAGGTTCTGGGCTGACGCTAGCCTGATCCCAGATCTGGAGTTGGCAAGACAGCATAAACAGACCTGGGACTAGGCTTGGCTGTGGCAGATCCTGGATCAGATGTGAGGTTGTTTGTTCGATCTTAACGTCATCGCATGTAGGTTCATTATCACTGGGTTGTTTGCATTGGAGCCGGACTTATTTCACATGATGAACTGTACTGGGAACTGTGGTAGTGACACCCACTCAGCAAACATTCGTAGTTCTCTCATCCTTACAGGATTAACAATGAAGAAATACAGACTATTTACGTTGACAGAGTGTCTGTCTGGATCCGCCAATGAAGCCCATAAATACTGTTTAGACCACTCAATCCTACTGTATCTTTCCCCCCCAAGAAGCTGACAGACGCCGTATACAACGTTACTGTACTGAACTGGTGGTAAACCACAAGTGTCATCAGCTTTATTTGTTACTGTCTGAGATTCTGAAATATTTCAAGTTTTAAAGTATTGTTGGATATCAAACTTTGTGGTCAGTTGTCCCATCCTGTTTCTGACATTTGGAATGAATGAGATGGAGCTCACACGGCGACAGCCCTCCGAGGGGGAGAGGGAGAAATAAAGAGAGAGAATGAGAGAGAGAGGAGAAATAAAGAGAGAGAAAGAGAGAGAGAGAGAGGAGAAAGAAAGAGAGAGAAAGAAAGAGAGAGAGGAGAAATAAAGAGAGAAGGAGAGAGAGAGGAGAAATAAAGAGAGAAGGAGAGAGAGAGAGGAGAAATAAAGAGAGAGAAAGAGAGAGAGAGAGGAGAAATAAAGAGAGAAGGAGAGAGAGAGAGAGGAGAAATAAAGAGAGAAGGAGAGAGAGGAGAAATAAAGAGAGAAGGCGAGAGAGAGAGGAGAAATAAAGAGAGAAGGAGAGAGAGAGGAGAAATAAAGAGAGAAGGAGAGAGAGAAAGAGGAGAAAAACAGAAGGAGAGAGAGAGGAGAAAGAGAAGAAAGGGAGAGACTGTGGAGAGACTGTGGTAGGTAACATTCTCCCCCCAAGAGAGAAGGGAAGGAAAGGAAAGCGGGAGTGAGAGAATTTAGAGCAAATTTGTACCGTTATGAACAGGACACATTCCTTGTGTAATTCTGGACATCTGGAATGCTCGTGTTTTTTTCGGAGCGGTGTAGGTTTTGGTCCTATCTAGTGGACTACTTTTGACCAGAGCCAATGGGTAGCGCACTAAATAGGGAATAGGGTGCCATTTGGAAGGCAATGTTTTGTCAAAGAAGCCTAATGTAACAGATTCTCACTGATCACTCCACTTCAGTCCTTCAGGTCCGAGAACCCTACAGTAGTTCTTCTCAGAGACTTTTTCTGTGAGTCAAATAATTGTTCATTTTTAGAGGCTTTCAGATAGATTTTTTCCCCCCTCAGGCAGGCAGCTTTGCATTCTTTTATTTGTCATTTATTTTCAGAAAGTTTAACGAGTACTCTGTAGACGTTCAAAGGATCAGTGATTATAGTTGCCGTTTCTGTCAGTGTGGTTTTAAACAAAGCCGGCAAATGTAGAGTAAAGTTGAGTCGCTATGTGATTTCTGCTTTAGATCGTGTGTTTAGGAGCAGCGTCTTATCGAAGTCTGACTCCCAGCAGACATCTGAGTCAATGACACCCTCAGCAGTAGCCTGGAAATCCAGTCTGTACGCTGCTCCATTTGTTCCGTCAGGATTTCCAGGCTACTTCAGCAATACTGCACAGAAAAGAAGCAATGTACCACAGTCCTCATCCAGCCCCTCAGACAACCAGTCCAACATGACTCATGCTGCACACGTATTGCTGATGGAAAGATCCAATCACCCCCACTGCATTGTGGGAAATAAATACAAATAACACTTTATATGTGATATTCCACTGCTATGAATCATTGTAGGGATAGGAATAGCATAGGGAAGTCCATGGGGGCATGATACTACACCACATGCTGGCACTATTGATATAATGGTTTTTGGTTCATTGGTACATTTCATCTTGTATACTTACAAGATGGTTGAATGGTTTACATCCTATCTCCTAGCCTCCTTCTCAACCACATTGGAAGTCTCTCACCTCAGACTTTCTTTCAAGGAGGCGGCGAGGAGTAAGGAAAGATGAACGAGGAAAGATGAATTGAGAAATAGCCTGTGTGTGCTAGGAGGTGAGGCCAGGGGTAAGTTGTAGCGGAGGGTCACAGGTCAAGCTGACAGGCAGTTTGTGGTGTGTGTGTCTGTGTGTGTATGTATTGGTGTGTGTGCATATGTGTGGTTTGGCTGTGGGGCTCTGTCTATGTGGGATGTAAAATGAGGGGCCCTGAGTCTGAGCCGGACTGAGAAAACAGATCAAAACCTTCATGGTCTCTTCAAAGAGAAATGCTGAGGCGATCAGTTACACATGACCGGGTGGCGAGGAGAGGAGCTAGCTGTAACTAACAGCCTCGTATTGTTGCACTTCCTGGTGTTGAAGAGATTTCAGAGTTGACCACTGACCTCTGTTTATGGTCTCATGACTCATGGTAGGAAGTCTTTACCCAGAGGCAGAGGCCCATGTCATAGAACGAACACACACACACGCGCGCCTGTGTTATACTGTATGGCGCGTGTGTTAACGCTCACGATGGTGGAGTAGAGACATAAAATGGGATAGTTGTCAAACAACAAATTAGCGCAATCATGCTAAATGTCTTAATTTGAGCCTCAGCAGTAAAACATTTGGCCGTCGCCTGTGGGCTGTTCTCCTCTCTCATGTTGTGTGGTGTTAAGTGTTTTTATGGCTGGATAAGTGATAGCAATAAGATAGTAAGTAGCAAGTAATAATAGCCATTTCCTTTCTGTTTTAGAGAGAGGCTGTAGCTACTAGCTAGCCGGTGGTTAAAAAGTGCAGTGTAGTCACTACTGAAAGATTCAGACGCTTATTACGACCAACCGCAGAGAACGGGTGCTTCCCAAATGGAACCCTATTCCCTATTTAGTGCACTACTTTTGGGGCTCTGTCAAAAGTAGTGCGCTAAATAGGGAATAGGGTGCCTTTTGGGGTGCAGAGGAGGGTTTTGGATGAGCTCATGCAACAGGATGCTACAAGTCAAGACAGGAAGTGAAGTCATAGGCCCCATAAAAACACTAAATTGGCCTCTAAAAACACAACATACTGACGCATGATCATCAGCCCTGAAACTGCCATGAAATGATCAATTATGATGAAACGATTAATTATGATGAAATGATTAATGAGTGATTCAACAAAGATGTGTGCTCTGAAATTTGCACTGGGGTGTGTCTGATGAAATCTTGTCTGTCTTGTGTTTCAGAATTCCATGAACCTTCCTCCCGACAAAGCCAGACTCCTCAGACAGTATGATAATGACAAGAAATGGGACCTCATCTGTGACCAGGTAAACTCCTTTAAATGCGACAACACATGTAGGCTACTACAAGTGAACAATCCCACAGCTACACCTCTACAAACCCACACATCTAGTCTGTTCGAACACCAATAGCTGTGAAGCAATGTTGATAGATTAGATAGAAAGAAACATTTTGTTGCAGTGTAGGTTTAGTCTTTTCTCCATAATGGTTGGAACCCTATGACGTTACACTGCTCACTCTGTCCACCCTCTTCCCCGTGTGTTATATTAGGAACGGTTTCAAGTGAAGAATCCTCCTCACACCTACATCTCCAAGCTACGGGGCTACTTAGACCCAGGAGTCACACGCAAGAAGTTCCGAAGGCGGGTCCAGGAATCCACTAAAGTTCTGAGGGAACTGGAGATCTCGTTGAGGACCAATCACATAGGGTGATGATCTATTCTCATCCCTCCCCTCCTCTCTTCTGTCAACCAATGAGAGTCAGAGTACTGGAAATCCCCAATATTACTGTTCCTTCTCAGATGACGTTTACAAGAATTGATGTGTCTTCTACGAATACCACACTGTAACGTTACCCCTGGGGCGGGGCACAGCTACAAGAATAATGGCTACTATGGAAGTGAAAGGCCGGTGGGAAATCAACTCCCTTATTATTTTCCCCTACAACAACCAATTCCATTATCTCCCCTTTAAGAATTACCCTTTTTTCCCCTTTAAGAGAGAAAGGGCCTTTCTGTGCTCTTCCTCTTTCGCTTCCTGTCCTAGGGACCAACAGCTTGTTTTCCTGATGCCCAGATCATTCCTATTGTTCTGTCCTGCCACCCTCCCCAGCCTGCTTTACTTCATAGTGGAGTCTTCCTCTTCACAATGCCCAGATGGTAGTCATTGTACTGTAATGCTAGGAAAGGAATGGTCCACTGCACCATAACATAGCACTGAGCAGGAAGCTTAGTTGTGTACGCCAGAGGGACAGTAAGCATGGCCTACCAATGATGAACCCTGAGGAAACAAACAAACAAACAAATATGCACACACACACAAAATTTGGTCAAACCTCTATTCAGCCCTTCCTTCCTCACTATCATCCTCAAATGTCTCCTTGATGTCACACAGATACTTACTGTAACTCTGACGGAAGTGCGTCAGAGATGTCCCCCGCCCTTTAAATCAAACTCAAATATACTCTCGTATTAAAAAGAGTTCTTTGTGATTTTTCATTGTATTCAGGGCATACCTCCAATAATAACTCCTATAATAGTCTGTGTTCTAATGTCTTTCCCAGAAAGACACACAGGCAGGAAAAGACCGAGGCTATTTTGAGACGGAGGCTTTGGTTTGGTTGGTAAATTCAGTGGAACAGAGCCCTGTTTATTGTGTCCGAATCCTGGCCCTCGACGACATGTTATTCCTCAGATTGCCAAGACAATCTGAAATAGCATCTGGTTGGACAGGAAAAGAAGGGGGAGAGAGAGAGGGGGGGGGGGGGGGGGGCTGGTAGACAGGAAACTGATGATCAGGCGCGCCTCCCCCTCCTCCCTTTTTCTACTCCCTCCGCCCCAATCTCAATGCTTCTCACTATTTCCTCTCTTTCTCTGCTCACCTCTCTCTTCCTCACACACCTCTCTCTTCCTCACACACGGGCCTCTCTCCCGCCTTTCTGCCTTACCTTTGGCTATCCAGAGTCTTGTGTTACCAAACAGTCTCCTGCCCCAGTAACCTCCCTAACCAGCATATTGGGGATATTTTGTAACCTTTGTAACCTTTACACCAATTCCACTCCCCTCTATTTTACTAAGGGGGAAGCAGGGGTTTTGGGACTAAGGGGGAAAGGAAGACTGAGGGCTTGATTGTTCAATCCGTATCGCTGATGTTCAGCGCTATAGCGAGAATGAAATTGAAAGGCAATGTTCCTGCGTTTGCGGAGACCGCATTCACGATAAACGTTGCATATGCCGGCTCAATCGGAAATGACCTTTCAATTGAAATCGTGCTGTGGCGCGGAACTTCAGCGATACGGATTGAATCGAGCCCTAAATACCATGACTGTCAGGGACTCGAACTTGAGTCCAGTCTTCACTCTCTCTTAGCCATACCATATGCCTTCCACATTCTTTCTCTCATCGCAATGGGAATTCATTTGTTTGGACTTTCTTTCCCCCCTCCAGAGAACTAGAGTTAAATAGAGAGGAAATCTGAAGCCTTGCTCACTCGCGTTTACTTTCCGTTGCTGCCTTGCCAAGTCTTTTCTCTCTCTATCAGGGGTGTAGTGGGGGTGTAGGGGACCCCATTCTGAGCAGACTTTAGTCTACAAGATGTAGACTCAAATATGTTGGCTTTTGCAGCTCTTAGGAATGTGTGTGTTCAGGTTTCAGTCTGCCCCTTTCCTTGTCTCTCTCTCCTGCCTCTCTGTACCTCTGACTATTAGGGCTATTATCATTTTCCATGCATCATAACATAGGGCCAGGAGTTTTTCCTGAACATGTGAACTCACCAGGAAAAACTATGGAGTAATGCCCAGAGTTTTTCCTTGTTCAGGTCATGTGGGGGAAAAGTCCTGGCCCTACCTAGGGATGATCCGTGACTAGCAGATAAGGGTGTTAAGCCTTGAATACTCTGCCCTGCTAACCCCTCTCTGTGTCCCATGTCACCCAGGTGGGTCCGGGAGTTCCTCAATGATGAAAACAGAGGTCTGGATATCCTGGTGGAGTACCTCTCCTTTGCACAGTGTGCTGTCATGTGAGTACACATGCCCTAAGCTTAGCACATCTCTTCAGAAGAGACTAGAGGTAGTTCGCTACCCAACCAGATTGGTACTGGATCCGAGAAGTGTTGATCCCAACAGATAGGAGCTAAGGTCACACTGTCTGTGAAAAGGGGCAACAGCAAACTGGATGGATTCCTTATAGCATTGTGTTCCTTTGAATGTGCCTGAATGTGCTTGTATGCCCCATATGCTGCGTACTTGGCAGACTGAATGAGTGGTTGGACTTGATTGGGAACCATGTGTCTGTGCTGTTATATCACCATGCTGGCACATCATGGGCCTGAATGGGAATGACTGAGCCTGTCAACTCTGTGTTGCACTAAGCTTGACTGTGCAGCCTTTTACTGTGCAGTTCTTCTGTATAACATAACCTTTGACCTTTTACCGAGCTGCATTCCTAACCTAATCTACCTCGACCTCTGTCTGTCCATCATCTGTATGTCTATCCATCTGTCTACCCGTCTGTCCATCCGTCCGTCGGCCTATCTGTCTGTCCGTGGCCCAGGTTGAATTTTGAGGGTCTGGATAATGGGGAGGAGGGCTCCCTGGACAAGGCTACTTCCTGGAGTAGGTCTATAGAGGATCTACACCAGAGTGGCGCTCAGCCTTTCTGCAACACGCTGGTCCGCTCGGCGCGCCAGTCTGTGCTCCGGTACGTATCATCTGCTACCGCGTTGCTGCTGCTGTCGCTGCTGTTACTGTGCCTCGCTCATCTAACCACCTGGCCCTGACGTATGTTAGCATGTTAGCATGTCAGGTAGCAATACAAACATATGTTAGCATGTCAGCCAGTTGTTTGCTATGACGATGATGCCATGATGTAGAGCGGTCTGGGTCTGGAGAGGATGTGAAAGGATTGATGAAGAGTGATGAATGATTCGTCACTCCCGACCTCACTGCAGGGGTTTGTGGGTTAAACGATCTGCAAGGACAGGGACAGAGACAGAGAGGTGATTTCTGACCCCTGCACTGTGCGTTTCCTTACATGTTTGATGGTCTTCCTCGTTCCAGGTGTGTTCCACTGTCCTGTCCTGTCTAGCTCCAGGTGGGCCTCCTGCCCTGTGATTCTCCGTCTAGTGAGCTTTTCACACACAGAGAGAGGAGAAAAAATAGGGTGTGATAGGAATAAGAAATATATAAATGTACCACGAAACATAAACCTGAATCATTTTGAGATTAGAATATTTTTATTCAGGCTCTCACTGCGTCAGAGCCTGGACTCGAACCCAGAATCTCTAGTGGCACAGCTAGCACTGTGATGCAGTGCCTTAGACCACTGCGCCACTAGAGATTCTGGGTTCGAGTCCAGGCTCTGACGCAGACCAGCGTCGTCCGGGTTAGGCTGGTAGGCTGGTTCCACTAGTGACTCCTGCCAACGCATTGCACGCTGACACGGTCGCCAGGTGTACGGTGTTTCCTCTGACACATTGGTGCAGCTGGCTTCCGGGTTAAGTGGGCATTGTTGCTTGGTTGGGTTGGGTTGTGTTTTGGAGGACGCGAGGCTGTTGAACTTCGCCTCTCCCAAGTCCGTACTGGAGTTGCAGCGATGAGACAAGACTGTAACTACCAATTGGATACCATGAAATTGGGGAGAAAAAGGGGTATACAATTTTTAAATAATATATATATATATTTTTTGTCAACAGACAAAAATTGACATGTCTGTAGAATGTCTGTAGAATGTAAAAATGTACATTCCTGTAGTAAACCATGTCTGTTGGTTTACTACGGGAAGAAATGCTTGAGAAACTTAGGATTCAGTTTTCAAAAAAGACAAAAAGGTAAGACAAGCAGAAAACACAGACACATGAAAACATGAAAAAGAGAGAGAGCTAAGAGGATGTGGAGGAGAGACTGTTCTGTAACAAGCAGACCTCAGTCTGGGGACAAACGGATGTCATGCAAGAAACCAACGGCTTCACCTCGTCCCAGAATGCATCATTCTGTAACCGCATGGGCCTTCTCTGGTCTCTTTCCCCGCCTGATCTCTCTTTGACACACTTTAAGCTAGGGGCATGGAACACAAACCCTGCAGTCACATGAATGTCAGATACTGTACAGCGTTTCGTTTCTTGCTGTCATAAATCAAGATGACACAAAAAAGCACACAATATGAACACACAATGAAGATAGGCTCTGATTATTTAGATCAGCCAAGTGAAGTGGAATCAAAAGCTGTTAAGAATGAAGTGGACTCACAAGTTGTTTTTGTTGTATGATAAACATTGAATAAAAATATGTACAATGGGAAGAAAAGTATGTGAACCCTTTAGAATTACCTGGATTTCTGCATAAATTGGTCATAAAATTGTATCTGATCTTCATCTAAGTCACAACAATAGACAAACACAGTCTGCTTAAACTAATAACAGACAAACAATTATCATTTTTCATGTCTTTATTGAACATACCGTGTAAACATTCACAGTGCAGGGTGTAAAAAGTATGTGAACCCTTGGATTTAATAACAGGTTGACCCTCTGGAAGCAATAACCTCAACCAAACATTTTATGTAGTTGTGGATCAGACCTGTACAACGGTCAGGAGGAATTTTGGACCATTCCTCTTTACAAAACTGTTTCAGTTCCACAATATTCTTGGGATGTCTGGTGTGAACTGCTCGAGGTCATGCGACAGCATCTCTATCGGGTTGAGGTCAGGACTGACTGGGCCACTCCAGAAGGTGTTCTGTTGTTGATTTACTTCTGTCTTTTGGGTTGTTGTCCTGTTGCATCACCTAACTTCTGTTGAGCTTCAATTGGCAGACAGATAGCCTTACATTCTCCTGCAAAATGTCTTGATAAACTTGGGAATTAATTTTTCCGATGATAGCAAGCTATCCAGGCCTTGAGGTAGCAAAGCAGCTCCAAACCATGATGCTCCCTCCACCATAGTTTACAGTTGGGATGAGGTTTTAATGTTGGTGTGCTGTGCCTTTCTCCAAACAACACAACTTTAGTTTAATCTGTCCACAGAATATTTTGCCAGTAGTGCTGTGGAACATCCAGATGCTCTTTTGCAAACTTCAGACGTGCTGCAATGTTTTTGGACAGCAGTGGCTTCTTCCGTGGTGTCCTCCCATGAACACCATTCTTGTTTAGTGTTTTACTTATCGTAAACTCGTCAGATGTTAGCATGTTCCAGAGATTTCTGTAAGTCTTTAGCTGACACTAGGATTCTTGTTAACCTCATTAAACATTCTGCTCTTGCAGTCATCTTTGCAGGACGGCCACTATTAGGGAGAGTAGCAACAGTGCTGAACTTTCTCCATTTATAGACAATTTGTCTTACCGTGGAGTGACTTTTAGAGATACTTTTGTAACCCTTTCCAGCTTTATGCAAGGCAACAATTCTTAATCTTAGATATTCTGAGATCTCTTTTGTTCAGGCATGGTTCACATCAGGCAATGCTTCTTGTGAATAGCAAACTCAAATTTTGTGATTTTTTTTTTAATGGGGCAGGGCAGCTCTAACCAAAATCTCCAAACTAAATCTCATTGATTCGACTCCAGGTTAGCTGACTCCTGACTACAATTAGCTTTTGGAGAGGTCATTAGTCTAGGGGTTCACATACTTTTCCCAACCTACTGTGAATACATCATTTAAACATTCAATATAAACAAGAAAAATACAATAATTTGTGTGTTATTAGTTTAAGCAGACTGTGTTTGTCTATTGTTGTGACTTAGATGAAGATCAGATCAGATTTTAGGTCAAATTTATGCAGAAATCCAAAGGGTTCACATACTTTTTCTTGCCACTGTAGTTGTTGACCTTTGCCCTCTGTTGCAGCTATGGCACAGCACCTAACAGCAAAACCATCAAGAACTCAAGACTCGTGAGCCAGAAGGACGACGTGCACGTTTGCATCATGTGCTTGCGAGCCATAATGAACTACCAGGTACTGACTGTGGATATCCACTATCAAAGCCACCCCCATGTTACCAATAATACACAGAGCAACCTAAAATACCTATTGTTCTCCCTAGTGGCATTAGGACAGAACGGTAAAGCATAAATGCAATTTTGTTTTTAAAGATGTCAAGAGTCTCTGTTGCAGATGTTTCCTGTACAAGCCACAGTAAAAGTGAATCTAGGCAGTGTTCCAGTTCTATGCACTGGCAGCATTCAGCCTCTTTTGCTTCTCTTTGACCACATCCTGTTCTATCGTTACCTTCTCTCTCCAGTATGGCTTCAACCTGGTCATGTCCCACGCACACGCAGTCAACGAAATTGCCCTGAGTCTGAACAATAAGAACTCACGGTAAGCAGATCTCAGGCTCTATTTAGAAGCTGTTACTACACACGTCCAGTAACTCTAGGTTGATTTTGATTCGAGGTGCAGGGTACAACCGTGTGCAGGTATCTATCACCATTTCAAGTTCAGGCCCTACCCCTGCCTCCACCACCTCTGCAGCTTGAGAGATTTAAGGGTGGGTCAGACAATAGAGGAACATTTGATGAGCCTGTTCATATGATATGCTCCTCATTCTCTAAGGGGCCTCCCATCGGCTTCTCTCTGATGTTGGGAATGAGAACCATACATCCAGCCTGGTAAAGGCATGTTTTGCCGTATATCCCAAATGGGGTCCTATTCCCTATTTAGTGCACTAATTTTGCGTAGGGCCCCGGTCAAAAGTAGTGCACTACGAAGGGAATAGGGAGCCATTGCGTAGGGACTAGGGTACCATTTTGGATGAAGGCCTGTTATAGATGCAGTGTGTTAGAAGAATGTTTGGTATAGAGGGATTACAGTGTTAAAGCGTGGAGCTGATCACTTCATAATGACCTCCTTTTAGTAGAAGCGTGACAAGCCCCTCGCTCCGGCTCCTCTGTGGGTATTAAACCTCAAAGTATAGAATTATGAATTTCAGCTTTGCTATGTATTTATTTAGTGCTTTAGGTTATCAATTGCTGACTACATTTTGCACCGGTGAAAAGAAGACGGCTAATATTTAATGAAGTATAATATTAAATGCCGTTATAATAAAGTCATAGTGAGTTGGATTTGAACCACGTACAGGTCGAGCCATGGATTACCAGAGTCGTAATGCATTGTTATATAAACGTTGTGTCTATGAACATGCATATTCTGTCTTGACAGGACAAAAGCCCTGGTGCTGGAGCTGCTGGCTGCAGTGTGTCTGGTTAGAGGAGGCCATGAGATCATACTCTCTGCATTCGACAACTTCAAAGAGGTGAAGTATTACTTCAGTATAACCTCAGTATTAGGCTACTGTAGGCTGAATTCACCATTTTGTTTTTTTCCAAATACTTGGAACGCTTGCACAATAAAACCAACAGAATAATCCCAAAAGTGCAAACCCTGCCCATCTGGCTCTTCAGGCAGGCTCAATGAAATGCTCAAAGTATCTGAAAGAAAATGAATACTATTTGAACCCTGGTAGGCCTGTTAGGCAAAGCCCAGAACCATTCTATGTCTGGGGCTATTAATCTCATTAAGCCACCAGATGTGAGGCAACCGTGATAAGGATCAATTTCCCAATGGGAGTGAGTGGATCACAAAGGTTTGCTTAGCCTCTCAGTTTCTAGCCTGTATAGTCGTCTTAACGCCGGAATCAGCCGATTACTGTGCGCAACCTGCAGAGCACCACAGAACCCCATAGAGCAATACTCCTATCAGCCACCCAGTCACAACAATGTGTGAACCAACCAACGACTCTGTGGTGGGATTTCAAAATGCAATCATAATGACAGCTGAGTGTTTACTGAAACGTTATAGCTAAGATGTTCCGCCACCAGTTTTGGGCACCAGGGCCCAAAACTGCCACCAGGGCCTCCTCTGGTCAAAAGTAGTGCACTACATAGGGAATAGGATGCCATTTGAGACGCAGATCTGGTTTATAGCCATATTTGTGCAGCAATTAAGTATAAATTACAAAACAACAACTCTAGGCTAAAGAATGCTGATATGGAATGAGGGGTTGGATTTTGTTCTGTATTTAAATCAGATGTTAAGTTGGGAAATCAGCCTGTTTGTTTTCTTTGTCTCCAGTGTGTGTGTGTGTGTGTGTGTGGGAGTCTGGCGAGATCTCTATCCCGTTGCCTTATTTTTACTCTGTTCCCTTCCCAAGAATTCCAATAATTAGGAGGGCTTTTCATTGCAGATGGAGTGTGTTGACCTCTGCTTACACCCATAGCCTTGGCATGGGTCACGATCAGTGGAGGCTCCTCAGAGGAGGAAGTGGAGGACTGTCCTCCTCAGTGAATTTCATAAAAATAAAAATATTGAAACATTAAAAAGTTATCCTTTTTAGATAAAACTATACTAAATATATTCACGTCACCATATAAATGATTAAAACACACTGTTTTGCAATGAAGGTCTACAGTAGCCTCAACAGCACTCTGTAGGGTAGCACCATGGTGTAGCCGGAGGACAGCTAGCTTCTGTCCTCCTCTGGGTACACTGACGTCAATACGAAACCTAGGAGTCTCATGGTTCTCATCCCCTTCCATCGACTTACACAGTAATTATCACAACTTCCAGAGGACGTTGTCCACCCAATCAAAGGATCAGAGAATTAATCTAGTACTGAAATCATAAGCTACAGCCAGCTAGCACTGCAGTGTATGAAACGTGGTGAGTAGTTGAGTCAAAGAGAGAGAAAGACAATATTTTTACAGTTTGGATCAAATTCATTTCTTAAAAAATTAAGGAGAAGATGGAGAGAGAGAGAGAGAGCGAGAGAGAAATGTATGAGGTGAGGGGGGCAAACTGATTGGTTGTATTTTTTTAAACTTTCACTTAGCTAGTAAATGCAGCTAGCTAGTTTAGCCTACTCAAACACCCAGCTCAAACAGAGGGATGCTATGTTAGCTAGCTGGCTATGGCTATCCAACACTGGAACTCTTCGAAGTCAAGATTTTCTTAATTTATTGCCACCAGGGCCAGCCGCTGTAACTGCTAAACTGCTTTCAGATTGTACACTGTACTGCATGATTGTAGCAGGTTTACTAATGCGTTAGTTCTAGTAGTTTAAGTTGACTATGACGTGACAACGATGTAGGCTGTGTGAAGCGGTTAGCGGTCATGATATGAAGGTTTGGCTTGGAAAGGTTTTTTCGCCTGGTCACAGACAGCTGATTTGTTGTGCACTGAAGTCCACAAGTGAAGGGTAAAGGTGAGAGGAGGAGAGTGCGTAGATAGTTGTGAGAAGGAATTATATATACAACGAGCTAAGTGATCATGCTGTTTTTATGTGGCTGCTATGAAAGTGAAATGTTTGCGTGTGATCAGGGGTGTATTCATTCCCGATGTTTCTATTCCTTTTCAGGTGTGCAAGGAGAAGCATCGCTTTGAGAAGCTGATGGACTATTTCCATGTGGAGGATGGGAACATTGACTTCATGGTGGCCTGCATGCAGTTCATCAACATCATGGTCCACTCAGTAGAAGACATGAACTTCAGGGTTCACCTGCAGTACGAGTTCACTAAGCTGGGCCTAGATGACTACCTGGAGGTAAGGAGGACGCTATGAATACAATATAATAATCATGTATTAATTTGACCTGCCCCAACATCTCCTTCAGCATTCCTTGAATGACGTCTCCAAGGAGCCATATATACTGTAGGCTGTGTCTCATGCCTTTTGAGGCAGCATTTGAAGGCAGGGAGTAAAAAAAAAAAAATCACCATTTTACATCATGTTCCCTTTTCCAAGATGCCTTAAAACGTTGCCTTCTACGGTACCTTCATAAATGTGAACCTGAACCTCCCCTTCTCTCCCTACAGAAATCCAAGTACACAGAGAGTGACAAGCTGTCAGTCCAGATTCAGGCCTACCTGGACAATGTGTTTGATGTGGGCGGCCTGCTGGAGGACGCAGAGACCAAGAACGTGGCTCTGGAGAAGGTGGAGGAACTGGAGGAACACCTGTCCCACGTAAGAACCCCAAGACTGACCAGACCACCCGCTAAGCCTCTGTGCAGGAGTGGAATGTTTTCAAATGGGTTATAGGTCAAATACACACATAGCGATGAGTCTTGCAGTTGTTATTAGCACGGAATTTTATAGAACATTTGTCCTTCTCCATACTGACGAATGTACATGAAAAGAGTTCTACGAAGTACCGTAGTCAGGTACGTCATTATCCGGTCGGATTGGGTCTCCTCTGCTATTTCAGTCAGGCAGTAATGTGAAGTACACCATCCACCATGTTCTTCCAAGGACCCCTTTCTAACACAGAAAGGTCAGGAGGGACACGTGCCGTCATCTGGAGAATTTCAAAACAAACCCGGCTTTCAGGGGCCAGGAATTACGGGGGAGGAGGAGAGCGAGCATTCCCAGAGAATTCCTTTTACTACTTGTACAGCATGTTATCCCATTTCAAAAGTGAAAGCTAGCTAGGCCATGTCAGCCTCACTTGAACTTGCTGTGTCATGCTGCAAAGCGTATCACATTTCTTATTGATGCTGTGGCGAATATAGTACACGAGAGAGAGAGATAGAGAGCTATAGTGGAACTGGGCGAGATGCCCGAGTTGGACTTTACTGAATCAACGCTTTAATTCACCTCTCCCCTCTATCCCTTTCTCCATCCCTGTTGTTCCATCTCTCCACTCACTCTGCTTCCCTCTCCATGCCTGTTGTTCCATCTCTCCACTCACTCTGCTTCCCTCTCCATCCCTGTTGTTCCATCTCTCCACTCACTCTGCTTCACTCTCCGTCCCTGTTGTTCCATCTCTCCACTCACTCTGCTTCCCTCTCCATCCCTGTTGTTCCATCTCTCCACTCACTCTGCTTCACTCTCCGTCCCTGTTGTTCCATCTCTCCACTCACTCTGCTTCCCTCTCCATGCCTGTTGTTCCATCTCTCCACTCACTCTGCTTCCCTCTCCATCCCTGTTGTTCCATCTCTCTACTCACTCTGCTTCACTCTCCATCCCTGTTGTTCCATCTCTCCACTCACTCTGCTTCCCTCTCCATGCCTGTTGTTCCATCTCTCCACTCACTCTGCTTCACTCTCCGTCCCTGTTGTTCCATCTCTCCACTCACTCTGCTTCCCTGTGCATGCCTGTTGTTCCATCTCTCCACTCACTCTGCTTCCCTCTCCATGCCTGTTGTTCCATCTCTCCACTCACTCTGCTTCCCTCTCCATCCCTGTTGTTCCATCTCTCCACTCACTCTGCTTCCCTCTCCATCCCTGTTGTTCCATCTCTCCACTCACTCTGCTTCCCTCTCCATGCCTGTTGTTCCATCTCTCCACTCACTCTGCTTCCCTCTCCATCCCTGTTGTTCCATCTCTCCACTCACTCTGCTTCCCTCTCCATGCCTGTTGTTCAATCTCTCCACTCACTCTGCTTCCCTGTCCATGCCTGTTGTTCCATCTCTCCACTCACTCTGCTTCCCTCTCCATCCCTGTTGTTCCATCTCTCCACTCACTCTGCTTCCCTCTCCATCCCTGTTGTTCCATCTCTCCACTCACTCTGCTTCCCTCTCCATGCCTGTTGTTCCATCTCTCCACTCACTCTGCTTCCCTCTCCATCCCTGTTGTTCCATCTCTCCACTCACTCTGCTTCACTCTCCGTCCCTGTTGTTCCATCTCTCCACTCACTCTGCTTCCCTCTCCATGCCTGTTGTTCCATCTCTCCACTCACTCTGCTTCCCTCTCCATCCCTGTTGTTCCATCTCTCTACTCACTCTGCTTCACTCTCCATCCCTGTTGTTCCATCTCTCCACTCACTCTGCTTCCCTCTCCATGCCTGTTGTTCCATCTCTCCACTCACTCTGCTTCCCTCTCCATCCCTGTTGTTCCATCTCTCCACTCACTCTGCTTCCCTCTCCATGCCTGTTGTTCCATCTCTCCACTCACTCTGCTTCCCTCTCCATGCCTGCTGCCTTCTCTTTCTTTGCTCACCCTCTTCATCCTCTCCACCATGTACTAGGTGACAGAGAAGCTGCTGGAGGTGGAGAATGAGACCATCACGAAAGTGGCTGACCTGGAGAAGCAGCTCCTGCAGAAGGACAAGGATCTCCACGTAATACGGGTAAGATAAGCTGGTGATCACTATTATGATACGGAATCAAATTACCATTCCGTTTCTCATATACATCATCAAATGTACCCTCGATGATTCAGCACAGCCGTAGCTGTGTCTTCGCGCGTCTTAATGTTGTATTAATATGTTGTTTTGCAGCAGTGTTTTACTACACCTGGTTGAGTATATGTACGGCCGTGGCAGAATAACATCAACGTTTGATTAACTATGCTCTAGCAAGAATGCTATTATAGAAAATTGATCGGCAGGATATGGAATTATTATGATCCTGTATGGTTTGTGGAGTCATCAGAGTCATTTCTCTCTGTCTCCCCCTGGTGTTCTGACCCAACAGGAGACGTACGAGTCGACCAACACCCAGGTCCACACCCTGAGGAGGATGATCAAGGAGAAGGACGCTGCCTTCCAGAGGAGCTTCAACATCGAGAAGCGCCTGCTGGAGATGGAACAGCAGGGGACCATCCGCCTCCGCAAGAAGCCGGACGGGGACATCGCCATCGAGCCCCTGGGAGGGGGTGGTGGAGGAGGAGGAGGGAGTAGAGGTCCGGGGGTGCCTCTGGGTGACTTTGGGCAGAACGGAGGGTTCTCAGTGGGGCCTGGAGGAGTAACAGGGCCAGGAGGACCAGGAGGACCAGGGACTAGTCTACCATCAGCCAGTGAAGCACCTCCTCCCCCGCCTCCCCCTCCCCCGCCTCCTCCGCCTCTGCCCTCTGCTTTAGGTACAGTACCATGATCAGTTATACTATTTCACATCATTGTGCCGACTCCAACGTGTTGGCTTTCTTTTCACATTGTCCTTCATTGCAGGGGTTCCCACCCTTTTCCATTCCAAATTCCAAAGCCCACTGAAAAGGTTGAGAATCAATACTTTACAGCACAAACTATGGTGGGTGTGTAACCAGGCCAGTACAGCTCGGCTCTGTAGTGTGAAAAGGGTATTACTGTCTGTGCTAAACAGTGTGTGTGTGGCATACATGTATGTAAGAGAGAGGAAGTCACTCGAGTCCCAAGGGACACAGGTCTATGAGGGCAGATCTATTTTAGAGTTGCACTCGTTGCCCTTTTGTGCCCAGCCAGGTGATTGGTCAGAGTAGGGCCCGGGCCCCGCCCGTCCAGACAGGAAAGGGAAACGCTAGGGTGTTTCCTCCCTCACTGTGAATCAAGGTGCTGACAGGCTGTGCGCGCAAACACACACACACAAGGAAACAGCTGGATGGACGCACAACACTACTGTATGCAATCAGAAACCACTATTATGAATGATCTTCTATTCATCGTATTGATTTGGTACAGCATGCCTGAACTAGCCTCTCACAGACATCAAATCCCAAGCGTATGGACTACGGCTCATGAGAATAGAGCTGCTCAGACTTCGCCGTTATTGGTCGATGCTGACTGAGTGTTTGTGTTCTATTCCACAGGAGCGAATGCTCCACCCCCACCTCCCATGGCCCCGCCTTTACCAGGAACTACACCCAACTTCATCCTCAATATGGGCCTATCAGGTAAGAGCTAACACCAGCCTCCAAATACAATGCATTGCACGTCTGCTATGGTGCCACTACGGTTCATCTGAACTAAAAAGGAACTTAGGGTGGAGTATAGAATGTGTCGAAAAGATACAAGTCTGATTGTGTGATGGTAATGTGCATGATTTTCTATATAATGGCTGTCCTGATATTCTATGTAATAATGTCGGTCTGCAGCTATCAGGATCAAGAAGCCCATCAAGACCAAGTTCCGCCTGCCTATATTCAACTGGACCGCGCTGAAACCCAACCAGATCAATGGCACGGTCTTCAGCGAGATAGATGATGAACGAGTACTAGAGGTGAGTCTACCAGTCCAGGAGAAACCTGACAGTTTCTCTCTTCATTTTGAGCCCGAGTTGTTCCGTGTCATGTCGCGTGGTCAGGAAAATAGGCCCTCAAGGCCCTCCTCCTAACTCATTGTATACAGATAGTTAAACCAGCCCTGTTTTGTTGCAATCAACAACAAAAAACAACTCCTAATTAAAACAGGTATTTTTCATAGAAGATGTACATGCTTTGAGGTATCACGTTTGACTGAGTGTGTGGTGTGTGTTGTCTGTCTAAAGGAGCTGGATGTGGAGAAGTTCGAGGAGCTTTTTAAGACCAAGGCCCAGGGTCCTTTGGTGGACCTGAGTGGCCCCAAGACCAAAGTGTCTCAGAAGGCTGCCAACAAGGTCAGCCTGCTGGACGCTAACCGCTCCAAGAACCTGGCCATCACCCTGAGGAAGGCCAACAAGAGCACTGAGGAGATCTGCAAAGCCATACAGAGGTACGTATTGTAACCTATACCTCGCTCTCCACAAATCAAAATGTATTTTTACGTCAACAAATCAGTTGTCACAAAGTGCATTACAGTAACCCGGCCTGGACCTTCAAAGAGCAAGCAACAAACAATGTCCAGGAAAAACTCCTGAGAAGGAAGTAACCTAGAGAGGAACCATACTCCGAAGGGCCCAACCATGTGGTTCTATGTTGCATCGTTTCCAGTTCTAGCACTGATGTTTCTAACCTGTCTTCCCCCTCTGATGCTTTATGCAAGGTCTCTCTACTCAGGTTTGACCTGAAAAGCACTGCCGGTGGACTTATTGGAGTTTCTGATGTTTCTAACCTGTCAGTGTTGCAACCTCTACTATCTGTTTCTCCCTATAGCTTTGATCTGAAGGCCTTGCCGGTGGACTTATTGGAGTTTCTGATGTTTCTAACCTGTCAGTGTTGCAACCTCTACTATCTGTTTCTCCCTATAGCTTTGATCTGAAGGCCTTGCCGGTGGACTTCGTGGAGTGTCTGATGCGGTTCCTTCCCACAGAGGCAGAGGGGAAGACGATGCGTCAGTACGAGCGGGAGCGACGACCGCTGGACGCGCTGACGGACGAGGACCGATTCATGCTCTTCTTCTCCAAGATCGAACGGCTCACCCAGAGGATGAATATCATTACGTTCGTAGGGAACTTCTCAGACAACGTCAGCATGCTAACCCCGCAGCTCAACGCCATCATCGCAGCATCCGCGTCCGTCAAGTCTTCACCGAAGTTAAAACGCATGCTAGAGGTAAGGCTTTTCTCTCTTAGATTCCATCATCGGGGATTAAAGTAGTTTGACTTGGATGACAAGCGTCGTTTCAGTTTTAGCAATCAGTGGTGAGTTTCTTAACACTAAAATCATCTGTCAGTTTCAGGCAATGGTTCTTAGTGCAACAACTATTTTGGAAAACTCTGTTGTTTTTTGCGTGACCCTGGCCACATTTTTATGGCGCCAAGATTGTAATTCTTTGCTTTCTCTACGCTCATAGATCATCTTAGCCCTGGGAAACTACATGAACAGCAGCAAGAGAGGCTCTGTGTATGGCTTCAAGCTACAAAGTCTTGATCTGGTGAGTACTGAACGAAACAAAGGAGAACATTCTAGAGAGGTGCTCTCTCCAAGTCCTCAAGCGGCATCTCAAGTGTTGACTGTATCTTCATATTAGTTACAAGGGGCTAGACTTTTTTCAAGATGTACTCCTCCAGAATGAGAAGGGAAGGGCCTTGGTTGATATGTATTCTGGCCATGTATTCAGTTTTAAGTGCTCAGTTTATCTCCATATTAGTTATACAAGGCTACAATTATACACTTGTTTCAAGAGTGATAAAAGAGGCTTGGCTGCTATGCATTCCTCTTCTCCCCCAGCTGCTGGACACCAAGTCTACAGACAGGAAGATGACTCTGCTCCACTACATAGCTGTGGTTGTCAAGGAGAAGTATCCAGAGCTGGCTAACTTCTTCAACGAACTACACTTTGTGGACAAAGCTGCTGCAGGTGAGTACACAGCTACATAAATCTCACGAGACAGGACTGGGACTCCTCTTCTGACTGTATGAAGAAGACAGTTCATGTGAAGCACAGTAGAAATGAGGAGGCTTGATATTCGTGTGCCTGCGTGCGTATCTCTCTCTCTCTCTAGTGTCTCTGGAGAATGTGCTGCTGGACGTGCGGGAGCTGGGTAAAGGGATGGATCTGATCAGGAGAGAATGTAGTCTCCATGACCACTCTGTTCTCAAGGGCTTCCTCCAGACCAGCGACACTCAGCTTGACAAACTGCAGAAGGACGCCAAGACTGCAGAGGTAAACTAAACACATCCTATCAAAATTGCAAACACAATTGTTCAATACTAGTCTGTAAACTTCTAAACTTCTTCCACTACCCTAAAACCGCTAAAGCATATTTCTTCAGGGAAAATAGCCTTGCTAAAACTACAAACGGGTCAAAACCAAACAAAACATAACTTAGTGTAACGGCGCAACACCTCTCCCTATAAGCAGCACAACAAAAGCCAAAAAGCCCAAGATACAACAATGCAGGACAAGACTTGACCTCAAACAAAAGGCTTTGTAAAGGTTGGCGATGTTGACAAATATTGTGTCCCGCCTTTTGCACTTCTGTCTCCCCCGGTCATTTTCTAGGAAGCCTTCAACAATGTGGTGAACTATTTTGGGGAGAGTTCCAAGACGACTCCTCCGTCTGTGTTCTTCCCTGTGTTTGTGCGATTCATCAGAGCTTACAAGGTAAGGGAGGACCAAGCAGCACAGTTCTAACACGCATCTTTACCTCTGTACATGTATATAATATGCCACATAGCAAACGTCGTTACAGTAAAGCGAGTGCATATATTTATTATGCATGTGAGATCCCTGTAGGTATCACACTCTTACCAACTATGCCACACAGGACCATGTTTAGGTGGAGATTGCTCTCTGTCCTATGGGAGTTAGCCTAACCTTTGGTTAGTCTGGGTCTGGGTGTTGCCCTGCTGCCTCTAAGAGCAGAGCTGTCTGTGTGCCACAGGACAGGGTGTGGACTGGAGTCACAGGTCTAATAACAGGATGGGCCAGCTGGGTCTGCCTTCAGAGCCGCAGCTGTGGTGTTTAGACTGGGTCCGGTCTCCCGCTTCCTTCCCCCCTGCTTTCCCCTTTCTCCCCCTGCCTCCCCACTCTAACCCCCGGACCGAGGGCCCCGCCCTGCCTCTGCTTCCCCCTGCCTCCACCCTCCCTGCCTCTCCCCTGCCTCCCCCCCCCCCCCCGGAAGGACAGACGGCCCTGCCTCCGCCTGCCGGACAGCCCTGCCCTGCCACACAGACACCTTCCTGAGATTGTTCTCTACAAGGATGTATGGATCTGCAGGATCTGTGCGCTTGCATGCGTATCTGTGTGTGTGTGTGTGAGAGAGAGAAACAGAGAGGGGATCAGAGAGAGAGAGAGAGACACACACAGAAAAGTGTATGTTGCTGACATGAAAGTGTATTGTCTCTGTTTACTCAACACCCAAAACCACTTCTTCTATTGTAAAATAGATATATTTCCATAGCTTGGCTTAGCCAGTGTCTTGATTTGTATTGAATTGAAGTCCATTTTGTGTTCTCCTCCCTACAGGATGCGGTGGTGGACAATGAGCAGAGGAAAAAGCAGGAGGAAGCCATGAGAGAGAAATTACTGGCTCAGGAGGCCAAGCAACACGACCCCAAGGTACAGTACTAGAGGTCTCCCTAGCCCTGACTGACAGACAAGGCACAAAAAGCCAGGAGGATTATAGTAGTCACTGGACTCAACCAACAGTAGTAAAATTGAGCTTATTGTACAATGACTCTAGAGGGTCTAGATGTAGAATGTAGACTAAATTGTGTATAATTATGCTATCAACAGAGCCTTATATTTCCTCAATATATTTCTCACACTTCCAGTAAGGAGTTCATGCATTTTGTATGATTGAAATTATCCATGCGCAGCTCAAGCTATTTGGGGGACCTAGGCAGGATTTGATCCTTCCTCCTCTCCCTCCCAGGTCCAGGTAGTGAAGAAGAGGCAGCAGCAACAGGAGCTGATCTCAGAGCTGCGTAAACGCCAGGCTAAGGACCACCGGCCCGTCTACGAGGGGAAGGACGGTACCATCGAGGATATCATCACAGGTGGGCTCGACATGCAGCCACGCAGGCAGCCACGCAGCCCCCAGCCAGGCCCCAGGTCTCCTGGTCCAAGCAGTCCTAGGGGCAGAGGCCGGGGCCAGGCTAAGATCACTGTGGTCCTCAACTGCTCGGCTGGAGGAGCACTCTGTTACGTGGTTCAGACACCACTGCTAGAGGCTATACAGCAGCTAGACAACAGCAGATTCCAGTTCTGAACGTCCCAGTAGTTTGTTTTTGTGGCCTGCTAGTTTTCTAGATTAGTACTGTCTCGTTATTACAGAGTAGAGGAGGCATGTAGTCAGGCCATTGGCTGTTATGCGTGTCCCGATAGATCAAAAATGCCACCATATCCCGATGCCCTGTTTGGTGGGAGGTGCAAACTCAGGACAGTTTCTAACTTAACTCTCATTAATCAGCATCTACAGTGAAATCTAAATGATCAATGTTAATAATATGCTAATAATGCTTCCTCCCCACTACTGGTCCTTTACAACACTTGCGTCATCTCCGTTACTCTACATACAGTATAGCCCTGTCATCCTGGACATAGCGCGCGTCATCTCCGTTACTCTACATACAGTATAGCCCTGTCATCCTGGACATAGCGCGCGTCATCTCCGTTACTCTACATACAGTATAGCCCTGTCATCCTGGACATAGCGCGCGTCATCTCCGTTACTCTACATACAGTATAGCCCTGTCATCCTGGACATAGTGCGCGTCACAAATAGCACTTTATTCCCTGTAGAGCACTGCTGGTCAGAAGTAGTGCACTACATAGGGAATATGGTGCATCAAAGTACAGTAACAGTTCCTCTGTCTCAGGTGTGACGTTTTCTCCCCTCCTCCCCCCTCAGTGCTGAAGAGTGTCCCCTTCACAGCCCGTACTGCTAAACGAAGCTCACGGTTCTTCTGTGAAGCACAGCTCTGTGACGACTCCAACTGCTAGCCCCTACAGTTCCTCCCCCCTAATGCCAAGGTTGTCCAGAACAGGTGTCCTCTCCTCGTTACCCCCCCGCCCCACTCCCTTGCCTGACCACTCTGCATGCAGCATGACCACCTCGTCACTCCCTAAGATTACTCCTTACACCCCCCCCCCCCTCTTTACTAATTTAGGCCAGTTCACGGTTTGCTTGAATCCCGGCCTTTGACTCTTATTGGTGGCAAGTGTGTCTTCTGTCTACCTCAAAGGACTTCTACCTGAATTAACAGGATAGAAGTCAGACAGCCAAACCTCTGAATGACTGAACCTGATATTTAGATATTCATACTGAATCACAGGCTAATGTTACAATGGGAATATATGATTATTTACACTGAACAAAAATATAAAACGCAACATGCAACAATTTTTCTGAGTTACAGTTCATAAGGAAATCGGTCAGTTGAAATAAATGAATTAGGTCCTAATCTGTAGATGTCACATGACTGGGAGTACAGATATGTATCGGTTGGATCCGGAAACCAGTCAGTATCTGGTGTGACCACCATTTGCCTCATGCGGCGCCACACGTCTCCTTCGCATAGAGTAGATCGGGCTGTTGATTGTGGCTTGTGGAATGTAGTCCCACTCCTCTTCAATGGCTGTGCGAAGTTGCTGGATATTGGCGGCAACTGGAACACGCTGACGTACACGTCGATCCAAAGCATCGCAAACATGCTCAACGGGTGACATGTTTGGTGAGTATGCAGGTCATGGAAGAACTGGGATATTTTCAGCTTCCAGGAATTGTGTCCAGATCCTTATGACATGGGGGCGGATGAGGTGATGGCGGCGGATGAATGGCACGACAATGGGCCTCAAGATTCGTCACGGTATCTCTGTGCATTTGTCTGTAACTTATGCCTGCCCATACCATAACCCCACCACCATAGGGAACTCTGTTCACAACATTGACGTCAGCAAACCTCTCGCCCACACGATGCCATACACGCTACGCTGTCTGCCATCTGCCCGGTACAATTGAAACTGGGATTAATCTGTGAAGAGCACACTTCTCCAGCGTGCCATTGTCCATCAAAGGTGAGCATTGCCCACAGAAGTTGCTTACGATGCCAAACTGCAGTCAAGTCAAGACCCTGGTGAGAACGACGAGCACGCAGATGAGCTTCCCGGAGACAGTTTCTGCAGAAATTCTTCAGTTGTGCAAACCCACAGTTTCGTCTGCTGTCCGGGTGGCTGGTCTCATATGATCCCGCAGGTGAAGAAGCAGGATGTTGAGGTCCTGGGCTGGCGTGGTTACATACGGTCTGCAGTTATGAGGCCGATTGGACGTACTGCCAAATTCTCTAAAACGACATTCTGGTAGAGAAATGAACATGACATTTTCTGAAAAGCTCCGGTGGACATTCCTGCAGCATGCCAATTGCACGCTCCCTCAAAACTTGAGACATCTGTGGCATTGTGTTGTGACAAAACTGCACATTTTAGGGTGGCCTTTTATTGTCCCCGGCACAAGGTTCACCTGTGTAATGATCATGCCGTTTAATCGGCATCTTGATATCCCACACCTGTCAGGTGGATGGATTATCTTGGCAAATGAGAAATGCTCAATTACAGGGATGTAAACAAATTTTGCACAAAATATGAGAGAAATACACTTTTTGTGCGTATGGAACATTTCTGGGATCTTTTATTTCAGCCCATGAAACATGGGACCAACACTTTACATGTTGCGTTTATATTTTTGTTCAGTATAGTAAGTAGTACGAAATATAATCATATAATCAAGTTGCATTTACTGTAGCATAATAGCATGAGTATGGAAAGCTACATTATGTATAAGATATCAGTTCTTTCAGGTTTTATACTTTTTGAGATGTGTTTAACTAAAAAAAATACAGTATTAAGACGTTTGGCTATAAAACCGATCTTGTTAACCAAACAATGCCTTGTTGTTCCATGAAACTAACTAATGTGGTTGGTTTGGTTTCTCTCTAACCTGGTAACAACCTTTCCTCAACCATCACTCTTTTTTCCTTCATTCTACCCCTCTGAACAGCTGAACAGAAGATAAATAACAGTATATGCCACTCCTAAACGCTGCAGGGTAAGGAAGGTAGCCTGAAGCCTGGCCTGTCTGCTTTGGCCCTGCTTGTACTGTGGCCCCTCTGTGCTGCTAGCTACACAGTATATGGTGCTGCTACAGTCATGTCAGCTGCTTGAGCCAACCCAGCGCTTCAGATTCATTATAACAGCAAGACCTGCTTTACTGTACTGCACAGCAGTAAGATATGCAATGCTTTACAGTACAACAGTAAGAAACATGCAGCTGAGCCTACATTGCTTCGAGATTTATATAGCGGTTTACAACCCCCTCAGCATTTCAAACAGACCAACTCCCTTTCCCAAAGAGCCAGCAGAAGCGCACGTATCCGGTCTCGTTTCCATTTTTATTCATGTATTCTATTTAACTAGGCAAGTCAAACCGTATACCTCTCAAGACAAGACTATTTCATCCACCATTCTACTCAGGTCCCTCCATCACCACCTCACTCACCTCTTTCTTCCATGTTGCATGCTGTGTCCAGTGTTCTGTCCATCCACCACTCACCAGTCTGTCACCTGTTGATGTCATGTCTCAGCGTCCTGTTTTGCCCTGTTAACTGTGACTTGTGTGCTGAGCAGCTCAATGGTCAACAAGCTCTGTTGAGGCCCCTGTGCATCCACACAAACACCATCATATTCTGACAAAAGGATATATATATATATATATATACAGAAACATTGGTAATACTATTTGAACACTCCATTATAAAGGGCTACATAACTGTAATAATCATGACATAGCAGATAAATATTTAGTGTCTTTAGCATAGTATCTCACAGAGCTCGTTGACTGCCACAACTGTGATATTATTTGAACGTTTGATTATTATTTTGTTCCCTAGTTAGGTTGTTGAGATTGTGATTTATTTGAATAACTATACACCCATAGCATTGGATTGAAAGATCCATATTTCTCTGTCAGTTTTAAGTTGACAATGCAAGGCTATGGGAAGGCATCATTCTCTTATTCGTTAACGGATATCCACTTTCAATTGGCTACCCATTTGACAACATAAGTAAAATTGGAAAATGTGAAACATAATTGGCACTCTATTTGCAGAAATATACTGTTAGGATAAGCACTGCAAATAGAAGTTCCTTCATCAACAACCTCAAACATGAGCATGACGCCACTGGAGCAGTTTGACTTCCCAGTTAACCTGAGTGACCCCTCTCTCCCCCTCCCTCACCCACTCACAGATCTCCGCAGCCAGCCTTTCCTGCGGCATGACGCGCTGATCCGGAGCGGCTGGAAGAGACCCTAAACAAACACTCGTTCCTCCTCATTTATCCCCCATTCGCTTTATAACCTCCCCCCCTTCCCTACCTGTGTCCCGGTGGTCTCACCCACCCGAGGCTGCATCTCCCTGCAGATCAGAGACTGAAAGCCGGACAGGACCGAACCAATGGCCCAAGTTTTACGGGGGTATTTATTTATTTATGGAGATCCTATATGGACACGATCTCTCAACAAGCAGGTATAAGCACAGACATCAGGTGGGTTAGCCTACCCCCTCTCCCACTGCAAACACACACCGCATGCACAAAGGCACACACACAGAAAATAGAGGACTACAGCGATTGCCAGTGTTGGCATTAAGAACAGGACTGGGCAGAGAGAGTCCAAAGAAGAAGCGTATGATGAGTTGAGCCCTTAAGGGGGTGGCTCGCCTCACACAAGCAGGAAGGAAGGACACTGCAACTGCATAATGTGGACATGGAACCACAAGTGCCTCCTGCCAAGTGCCTGCCAACGTGGATCTTATTTCCATGAATGTGGATTTCCTCCGCGCAAGTTGAGGATGGGAGACAGTCGGTCGGTTGTATAAAATGACAGCATATGTTGACTCTACTGCTGGGATTTCCACTTCAAAGAGAACAGGGTTGTTTTCATAAGGCCCCAAAACGAAAGAAAACAGACAAACAGGGAGGGACTAGCTGGACTTGACCAATAAGAAACGCTTATTTTTGATTTCCGTGGCCGAACGCTTTAGGTTGTGTGGCCTAATGAATATGGCCCAGGGTTTTGCCATCACAGAACATCTCTGTCCACAGATTAAAGAAGGATTGAAGATTATTGTTAGAGACCTTTAATCTTTGGAGATGTTTCTGTACAAGCTAGCCAAACCAAACTTTCTCTACTCTCATGTCTTATTATTTTGAGAACGAATAAGTGCCTTTTTGTTTAGACAGTATTATTTCTGTGACTCGGCTATAATTTGTATCTTTAGTTGTTAAATATTTTATTTTTTATTGCATTTTTTTGATAACATTACCTTCAAAAACAAAACAAAAAAAAGAATCATATGCAATGGTTTGGAATCAGAATTCCAGCTTTAATCACTATACAGTATTTAAAGGTTGCTTCTCAGCACTGTAATCTAAATTAGTTTAGGCCAAGTGTCTTTGAAATCATTTGATGAGTGGGTAAAAACATTCCATGTATTTACTTTCTATTACTTTTAACTTTATGACCTACAGTCCAATCACCACTTCAGTCTTACCACTTAGGCCGGGATTCATTCCAATCCGCCTTATAGTGCGGTTGACATTCAGGGCTCCATTCAAAAACTGGATCGCTGGAGCGTTACAGATTGGGGGATAGAAATGTTAAAGGTAATTTCCCGACTGAGCCGACATATGCAGCGTTTACAGTGAATGCAGTCGGCGTTTGGAACTTTGCCTTTAAGCTTCAATCACGCTGAACTTCCGAGACACGGGTTGAATAGAGCCCTTTTAAGGTCTGTCCGATTAAGCCAAGATATCCAGCGTTTCCGTCAATACGGTCATGCATTTGTTGGTAGGTAAAGAATGCATTGCTATGAGTCTAACCATGTTCTTTATGCTCTCTTCGCATTAAGTTTTAGAACTAATGATGAACAATTTCCCCCTTAATAGCCATCAAGTAGGCGCAATGATTGTGCACTCAGATTTACAATCTGTGTTTCAATATGGCATTTCCACAAAAGGGACAGCGCATATTTACACTACTTACATTGCCTTAATGTTGTATGAGACACTACTTCTATAGGAGATATTTCTACATGCATTTACATTTGATGTAAATCAACGAATAGAAGCCTTTTACTTGTGCTTTTCTGTCGTAAGGATGAAATGAAATAGTGCCTGTTGTCCAAAAGATGACTTCCCCCCCTTAATAAACAAAATGACAATGTGACTCACAATTGAAAATCTCTGCTGTCTCTCACTCTCGGTCTCCTTTCTCTCACTCTCTCCCTCTTTCTTGCTCACTCACTCATTTTTCACACCAAATGAAAGTCAGATCCACAACTTATTTCTACTATAAAAATCCATTTAATTTCTGATATCAAAAAGAAATAAAATCATAACTAACCGAAACAGAGCAACAACAATCCATGTGTGGGGTTTTGTTTTGCTGAAGTGTTTCTGTCAAAATTAAAACCGATTGTTCCTAATTTACATTATTCAAATAAAAATGTAACAGAGCAGAAATGTTATTAAAATCCAAATGATAGTGCATACTGTTAATAAAAGTGATGGTTAAGCTAGAACAGTTTGCTATAGGGTTTGTATATGCGTGTGTGTGTTGTGAATTGCATGCAGTGTAATCTGTAATATAGAATGGCAGTTATGGCTGATCACCTCCAACTGGTTAGAAGCAGCATGTTCAGCAGCGCGTGATTGGCTGAGACTGAGCCTGGACCAATGACAGTTCTATCAGACATACAAGACAGGCAGGCAGACAGACAGGGCTGGCTGACAGATGGTTAGACGGACGAGCCGACAGACAGACGGCTAGCTAGCGTTAGCAGCAAGGCAGAGGGGGGAATCAACAGGGGACGCTAATCAGGAGGCTAATAGTCCGAACCTCCCGAGGAATGCGCTTACAATGAGCAGAAACCGAAATTACATCGGCATAATGTAATTATTACATACATTCGAAACAAAACACAGCATTGTTGTTATAAATTCCCACAAGTACCATAAAAACAACTGGCCTCTCCTGAAAGTATGTTTACTATCACCGACAAAAGACAAAAGCATGTTCAGCTTGTTGTACTGTAGATGGTTAGTTTCAGCAATGGCAGGTTTTCACAGAGGCATTCTTGGTGCCAAACTGCCTATTTCCAGGATGAACGCTGGTCCATGAACCCTCTGGGCCCCAATATGTATCACCGGTCACATCAAGGCCCCCCCAAAACCACATTCGGTGTTACCCCCAAAACATGTCCTCTCGTAACCCAAAGACATCCTCAGTTACTTCCCCCGGAATTGTCATCCTGGAACGTCTGCTTCAATACAATCATATACCTCCAACAAATTACACACTCCATTAACCCACTGACTTTCATTCATTAAGCAAAAAAAAAATCAGCCGTTCATTTATTCAAGACCAAAACAGAAAAGGTGGTAAAACATAGTACAGACAGACTGCTATATGTTATTTGATGTTTTGTATTCCTGGGTATATTGTCAAGACACTTTGTTAATAGGGTTATATATATATATATATGCGTGTGTAAATATATTTCAGTTTTAGTCTGTGCAAGGAGGTAAAAGACAATCACTCAACTGAACGGACATTAGTATGCGTGACGCTGACTGACTCTGCCATGTGGACATGTGCAGTTCTGGTTCTGGTTCCAGTACTACAGTTCCAGAACTCTTTTCGTTCTATCAGCCATGGTCTCACTCTGCACCTCCAGCATAGACCAAACCAGCATCAATTGGCATTCGGAACTGACTGAGTATTGAACTTGGCCCTCCTCTTTTCTCTACATCTTTCACAAACAACAAGCACTTCTCTGAAATGGAACAATGTTTTTCCCCCTATACAATTCATACAAAAATAAAAACTTAAAATTGTTCCACCGCTGTTTGTTTTGCTCTACACCTATGCACAGAGGTAGTGGCTATATGGATGAAGAGTGGAGGGAGAGTAGCGAGGGAGGATGGAGGTGAGCAACATTTTCAAACGAGAGAGTTGAATGAATAAATCTGTCTATAAAATGGTTCTTCCTTTTTCTGACCAGAGGAATTTTCTTTTTGTTTTTGTCAAAAGAACAAAATATAATACTGCAATCACATACAAAAGTACTCCTTCATTTTATACAGTGTTCTGTTTTTGTTCCTTTTCTTTTCTCGATTGGTAAAAAGGCATAAGATCAGCGTTTGTCTCTTTGCGGGCGTGGTCTAGACTTGGCTCGGTCATGCCTGACCTCTGACCCCTGACCTCTAGGCCAGCGGGTCACTCATGTCCTCGTCCTCCCCATCGTCCCCCTGTGACAGCAACTCTTTCTTCTCGTCTGTACTAGCCAAAGAGCTGCGGCTGTTGTGGGCTCCCATGTACAGGGTGGCGTACACTGGGTTGGTGAAGTTGGTGGGCTGCAGGGAGGGAAACACAGAAATAATGTTTGGACAAAGAGCATACAAGGGACCTAAATTAGGTTTCATTGCAATCCAGGTAGTCTAGAGGCAGAGTATCATGGAGTGCAGAAAAATGTTTTAAAAGGTGACAATGCCAAATGCGCTGCAGTGTTAAAAACACGTATCAAAACGACTAACCTGAGTGTTAAACAAGTGTTCCCTATTTAAGATGGGTCAAGTGTGACGATAAGGGGACGTGGGCGTTACCTTGTCTGGATCTAAAGCAAAGTCCGAATCCAGGAGTTCCCCAGCATCGTCGTCTGGCTCCCCTTCGTAGATCTTGTAGGCTGGGTTCCCTATCTCCACGTTCATGGCCCCGTTGGTCATCCTGTGATGCTGGAAGCCCTTGGCCCTGTGGACACACAGCGGGTTTGTTTCACAGTAGCGGAGACGTAGCCACAACACAGGAGCACACGCTGAAAGTACCGAGAGCCTTGAATCAAGCCAGTGACAGGAGAGAAATCCAACATGCGACACCAGCTACATGTACAGTACAGGGAAAAACGCTCCCACACAGTCAAGGCAGCACAGAATCACGGTAAAATTGACAAAACAAATGAGCTTTTTTCAAAAGCCATTTGGACACATCCAGTGTCTATCCCGGTGAATGCTGGATTTTCCACAACGCAAATGTTCCACTGCCACAATGCAGGCACAGAAGCACCACTGATAGACACATGTATTTACACACGTAGATAGGGAAAGGTATGTATGGGTAAGGAAGAACCAGTCAATCTATCTGTCAATACACCCCTGCGTCCCTGGGTGGGAAACCCTGTCCTGAACAAGAGAGAGGAGGCAGGGACAGACAGACCGACTCTACTACAGAAAGACAAGCAAAATGGAGGACTGTCACTGGACCGACAGACAAGATGGTGGCTTAGATGAGGCATTGGGGAGATGGAGGAGAAGGGGTGGGGGGGGGCGAGACAGGTGATAGACATGACCCTATTAAGTTACCGAGAACGTCGGGAGCGTTTGCCCGGCCATACAGACCTAGAAAGAGAGCGATAGAGAGAGAAGAGAGAGCGAGAAGGGAGAGATAAAGAGGGAGTGTGATGGTGGGAGGTACAGATGAAAGGTGGAAAAGAGATTCGAGTTTGACCGAATGAGTGGGAGCCCCCCCCACCCAGTCTCGACACAATGGTTGTCTACTTCCGTAGCCCCCCCCACAAATAAAATGGGGGACGACGACGACTCAGTTAGTAGAATCCTCTTGTCATGTCAGTCATTGCATACCTTAGAGAGCTATTTATAACTTGTCAGAAATGTCCAGGTCAACTCGCCCATCCCAGCTAACGTTTCTTAAGCTAGGTTTCTTTAGCCCATAGATTTTGTTGTAATATTTGAGTCACTCAAACACCACAAGCACACACATTAGAAATGGAAAAATTTACAGAATTGCTAGAACATTTGCTTAAAAACAGCTATATTTTCTCTGCACCTCATGACAAAATGTGTACAATTGCAGGAAATATGCTTTAAAACCTGCAACAAAAAAAAAGTATCGGCCAACAAAAGGGTTGTGAATGGTTTGTCGTGAACAGTGCTTGTGCCCATAGAAATATACGTGGCACACGGGATGTTCCCCCAATGCTGGAAGGGGGGCCTGAGTGAAAGAGTTTGGGAACACCTGATCTACTCTACTCACCCACGCATTCTCCTCTTGTACCACAAGATGGCCCCGACGATCAGCAGCGCCAGTAACAACAGCAGCAGCACTGGGATGACTATGGAGGCAGAACCTGCAGAGAGAGCAACACGGACACCAATGAGAACAGAGTATATGCAACACGTCGGCCAATGAGACGAACTGGTTTTAACATGTGTTATAATCATGTGTTATAGTCTGTGGTTATAACATGTGTTTCACTGACACTAAAGAGACTAAAGTAACGTACTTCCACTGGAGACAGGAGAATCCACAGGCGAGGCAATGACTTCACATCGATACCCACTCCATTCTATAGGACACCTAAATAAATACACATCCCACAGGTTACAGAGAGACGCCTAAATACACGTCACACAGGTTACAGAGAGACGCCTAAATACACGTCACACAGGTTACAGAGAGACGCCTAAATACACATCACACAGGTTACAGAGAGACGCCTAAATACACGTCACACAGGTTACAGAGAGACTCCTAAATACACGTCACACAGGTTAGAGAGACTCCTAAATACACGTCACACAGGTTACAGAGAGACTCCTAAATACACATCCCACAGGTTACAGAGAGACTCCTAAATACACATCACACAGGTTACAGAGACTCCTAAATACACGTCACACAGGTTACAGAGAGACTCCTAAATACACATCCCACAGGTTACAGAGAGACTCCTAAATACACGTCACAGAGAGACTCCTAAATACACATCACACAGGTTACAGAGAGACTCCTAAATACACGTCACACAGGTTACAGAGAGACTCCTAAATACACGTCACACAGGTTACAGAGAGACTCCTAAATACACATCCCACAGGTTACAGAGAGACTCTTAAATACACGTCACACAGGTTACAGAGAGACTCCTAAATACACGTCACACAGGTTACAGAGAGACTCCTAAATACACGTCACACAGGTTACAGAGAGACTCCTAAATACACATCACACAGGTTACAGAGAGACTCCTAAATACACGTCACACAGGTTACAGAGAGACTCCTAAATACACGTCACACAGGTTACAGAGAGACTCCTAAATACACATCACACAGGTTACAGAGAGACTCCTAAATACACATCCCACAGGTTACAGAGAGACTCCTAAATACACGTCACACAGGTTACAGAGAGACTCCTAAATACACATCACACAGGTTACAGAGAGACTCCTAAATACACATCCCACAGGTTACAGAGACTCCTAAATACACATCCCACAGGTTACAGAGAGACTCCTAAATACACGTCACACAGGTTACAGAGAGACTCCTAAATACACATCCCACAGGTTACAGAGAGACTCCTAAATACACATCCCACAGGTTACAGAGACTCCTAAATACACGTCACACAGGTTACAGAGAGACTCCTAAATACACATCCCACAGGTTACAGAGAGACTCCTAAATACACATCCCACAGGTTACAGAGACTCCTAAATACACGTCACACAGGTTACAGAGACTCCTAAATACACGTCACACAGGTTACAGAGAGACTCCTAAATACACGTCACACAGGTTACAGAGAGACACCTAAATACACGTCACACAGGTTACAGAGAGACTCCTAAATACACGTCACACAGGTTACAGAGAGACACCTAAATACACGTCACACAGGTTACAGAGAGACTCCTAAATACACATCACACAGGTTACAGAGAGACTCCTAAATACACGTCACAGGTTACAGAGAGACTCCTAAATACACGTCACACAGGTTACAGAGAGACTCCTAAATACACGTCACACAGGTTACAGAGAGACTCCTAAATACACATCCCACAGGTTACAGAGAGACTCCTAAATACACATCACACAGGTTACAGAGACTCCTAAATACACATCACACAGGTTACAGAGAGACTCCTAAATACACATCACACAGGTTACAGAGAGACACCTAAATACACGTCACACAGGTTACAGAGAGACGCCTAAACACGTGTGTGTGAGATAGGGATCATCCTCTTACTTGCACTGGGGCAGTAGCGTGCGTGGTTCGATAGAGCAGAGTCCATTGGTGCAGAAATCTAGACAGGTGTAGCAGCTGTGATTGGTTTGCCCGTTAGGACAGCTGGACATAGACAGGTACACAGAGACAAGGAGAGAGAGAGTCAACAAACACTAGATCTTTTTAAGGATAACACCAGGAAAACTAATATTAAAATAAAACAAACTGGGGACTGAGTGGAATGTGTGTGTAGGTGTGTGTGTGTGTGACTGAGCAGTGTGTGTGTGTGTGTGTGTGACTGAGCAGTGTGTGTGTGCATCTGTGAGCCTGTGACTGAGCAGAATGTGTGTGTAGGTGTGTGTGTGTGACTGAGCAGTGTGTGTGTGCATCTGTGAGCGTGAACGGACTGAACAGTGTGTGTGTGTGTACGTAGCGTGCACTCCTACCGGCAGATGACCTCTCCTGAGGCTTTGGGCAGACACTTGCCGTTGGGTCCGCAGTACTGGCATTTGTCCAGCTCACATAGCTGTCCGTGGAACTGAGGGGGACAGCGACACAGCTTGGTGGCATTGGCCGTCTGCAGACACTGCCCCTCATTCTTACAGTAATCCTCACATTTACCTAAAGGGGGGGGTGAGCAGATTGAGAAGCAGAGAAACAAAGTTTACAGTCACACAGTGAATATTCTCCTTTAGAGCCATTTCTGATTAGAGATTAAGAATTGCTTTAAAAAGTGGATTGAAGACACCCCCCCCCCCCCCCCCCCCCCCCCCCTTTCCTGAACTGCTTCAAAATAAAGAATTAAAATCAGGACGAATTCAGATGAAAAGCCAGGAACTGTACCTTTGCTTACACTGTTATACCAGGCTGATACAAAGCTGAAAAGCTCTACATCCACTTGACTTGGAAGTGGTGCACATGGTTGGGTAAATAACCTTTTACTAACCCATTCTGGATTATACACTCACTGTATTGACACTGGTCTGCCAGGTACTCAGGCGGACAGCGGCAGGTGGGCTGGTTGCCCTGGGATACAGTGCAGTTGCCTCCATTGTGACAGTAGTCCTGACAGGTGTGCAGTTTACACTGGGGCCCTGTGAAGCCCTTCAGACAGCGACATGTAGGGGCCCCTGGAAGAGAGAAGGACAAGGTCAAAAGGTTAAGAAAGACGGGTGTGGACGTTACACAGGAAACAAAAAGGGTCACGCTAAATGAGAACAAAAATATAAATGTAGGCTAAATAAACTCTGCAAAAAAGAAGAAGAAACGTCCTCTCACTGTCAACTGCGTTTATTTTCAGCAAACTCAACATGTGTAAATATTTAAATGAACGTAACATTCAACAACTGAGACAAACTGAACAAGTTCCACAGACATGTGACTAACAGACATTGAATAATGTGTCCCTGAACAAAGGGGGGGGGGGGGTCAAAATTAAAAGTAACAGTCAGTATCTGGTGTGGCCACCAGCTGCATTAAGTACTGCAGTGCATCTCCTCCTGGCACCAGATTTGCCAATTCTTGCTGGGAGATTATACCCCACTCGTCCACCAAGGCACCTGCAAGTTCCCTGACATTTCTGGGGGGAATGGCCCTATCCCTCACCCTCTGATCCAACAGGTCCCAGACGTGCTCAATGGGATTGAGATCCAGGCTCTTCGCTGGCCATGGCAGAACACTGACATTCCTGTCTTGCAGGAAATCACGCACAGAATAAGCAGTTTGGCTGGTGGCATTGTCTTGCTGGAGGGTCTTGTCAGGATGAGCCTGCAGGAAGGGTACCACATGAGGGAGGAGGATGTCTTCCCTGTAAGGCACAGCGTTGAGATTGCCTGCAATGACAACAAGCTCAGTCCGATGATGCTGTGACACAGCGCCCCAGGCCATGACGGACCCTCCACCTCCAAATCGATCCCGCTCCAGAGTACAGGCCTCGGTGTAATGCTCATTCCTTCGACGATGAACGCGAATCCGACCATCACTCCTGGTGAGACAAAACAGCGACTCGTCAGTGAAGAGCACTTTTTGCCAGTCCTGTCTGGTCCAGCGACGGTGGGTTTGTGCCCCTAGGCGACGTTGTTGCCGGTGATGTCTGGTTAGGACCTGTCTTACATCAGTCCTACAAGCTCTCAGTCCAGCCTCTCTCAACCTATTGCAGACAGTCTGAGCACTGATGGAGGGATTGTGCGTTCCTGGTGTAACTCGGGCAGTTGTTGTTGCCATCCTGCACCTGTCCCGCAGGTGTGATGTTCGGATGTACCGCTCCTGTGCAGGTGTTGTTACACATGGTCTGCCACCTCGAGGACGATCAGCTGTCTGTCCTGTCTCCCTGTAGTGCGGTCTTAGGTGTCTCACAGTACGGACACTGCAATTTATTGCCCTGGCCACATCTGCAGTCCTCATGCCTCCTTGCAGCATGCCTAAGGCACGTTCATGCAGATGAGCAGGGACCCTGGGCATCTTTCTTTTGGTGTTTTTCAGAGTCAGTAGAAAGACCTCTTTAGTGATTTATGTTTTATATATTATCATAACTGTGACCTTAATGCCTACCGTCTGTAAGCTGTTAGTGTCTTAACGACCGTTCCACAGGTGCATGTTCATTAATTGTTTATGGATCATTGAACAAGAATGGGAAACAGTGTTTAAACCCTTTACAATGAAGATCTGTGAAGTTATTCAGATTTTTACGAATTATCTTTGAAAGACAGGGTCCTGAAAAAGGGACGTTTCTTTTTTTGCTGAGTTTACTATATGACTAACTAACACACAGTGCTGAATCCTAACTTGAGACATTTTCGGATTAATATCAAAATAACATAAAAATGTGCATCAAGTTAGGATTCGGCCCCTAGAGTAGTTTGTGACCACACCAATGACCTACCTGCGACTGAGGCAGTGCAGGACCCTCCATTCCTACAGTAGTCTCTACACTGGTTGACCTCACACCTCTCTCCCGTGAAGCTGGACTGGCAATGACACTTGGCCTGCTGCCTGGCATTCAGGAAACAGCTCCCGCCGTTCAGACACAGGACCGTACACGGCCCAGACGGCGGAGCTGGGGGTGGCGGGCAGGAGATAGGGGGAAAGGTTATTGATAGTGTGTGTGCATGTGTGTCTGTGTGTGTGTGTGTGCCTGCGTGTGTACTCACAGAACGGAGAGAGTGTGGGAGGGGGTCTCTCCACACATGTGCCATTTTCAGCCACACGGTCGTTAGGACAGGTGCAGACTGGACCACTGGGGCTGAGCAGACACAACCACTCACACTTCTTCCTGTCACATGGGTTGGCCACTGAATCACAGAGCGATAGAACAGACAGTAAGAACCAGAGCATGATAAAGGGAAACACCAGTGAACTTTATGTGGAGTGAACGTCAACAGCAGTGAACTTTATGTGGAGTGAACGTCAACAGCAGTGAACTTTATGTGGAGTGAACGTCAACAGCAGTGAACTTTATGTGGAGTGAACGTCAACAGCAGTGAACTTTATGTGGAGTGAACGTCAACAGCAGTGAACTTTATGTGGAGTGAACGTCAACAGCAGTGAACTTTATGTGGAGTGAACGTCAACAGCAGTGAACTTTATGTGGAGTGAACGTCAACAGCAGTGAACTTTATGTGGAGTGAACGTCAACAGCAGTGAACTTTATGTGGAGTGAACGTCAACAGCAGTGAACTTTATGTGGAGTGAACGTCAACAGCAGTGAACTTTATGTGGAGTGAACGTCAACAGCAGTGAACTTTATGTGGAGTGAACGTCAACAGCAGTGAACTTTATGTGGAGTGAACGTCAACAGCAGTGCACTATAAGGAGGAATTAGGGGTCAGAAGAACACTGGAATATGGGTTCACTGTATCGCACTTTATAGTGAATAAGGGGTCAAAAATAAGAAGTGCACTAAATGGTGAATCGGGGTCAAAAGCAGTGACTACTCTATATAATGGATAGGGTGTCGTCTGAGGTATTTTCAATGAGGAAGGGAGCTGTAGAGACAGACAGACAGACACTCACTCTCTGGTTGTTTGTAACGGTGGTAAAGGACTATGTCTGTGGCGTGGTTAATGCCAGTGGTCAGGTTCTCCATGGGGCCCTTGCCAAACTTGTTGACCCGGAACACAAAGTTATTAATGTAGGTGACGCCATATATGTAGTCCTCAAAGATGTCAATGCTGAACGGATGGAGCAGGTCTGGGGAGGTAAGGAGAGAGAGAAAGGGAGAGAGAGTTTTTTGTTATCCATTCTGCTCAAACTATGTCGTTGTGAGAAGTGAAGGCACGACTCTATAAACCAGCGACACCTGCTGGCGAGAGCAATAACCCGCTCACGGTTAGCAATGTCAGACTTTTGGGTACAATGTCCATCTGTGGAAACGAGAGGAACTTTCATACAGAATTCATCCCTACAAATACACTATGTAGCACTGAACCCCAACCCTGATCAGTATGAAGGGGAACTGAACTGTTTTTGAGTCCGGTGACGGCAATGACGGGGTCGGAGCCGTTGAGATGCACGCTGCCGATGACCGAGAGCTTAGCGTCCGCCCAGTAGAGACGCTCGTTGAAGTAGTCCACCGCCAGACCTGGAGGGAGGAGGAGGACAAGCAGAGGAGAGTCAACACAGAGACCAGAAGAGGCTATAATGCTACTCATGACATTATGAAGAACGCTACGCTAACACTAGGTTAAGCATACCACAATGCATAACGCTAGGTACTAATGCTAGGCTACAACGCTAACGCTATACATACCTGTGGGCCACTGGATGTTCTCATGGACCAGGGTCTGTCTCAAGGTTCCGTCCATGGCTGCCGTCTCAATCTTAGGGTGGTTTCCCCAGTCGGCCCAGTACATGGTTCTGGAGGGGACAGAGAAACACAGTCCAAACAGCTCAGCAGGAAATACAAAATGGAATATTTGACATATATTGATGTATTGTATTGGCATTCCAGCACTCCAGCTGTTGTGGTAAATAACCAGGTCGACTCAGTACAGGTGGGCTTGGCTTGGCAGCGGTAAAGGGTAATCATCGCTCACCCTCTCTGTGGGTCCACTACGATGGCGTAAGGCTCGTCTATCATGCCTGAGATCAGGGTCTTGCGGTGTTGGCCTGATATCAGGGCCACCTCGATCACATCCCTGCCAGAGTCAGTCCAGTACAGGTTACCAGCCACCCAGTCCACCGCTATACCCCGCGGCATTTCCAGATGCCCTACAATCTAGTCAGGGGGGAGAGATCAGATGTGGGTGTTTTAGGTACCGTACATCACAGTATGTTGTGATCGGAAAACAACAGACCGCATTCCACTAATATTGTATCACACATAGGAAGTCATGATCGTGCCCATGTTTGTGTGTGTGAATTCATTCCTGCTCGCGTCGGGCCTCACCTCCAGGGTGGTAACACTTCCCTCACTCTGGCGACGGTTGCGGTGTGTATTGGACGATGGACCAGACGAGGAGGAGGACGACGACGAAGGCAGCTCGTAGGAGGAGATCCTGCCCGTGTGCCAGTTGGTCCAGTAGATGCGGTTGGTCTTGACGTGCAGGTCCATGGCGTCGATGCGCACGTTGGCGTCGCCCTGGAAGGTCTGCTCGTAGCGCCAGTTGGGCATGCCAGGGTCCAGGCTGCGGATCTCGTTGTCGTCGGCGATGTAGAGCACCTGTCTGCTACTGTTCAGGTCTATATATAGATATAGATAGATAGATAGATAGAGAAGTAGGGACAGGGTGGGAGGAGAAGTGAGAACTTTGACACACAGAATCCATGAAAATATCAATGAAAGAATACACTATTTCAACTAATCTCGGGGTTTGAAGAGTAAAAGTGCACTACTTACTGTCAGCCTTGCAGGTGTCGTTGATCCTGGTGAAGTATTTGTGGCAGCTGCACTTGTAGGATCCCTTGCTGTTGTTGCACACGTGTGAGCACACCCCAAACTGCTTACACTCGTTCTTATCTGAGAGGGGACAGGGAGGGGAGGGTTAATAATGCCGATCGAGCTCCCAGTGAGCGAGTGTACATTCAGGTGGGTGTGGCGTACCTCCACAGGTGTTGTGGCCAGTCTTCTTGAAGCCTGGTTTGCAGGAGCAGAAGGAGTCTGTCCCGTTGGTGACGCAGTGTGCCTCGTCCCCGTCCCCACACAGAGTCCTGTTACTCCTGCAGTCGTTCAGCTTGGTGTCTGCGGGGTCAGAGGGGAAAATAACATGAAGGATCCACAACGGCGTTGAGCCACCGGGAGGTTAGCCGAACGCCGTGCGAAACAAACAGTTTTTTCTAACATGCCAACTGTATAGGGGAGTAGTCACGGCGATGTGTCAGCCAGTCGTGACTTGGGGCACCTGTCTTGCAGTGGATCTCGTCTGAACCGTAGTCCTCACAGTCGTTGAAGAAGTTACAGCGCAGGCTGGAGCTGATGCACCTCCCGTTGGCACACAGGAACTCGTCCTTCTCACAGGTCGGCTCGGCTGGAGGGGGCTCTGAGAAAACACAAGGGGATAAATACGTCAATTTAATTGAACAACGAGGCGGTCGTTTTTGATATGCATTCTGTTATATGTATGCCAGGGTGGACAGACCGAACCTGTCCACAGGGAACAACAGATCAAGGAGGGCGCCAGATAGCCCTGTGTTGGTCTACGTGCAAAAGGCCAGCAGCAGAGTAAACTCACGGCAGTTGAGCTCATCAGAGTTGTCCCCGCAGTTGTCAACTCCGTCACACTGTTTGGACACCTGCAGACACACACGGTCGTTCTGGCAGCGGAAAGTCCTGGTGGGGGGGCACTGGAACCTCCCTGAGGGGAGGAGAAAGAGGGGTTAGAAGACAAGGAGTTAGAACAGGCTTTAGGATCCATAACCTTTTCACACCATCGCGACAACCAGAACTGTGATGTTTCCTTATCACGCGGTCCATTCCATCCCGATTTATTTCAGCTTCTGGTGGATGAGTAACCAGGCCAACACAGTACAACTGAGCTCAGGTCTAGGGTACTAGTAGACAGGATATGATGTCACAGGATGCGGGGTCACTACTCACTGCACTCGTCAGGATTCTCATCCGAGTTGTCTCCACAGTCGTCCTCTCCGTCACACTTCCAGGCCAGGGGCTTACACAGCGTGTTGTTACACTGGAAGTCATCCAGGGGGCAGTGTTTAGCTGAGACATGGAGAAGGGAAGAAACACAAATATAGGTTGTCTATTACCGACCCGGATCCTAGAAATCCTACCACAGGATCCAGAATCGCTCTGAATTAGGAAAAAGTTCAAATCTCAATATGACCCCCTCTCTTTTAGCACTGTGGCCATGTCAAACGGGAGCCTGAGTGACGCACACAGGGACACACACACACACACACACACACACACTCACGAGCAATGTGACACTTCTCCTCATCGCTGCCGTCCAAACAGTCAGCGTCTGCGTCGCAGCGCCAGCGGTTGGGGATGCAGTGTCCGTTCTTACACTGGAACTGGTCACTGTCACACCTCAGCTCACAGCCGTCCTGAGGAACACACACAATATGTCCCTCACTCTCAAACGATGCACGAAACCCTCACACATCAGCAACATCAAAGCACAACCATTACAGTGGATGTCCGAGGACAGGATATCCAAATATTTATTATTTATTTCATGTCCTCCTCAAGTAAAAAGGCAGATGTCTAAACTTCAAGGACAACCCGATAACACAGAGGGTTGTTAGAAAAGTACGAGTCAGTAGTGTTATCTATTACACAAGTATCTGACCCA
Organism: Salvelinus namaycush; assembly: GCF_016432855.1. NCBI lineage: Eukaryota > Metazoa > Chordata > Actinopteri > Salmoniformes > Salmonidae > Salvelinus > Salvelinus namaycush. Next base: position 14,318,418 of record NC_052322.1, read on the forward strand.
GCCCTGTTGCTATGATGGAGTCAGGCGCGTTACCTCATCAGATCCGTCAGCACAGTCATGGTCTCCATCACACTTCCACCTCCCGGCGATACATCGTCCGTTGGTACAGGCAAACTCACTCTCGGAGCACGGCCGCGGCACTGTAAAGACACACAGCGACGCAGGTCTCGCGTAAGGACCGTACAGCTTCGCTGGAAACGGCTTCCAAATCTTTGTCGTCCAAACTCACAGGGGAGAGCATGCTCAACACACAACAACTAATGGACACAGATCGAGGCCAAACAATGACGGTCAAAGGAGAGCTCCAGAGATTCAATAGTCCAATTTAACGGACTTAAGAGTCTTCGTAAATAAGGCAAAAGCTTTGTGGAGTACAATGAACTCAGGTTGCCAGGTAGGAAATACCAATACTTCACATAGCAGTAGAAACTATCCTTTGGAGCACTACCTTTGACCTCTCACTGTTTGAGGAGACATCAAGTGGGGACTGGAGTTCAAATGGGCAGCATCAGACATGCAAACGAGCGCGATGGGATTGAATGGGGTGCAATGGGAGAGGAGGAGCAGAGTGACATTAGGGTTGGAGGAGATGGGGATGGTTAAAAGTGGAGGCCTACCTCTGGCTCAAGCCAACAGGCCAGTCGGTGTGAAATGAAACATAGACATTAGACGAGGTGAGATGCATAAGAGATGATATTAAAAGGAGTAAAGGCCAAACAATGAATTTCTACCGAATGAATGGCAACTTTGCAGGTAAGGTTATGTTTTAGCTACGAAACAGACCCGCAAGAAGACACAGACAAAGACAAACGCAAGAATCAAACAATTGAAACTATGTTTCGGGCCAGTCATACGGAGCAAGCCACCAATGCCCAATGTGTAATCCCTAGAGGAGCACAAACCATGAGCATTATAAAAATGCAATGGAACAACGCAGTGACACTGTACTGGTGACACGAGTGAACGAGGGTAGTGTGCACTAACAGGGATGACAGAGAGAGACCTTACCGCACTTGTCCTCGTCCGAGTTGTCCCCACAGTCGTTGTCGTAGTCACACTGCCAGCGGCCCGGGACACAGCGGTTGTTCTTACACCTGAACTGGTACGGCTCACACGTCCTCTCATCTACACAGAGACACACACCGTCAGCGCCGTAACACAATCATATAGAGTACATGCAGTACAGGAGGCCAACGCCGTAAAATGAACCGTCACACAGCAGATCACCACCAAAACAGAAAGATCTGCTGCGAAACAACTCTACATCCAGGGTATCGGCATCATAGTCGAACCTTCGACACTAGAGAGGTCATTGGCAATGCTGACGAGCAACCACGGATGCAGTCCCAGATCAGAAACCAAAACTCCATCGTAATAGGGAGCGGAGTTTTGAAGCTGCTGGTTGAGCCGTCTCTTTGTTCCCTAGGCGACAGAACACCCACCACATTCCTCTTTGGGTTCGTCAGATGAGTCTCCACAGTCATTTTCTCCGTCACACTTCCACCGGGCCGGGATGCAGCGTCCAGAGTCCTTACAGCGAAACTCATCCACGCCACATGTCATCTGGGCTGGAGGGGGAGAGAGATTGAGACTTGTAACATGCCTGATAGACTGAGTAAAGTGAAAGGCGATGGGAGGATGTTACGAGGTCTGTAAGATCTAGTGCATTTGTAATTGACTAGTTCGGTAGGTTAGCCAGAACCCGTAAGAAGAAACGTGTATTCTTCTTCAACATGGATGCTGAACTTGACTCGTGTGTCTGTCATTAGTCTAGAATAGTCTTCTGAAACAGAGGGATGGGGTCTCACTGCAGTTGGCTGGTTCGTCCGACCCATCCACACAGTCATTGTCACGGTCACACACCCAGACGCGAGGGATACAGCGCTTGGTGATGGCACATTGGAACTGGGTGGGAGCACACGTGACCTCGGCTAGAGGGAGAGGGAACAGACGACTGTTACTGACAGGAAGCAACTCACAACAACAACAGTTTATTTATTACTGAACAGGTTAGTCTCACTGACATGCAATCAAGTTTACAAGAGAGACCTTGTGCAAGTCCAGCAGTATTACCCCAATAAAACACAAAACATATGTGCATGATGTATATAACAGGCATATAAACACATGTAACAAAGCGTGCAGATGGGGAGATGGGACGTGTGGACTCACGGCAGTCCTTCTCGTCCTCTCCTTCGCCACAGTTGTCCTGTCCGTTACAGCGGAAGATTCCCGGGATACAGCGGCTAGGGTGGGAGCACTTGAACTGACTGGGCAGACACACGTGGATGTCTGGAGAACAAATCACACACACAGAGAGGAAGACATGTCAGAGATGAGAAGAGAAACAACGAGTGGGAGAGCGAGCAAGAGAGAGAGTGGGCGAAAAAGATTGAGGGAGTGAGTGAAAGCATGAACGAGGCTGTACCGCAGTTGGCCTCGTCCGAATTGTCCTGGCAGTCGTTGTCCCCGTCACAGATGTAGGCTGGGTTGGTGCAGATGCCTGTCCCACACTGGAACTGGCCTGGCCTGCACTTGAACTCAGCTTTAAGGACAAATGGATGACAGACAGACAGACACATTCAGATTGAGCTTGTGTTACCAACGATCTTCCTCTACCACCACCTACCTCTCATCCTCCACAATCTCAGAGCCCAGTAGAAGTATCAATGACCCTTTGCTATACATCCACATACTACTCCTTCACCCATTTTATGTAGAGCTGGCTTTGCCAAGGTCGTGGGTTCAATTCCCACAGGGACCACACACACACACACACACTAGAAATATACGCAATCACTTTACTAAGTCGCTTTGTATGAAAAAGTGGCACACTCACGACATTCTGCAGGCTCGTCCGAGCGATCCCCACAGTCGTCCTCCGTGTCACACTTCCACCAGAAGGGGATGCACTTGTCGTTCTTACACACAAACTGGACGAGGGGAAGAGGAGAGAGAGAGAGAGAGAAAGTGAGAATGGGTTAGCAAAACAGAGGATGTTGCAAAAATGAATGGCACGAATGCCACGTAACCTGAGCAGTCTCTAACAGTCTTCAACTCGTTGCCATTGAAGTCTCCGCTGATCATTTCATTAAGATGAATCCTAAACAGACGGAATGGAAGTCTGATGTCTTCCCTTTCATCTATTAATACCACAGCTAAATGGGGAATGTTCTACTTTCTACTTAGTTCTACTACCGAAGCCCAGGTAAGAGGCTGAATTTAAGGTAATGACACTGTACTGTGACGATAATGACACTTAATTAACTCACAAAGCATAATAAACAGCAATGTAACATCCTCTCATTCCACAAGAGGCTCTGCTGCCCCCTAGCTGTCTGGCCCCTCAATAGCCATATCATATCACACAGTCCCTCACCTGGCTGGCAGTGCAGTTGGACATGCAGGTGCGTCCATCGTTGGCCAGGTAGAAGTTGGTGGGACAGGCACACTTGTAGCCCCCGCCAGGGCTCAGCAGACACAGGTTACTACAGCCGCCGTTGTCTGTCTGGCACGGGTGGTTAAACACTGGAAGCAAAGGGGATGAAGGGAACTCTTAACCGGAACTACCGTGTGTGTGTGTGTGTGTGTGTGTGTGTGTGTGTGTGTGTGTGTGTGTGTGTGTGTGTGTGTGTGTGTGTGTGTACATGTTTATCTCTTACCCTCAGGCTGGCGGTAAGGGTGGTAGATGTGGATGTCCATGGGCCGGTGGAGGGTAGTGATCAGGGTGGTCTTGTTGATACCCAGGGTCTTGTGACACCTGTTGATGGACTTGGTCTCCCAGTCGGTCCAGTAGATGTACTCCTCAAACAGGGTCATGGCGAAGATGTGGGGGATGTCCTGGGTAAGCACTGTGGACACAAACACACAGCCATACAGTAGTGATGTCATTAGTATCATATTACACACAGGGCCCTGAGTTTTACCTGGCCCCCACATGACCAGGAAAATCTCTATCGGCTACAACCGGGGTCCAAGAGTTTTTCCTAGTCCAAACACTGGGGGACATCAATTACATCACAACGTTGTCAGTCAAATGCATATAGTCACACAATGCCCAACGACTAACACAAGGAGAAGTGGTGACGGAGCATCAGACATTCATGATACCAACTCACTACTGTCTATGGGTTAAGCAATAGGAGCCACGCTTCACTGGGGCTTGCATACTTCTCACGGTTACGGTCATGACTATGTGTTTAAGAATGTTCCTCCTCAATGCACTCATTCTGTTTGCTCCATGTCGTTATGGAAACACACCATTAGCTACCTGACTGTCCTCTGCTGTAAAAGCACAGGACACACACACCACATCCTGGGTTGAAACAGCACACGTTAGATTTAGGATGGTGGCGTCTCATCATTGGCTAATTGATATTCTAATCGGTGTTGTGGTACAAACGTTATACGAGTCTCCTGCCACCTGGACAAGTCCTGAGGGAGTTTCGTTCTATGATATTGGAGCTGAGAGGAGATGCTGGTGGATCTACACGGAGTGACCTTTGAGTTCAGATAAGGGAAGGGAGCTGGTCAAACAGCCCGTGTCCCCATTAGAAAGGTAGTTTGTGTGCGCAAAGGTTAATGACCCACGGGTGGGCTAGCACCACCCTACCAGAGCACTGACACGGATCCACGGCTGACTACAGAACATCTCTTTCCGTCAGGCAATAGGAACCATGGCCAGTCTGGTCACGACAAGGCCCACAGAACACACATACAGCCATCCCAACTCCACTATGAAACCTCCACGACCACCAAGAGGATATGGCCGGGAAGATACATCCTCTCAAACCCACGCTTTATGTGCAACGCGCCCTAGTTTCAAACTGAGGTTTGTGAATGTGAGGAATTCAAATCATCAGGAACTCCTCCGCATCCCTGCATTCTTCTGCACGGTTGACTGACAATATAAAGTATTGTCCTTTGTCTGGTAACAAGGCTTGGGGTATTCAGACCTCATGCAGATAACAGCCTCATCAGTAGTCTGACAGAACAATAGTCCCTTCTCTCTCTCTCACTCCTCCCCCTCCCCCCAATGGGCCCAGGGCTCTAAACAGCACCACTGAACAGTGCGCTGGACCGTGGCTCTCATACAATTGCGTGTGCGCGCGTGCGTGAGCATCTGCACATCTGTGTGTGTGTGTGTGTGTGTGTGTGTGTGTGTGTGTAGGCTACTGTGTGTCAATATGCATTACCCGTGTGTCTGTTGGTCCCATCCAGGCTGGCAAACTCAATGTAGTCCTCTCTGGCATCGGCCCAGTAGATGCGGTCGTTGATGAAGTCTAACGTAAGACCATTGGGCCAGGTGATCTTGTCCTCAACGATCACACTTCGGTTGGAGCTGTCCATCCCAATCCGCCCTATGTGGGGGTTGTCACCCCAGTCTGACCAGTACAGGTACCTGAGGAACAAGACGGGACAGTATCACATTACACCATCAGAACCATTATTAGTGAAAAAGACCGTCTTGTAGACATGGACCTTGGAGCCGGACAGGACTTCTGGCCTGACCAGGAAAACTCTGGGTACTAGTTGCAGCCTAAATGTCCTTCCATTGCATTTCACTATTAATTCGTACAGAGGCTGAGTATGTGACAACGCTTCAGTCTCAGACCATACAGGACTTTCTAGCCTCATGTTCTGTGTGTATCGTACTCTGGGCTGTCCCTCTCACCCGTTGCGTACATCCAAAGCCACAGCGCGTGGTTCCCTCAGGCCGGTGTTCACCAGGACCGACCGGAAGGCTCCTCCTAGCTTGGACACCTCGATGGTGTCCCGCCCCTTATCACACCAGTACAGGTTTCCTCCGACCCAGTCTACAGCCAATCCGTCTGGGTTACTGAGGGAGGTCCGGTGCAGCACCTGGACAAGAGCCAATCAGAGAGTCAGATACTGGCCAACTAACTAACCAGGAAGTCATATACGGGCCAACTGTCCATTCAGAGCCACAAAAAGGCCTGCTGTTCAATAAGAGAGAAATAAACTAGCCTACTGTCCAATGAGAACAACAGACTTGAGACATATCCAATCTGAAAGCCACTAACAGGTCGGTTGTCCAATCAGAGAGCCACAGACAGGCCAACTGACCAATCAGAGTCACCAACAGATCAATGGTCCAATCAGAGTCAAGAACTAGCCAGCTGTCCACAGACTCAATGAGAGTGACAGACCGGACAACTTCCAAACGGACCTCGATGTTGCTGCCGTTGATGTTCATGCGTCGTATCATGGAGCCCTGAGTGGTCACGTCGGTCCAGTAGAGCATCTGCTCTGCATAGTGGAAATCCAGAGCCACCGCGTTGTTCAGGCCCTGGCACACACACACATTAGAAAACAGATTATCTGGATCCGCAAATTCTATTATTACACACACACACACACACACACATTTAGAATCCGTGAATTATATTTAATTTGTAAACGATCCAAACATTCCAAAAAGATCATACCTTGGATGTTTATAGTCACGGCAACAAAAAGCCACACTCCCCCCAAGCATACACACTCGAAGGCACGCACGGACATGCACCAAAAACACGGCACACACACAGGATATAGCCTACAATCGGTTTAGATTATCCCTATCGCTGATAATAAATAGTCATATAAACTGACACCTGGTTAAACGGCAGACTGATCCCAACACAGTGCTTGCTGTCTCACCTGTTTAATCAGAGTGTAGTTGGTGCCATTCAGGTCCAGTTTCCTCAGGTAGTACCGGTTGGCAAAGATCAGGAAGGGCTCCTCATCTGTAGCGAGACAGACCGATAGATAACAGTTAGGGGGACCAGAAAAGGGCTCTGTACATGGTCGAACTTGTCATAAAGAGAGGCACATGCGCCCAACACTAAGAGATGGGTATTGCTCCTTGAACGCCGCAACGGAATACATTTGTAAACATTTTACGACGGACAACGAAAGAGCCTTTCTTATTGGAAGAATCCAAGTAGTCCCTGCTGTTGGTCTTACCAGAGGTGGACTTGCAGATAGTAGGATTGTCAGGTCGTAGCTGGAAGCCCTCCACACAGAGACAGTGGAAGGATCCGTGAGTGTTGATACAGCGCTGGGTACAGGGGTAGGACGTGGTACACTCATCTATGTCCACACACGTCTTCCCATCCCGCTTCAGCTGGAAACCAGGGTGACACCTGCACTGTAGGGCCCAGGGGACACACAGACAGCATGTCAATACAGTGGAACACATATTCAGCTACAGTAGGTCGGTGCTGTACCAGCAGACTCACATGGTTCACTAATAGGAAGGAGATGAGACTGAGGTGTACAGATTTGATAATATCGCAGAATTTCCAGGTTGTATTACACAGGTAGAAATATTGGAAACATGCACAAAAGCACACACACACACACACCTTGAAGCCAATCTTGAGGTCCTCACAGAGCTGAGAGCAGCCACTCTGCTTGCTGTTGAGACACTCGTTGATGAAGCAGTTGAGTTCGTCAGAGCCGTCACCACAGTCGTCGTTACGGTCACACAGCAACGTCTCGTTAAGACACTTCCCGTTACGACACATGTAGGCAGAGTCATTACACTTCCTCTCTGTAGGCGGTGCAAAAAGACTGCAGTTTAGGTTATGCAGACTGAAGGGCTAACAGCTCCAACATTGCTTTACTGCAATGACCACAGAGAACATTAAAGATGCACTATGCAGATATCGCTCCGCCATTTCCTGGTTGCTAATAAACTCGAATAGTTTGCCTAACTTTTTTAATTCACTACCAAGACAAAACCTACAGTGAGGGATGCTATGGCCTTTTCAGCAGAAGCCACAGCCAACTACTTAACAACGCAACCACAAAATGACACACAAATGCAGTGTTATACTATACATTTCTACAGATATAGAACACAGTGTGTCCCTTTAGACCTGAGTCTGTGCACCGGGGGTTCTTGGGAGCTTCATCAGAGCGGTCCTGACAGTCAAAATCTCCATCACACTCCCAGCTCTTCTGGTTGAGGCAGCGGCCGTTGTTACAGCGGAATTCCTCCGGCCCACACGTAGGATACTCTACACGGGTAGAGAGGTATGTCAGCACTGAGACATTGTCTGTGTCTCTATAACTGTAAAATGGCTTCCTTTCTATGTCCCTATCCTTTCAGTTATTGGTAATAATGAAGGAAATGATAACCATATATTGAAAACTCTTCAGTTATCCTGTACTGCCAGGTCAGCGGTTAAGGGAAGAAGGAACGGACAAAAAGATAGACATATCACAACCGCCAGCATCACTTCATCCCCGTCTCCTCCTCTGTGCTCACGCAGCGTCACACACTCACCACACTGTGGGGACTCGTCGGATCCGTCAGAGCAGTCGATGTCGTGGTCACACACAAAGTGCTTGGGGATACACTGTCTGTCCTGACACATGAACTCATTCTCGTCACAGGTGTTGTTGTACACTGAGAGGGAGAGGAGAGAAAAGAGAGAAAGTGAGAATGGGTTAGCAAACAGGTGTTGCAAAAATGAATGACACGTAACCTGAGCAGTCTCCAACAACAGTCTTCAACTCGTTGCCATTTAAGTCTCCGCTGATCATTTCATTAAGATGAATCCTAAACAGACGGAATGGAAGTCTGATGCCTCCCCTTTCATCTATTAATACCACAGCTAAATGGGGAATGTTCTACTTTCTACTTAGTTCTACTACCGAAGCCCAATTCAGGTGTGGTGATTATTATGGAGTGAGTGGAGGAGATGAGAGATCGTTCTCCAACTCACAGCAGCCAGCCTTGATGGGTACAATGCATAGGGGCAGAGTACTATACTATATTATCTATCCAAGTCCAGTTCAGATCAGCTGTGGTGACTATTAGGACATTTGTGGACGTGTTGTGGCTCTCCTCCTACTCACAACAGAGAAAAATAAATGCTGTTGCTACCTCACTTTCAAACCAAGGTGCCTGAACAGCGGCGCAAACCGAAGAAGGCGACTACTCACAGCAGCCAGCCTTGACACTCTCGTCAGCCCCGTCCAGACAGTCCTTGTCCCCGTCACACTTCCAGCGTTGAGGGACACACACATGCGTGCCGGGACACTGGAACGCCTCTGGGCTGCACGTCTTGGTTTCTATGGCAACGTCGGAGACATGAACAGGTTAGATAACTTCAGAATAGCGGTCGACCAATTAAAAGGATCAATCAACCAACCAACGAATCTGGCTCCTCCTGAGTAAATATGTTTGGGAGAATTTGGGAATCGTGTTGTTAATTGCTGCCAATGTCAGCAGAGGGTCTGGTAGAAAACTCGGTGTGATCTGGGGTGTGATCTGGGCCGTAAATCGTAGGTGTCGGTTGAGCTACTCACTGCATCTGCTGTCCTCGTCACTATTGTCGCCGCAGTCGTTGGCGCCGTCACACACCCAGTGGCTGGAGATACAGCGATGGTTCCCACACTCAAACTCGGTGGACGTACAGAACTTATCTGCAGAGACAGAGGGAAAACGTTAGCGAATTTCATCTGGGTTACTTTGTGCAAGAACAGATTTATCACCACATTTTTTTTATTTTATTATTGAAATTAGGACAACGTTGAATGAATTATTAAACTCTGACCCCCATGCTCGTTGTTTTTATCTATTGAATACGCAGGGAGACCACACCGTTTTGATCTTTGTGGCACAACAGTACAACACAAAGTTGTGCATTACATCAGCTAAGGGAATACGGGGAAGCACAGAAGGCATCTAATATCTGTCAAAGAGACTGACCACAGTGGGTCTCGTCAGCGCCGTTCTCGCAGTCGTTCTCCTTGTCACAGGTCCAGCTCATAGGGATACAGCGACCACTGGGGCACGCAAAGAAGTTCACCGGGCACTTCAGCTTCTTCTTGTCTGGTGGAGAGAGACGGAGAGTACATTGTAACGCTTTGAAGACCCTAAAGACGTTTGGCAATGAGTCAGACCAGGGGTTCAAATAGCCATGCTTCATTTCCTGCACAATGTAACCAATTGAGCAGTCCCAAAAGTGCCACCCCCGCCCATTTTGGCACTCCGGGCAGGCTCAAGCAAACGCTTTAAGTGTTTGAAAGAAAACGCAGAACGTTTAAAGCCCTGTCCGAATGATATACTGCCCAATAGGCCCTAAAAGGAGAAAGGTAAGATCTGTTTGCCCGTTACCTGGGCAGTTTCTCTCATCCGAGAAGTCTCCACAGTCGTTGTTGCCGTCGCACTGCCAGGAAGGCAGGTAGCACAGCGTGGTCCTCTCACAGCTCTGAAAGGTCGCCCCCTTCACCCCCAGACGGAAGTAGCGGGAACAGTCAGTTGGCACTGGGGAGGAGAGACGTCATACACAAATGAACAATCATTAGGTGGTTAGTTGAGGGGCTCCTGGGAGCAGCGTCTGTACGTTCAACACGGAGTGGGGATCATATGTGCCCTATGTGGGCTATGTTAGAAACGGATGCACTAGCCACAGCATATACTGAGCCATTTCAGACGCATCCATACTTAACAACAGTTCGACATTACTGAGCTCAAATGACCTTTCGTCACAGATATCCGACATGTAAAAGACAGCCTGACTTACAGCAGTTCATCTCGTCACTGGCGTCCTCACAGTTGACCACCTGGTCACAGCGGCTGGTGTTGGAGATGCAGCTCCCATCTCGACACTGGAACTCTCCGGCTTTGCACAGGGTCACTGGAGAACAGGCGCGCACACACATTAGAACGGGTATAGTAACGCGCACGCACGGACGCAAACACACAGGCACACACTACTTACTGTTGCAGGGCAGCTCGTCGGAGTGATCTCCACAGTCGTCAGTCCCGTCACACCAGAACATGTGGCCGATGCAGCGGCCGTTGATACAGCGCCTGTAGCCTTTCTTACACAGCCGGTTCGCTGCAGAGAGCAAGACCAGCGTCAGAAGACGTGCTCTAGCCGTCTTACTATGACCAATATAGTATGACTAAACAATTATTACACTATTCTCTTTCTTGAAATTGAACTGACATCCCAAAAACACCAGACGCACACACACAGACTCACCGCAGTAGGACGGTTTCTCGTCTGACTTGTCCTTGCAGTGGGCCATGCCGTCACAGGTCAGGCTGTAGTTGATGCAGTCCCCGTTGCCACACTCAAAGTCGTCCACACTGCCACACGACGTGTTCAGAGCTACGGTAGTAGGGACAGGGAGAGACCGTCAGCACCATGTGTATCCTTACCTAGACCGTGACCCCTAACGAGAACCTATTGATTGACAATGTCCACAGGCCCCCACCCCTTCTCACCCGAACAGGAGTTGTCCTCCAGGAGTCTGCGGTCTCCACGGCAACTACAGTTGACCCTCGCGTCTGAGGTGAGCAGACACAGGTCCTGACAGCCCCCGTTGTTGATCAGACAGGGAGAGAACTCACCTGGTAGAATTAAAATCAATTAAATGTACTTGCATAGCCTTTACATTTTTATTTGACCTTTATTTAACTAGGCAAGTCAGTTAAGAACAAATTCTTATTTTCAATTACGGCCTAGGAACAGTGGGTTAACTACCTTGTTCAGGGGCAGAACGACAGATTTTTACCTCGTCAGCTCAGGAATTTGAACTTGCAACCTTTCGGTTACTAGCCCAACGCTCTAACCACTAGGCTACCCTGCCGCCCCAAATACTGAAACTTTACAGTAACCCTGTGTAATATCCGCATGGACATGATTAAGCGTGCCTATCTGAAGCCTGAACTACGTTGGACTCAATTGGCAGTTCGTCAGCATAAATGACCCGCCCCTTTTTGACCTTCCCCATGAGTTCCATCACTCACAGCTGTTGGTGTCGTTGGCCACAGCGATGATTCCCATTGGCTGCTGGGGGATGTCATTTCTCAGCAACCTCATGTCTCTACCCACAAACTTGTCGGCCCTGAGCACGGCCCTGCGGACCCAGTCAGTCCAGAAGATGTAGTCTCCATACACCGCCAGGCCAAACGGATGCACCGGCTCATTCTTCACAACCACCTATGGGGGGGGGGGGGGGGGGAAAGCAGTTTGTCTTCAAACAACCAAAAGTATTAGAGATCTTATTTCGATAATGATTCAGAACAAATAAAAAAATGGTTAGATAAGAGAACACAAGCGCAGACCCTTGGGGGTCCACAGTGGCTGGCGTCAACACCGTCCCAACAAGTCACAGGTAACAGAGGTGACTCACGTATCGGTTGCTGCCGTCGTACTCGCAGCGCTCGATCTTGTCCAGCGTGGCGTCTGAGAAGTAGAGTTTCTCGGCGCGGTGGTCTATGGCCAGGCCGTTGGGGGTGCGGATGTCATTACCGATGATCACCAGCACGTTGGCACCAGACAGACTGGCACGCATTATACTGGGGGACTGCTCGTTCCAGTTGGTCCAGAACATCAGACTAGTAGACAAGGACAACAGGAAGTAAAGGGCCAGTTAAAAATAGCCTGGGAAAATGGTCAGCTACATAAAACAAACAGACAATATGGTAGAAAGACAAAGTAATGGAGTCGATGAATAAAACGCTCCAGTAACAGACTAATAAAACTGACCAAACAGCTACGGTTTGACATTTCATCCGTCAATTAAAATCTAGTAGTCGTTGTCGGGGGCTTTCAAAAGTCATTCACGCTCCTTCAAATTCTACATAAAAAATATCAAAATACAAACGAACATCACTGCCACTCACTTTTGACACTCATCCAGTACAAAGGCCCTGGGGTGGTCGTCTCCAGACATGGTGACCACGGTGTTGCGGTCGTAGGCCTGCGGTCGGCTCTGGTCGACCGTGTGTCGGGTGATGGTGGAGGTGGTGTAGCTGGTCCAATAGAGGGTGTCCCAGCCACGGTGGTATGCCAAACCCTCCACTGAGCCTACATCTGGGGGGAGAGAGCGAGAGAACACAGAGGGGGAAAAACAGTCAGTAAAGGTATATGCCCTATTGAGGGACTGTGACAGTACAGGAGAAAACAAGACAAGACATGATTAAGTTTTCAGCACCCTGTCATCCTTTAGTGTAGTGGTCACAACACAGTCAATACTACTGTCACAGACCTTGGTGGGTCTCTAGCAAACGGACCAAGAGAGCCAATGAAAGAGCATCGCCTGCTGAGAAGGAAACAAGGCCAAACAAGTACAGCAGAAAAAAAAGGGAACGCTTCAGTGTATGTAGTAGTATTGGCAAAGGGAGCGAACCTCTCTACAAAGGTCAAAGGGAGCGAACCTCTCTACAAAGGTCCTTAAGGGGGGAAATTCAACTCTAATCAGGAATCATCATTAAAAGAAGGAATAGGTTGCAAGCATGGTCAACTTTCCAGAAAGGCAGTGGTTAAATGGCAATGGGAAAGGTTCTTATATGGGCATGTCCATCCAAATCAGCTGTCGAATGGAAAAAAGCTGTGAGGAGAAAGAGAGAGGGGAGAGAGAGAGAAAGACCGTGAGAAAGGAGAAAAGAAAGCGAGAGAAGAAAGGACAAATGGTACAGTGCTATGAGCGAAGGACCTTGCCATGCCTGCTGTTCGGTATCATCCTGTCATTTCATGGCTGACTGCCTGCACACACACTGCTCCTCTCCCCGCAGACCCTGTTATTCATGGTGACTTGTTATCCAGGAAGAAAATTTAAAAAAAGACACCACCAGAACACACACACACACACACACACACACACACACACACCTTCTCCCTCTACAGTTTCCATTTCAGGATTCTGAAACCCGTTTCTGACTCAAGTAGCTGTGTGACACCCAGCAGAGGAGAGGTCACCCAAACATAATCCCCTGTAGACTCTTTCAAGGGTCACCCCTTATGGGCTTCTCTCAGAGTTTCCAGCATCTGCTGGCGTCACACCACTGTCCATTTTTATGACAGCAACTGCTCAATAATAAAAGCCTGGACACTCCATGTAACTGTTTGCTCATGGTCAAAAGTCAATAACGAGTTATTTTTCTCCCAGGTGTTTAAGGTGGACGGAGGAGGGCTGGAAATCTGTCTGCACCTACAGACAAGCAGTCAAACTGTAGCAGAGAGGGACTACATTAAGAACAGGCAAAACATCCCTGCATTGCAGAGGCCAGCATTTAAAGCTAACCAACCAGAACTCTACTAAGTTGGCGTCCAAGCCACAGTCGATATTCTACATCCTTGAAATTCCTAGTGACAAGGGCAGACAAAAAGGAGATGTTGGCAAGGACGCTAGCAAACAACTGGTTAATCAGTAAAGCTATACAGATGTGATGTACCTGCCAGGGTTAGTGTGTTCTGAACAGTTTTACTGTAACTTAAATCAGAGACACCTCTGTGACTCCCCTCCTCCTCCCAGCTCCTATCTCAGCCCCTGTTCAAACAGTAGTTAAACGAGAAGCGGGCTGTTACAGAACTGACAACATTACCTATCCGACAGACGAACAGTGAGTATCGTTCTCAAGACCAACAAAGCCCTCTTTCCCCGTCTTTATTGTGTCCTCTTTTTTTTGTCGTCGTTGGTCTTCGTTCCTTCTCTCGCGTTCTTGGTTGTTCCGCCTCTTCTCCGGCTACCCGAGGAATCTGAATCTGTGGCCAGGCAGGCAGGATAGCTGAATGAACCTCATAACGGACGACAACACTACAGACACCGCAGCGAGGCACTTAACTTCAAGTAGAATTGACTGCTTTTAAATGGCAACTGAGACGGCAGCCAGCGACAGCAGCTCCTTCGTATTATAGTGTTGCTTGGTTTCAACAAATCAATACAACATTAAGGAAGAGACTGGATAGACATTTTTCAATACAAGCTCAGGGCCAGAACTGGGTTGCCATATATATTTTTTTAAATAACCAACTTCTTTGGGGGAGGAGGGTGGGGGGGAATGCTGATATGGAACACAGCCAGTATGCAGCCAGCGTCAGGAATGGACTCTCTCAATGTCAGTCTCTAAGAAGAAGTATTTGTGTGTAAACTTGGATCATTAAAACTTGTTTTGGAAGTCTGGAGTGGACTACGCGCCTGATTCCACGATACTATTTTCTTGTTGGGTGTTCTGGCCAGAGACCGTAGAAACTAAACAACAGAAATTGATGCCTTGTCAAATACAAACCGCCCGGATAAAGATTGTCACATCGTCTAAGTGGAAACGTAAAGGAATCGCAACTGCATTCGAGACGAGGAAGAACAGACACCGATGCATTGTTCACACGCTTCTAAGCATGAACGACCTTAACTGCTCAGTTCGCTGCTGCCTGTCAAGGTGAACGTGTCAGTGAACCTGTCAGTCGTCGTGTTGAAGTGCCAATGTGGTTACGAGTGATAAGGTTTTACAGTAGGAGAGGGTACGTTGGGAGGAGGGGTGTTGGGGAGGAGTGTCAGAGACCATGTTACTGTTATGTTCCCTATTATCAGACAGTCATTATACCTACTATCAAGATTAGTAATAATTAGTAGTCTGAAATATCAGCGCCACCGTGCGTGTGTGTCTACGGAGGACAGAATAGAATAGAATTCAAAATGTGCTTTGCAACAAAGAACTGTGGTGAAATGCTGCTGATGAACAATAGTGATGGGGGAGCTTTGTATAACATTAGTAGTGGTGGGGGCCAGGGAAATGGGACAGATGGGACCGAGATGACGAAGTTGTTGGTGCCCATGCTGGACGGCCTCATCCTGGTGACGGGCCTGGCGGGCCACTGCCTAGTCATCTCCATCCTGGCCGGCCGCAGGAGGCGAGGTGATTGGTCGATTTTTTGGGGGGTAAACATTTTGTGCAGTTAGAAAGTCTTAAATTAAAAAAGTACAAAAGCAAAAAAAGACCCCAGAGGACGACACATTGAAAGCGTGAAAAAAAACTTGTTCCACTGTGGTCGTGTGTGTAGGTGGAAAGCCTCCTCATGGGACAGACACCCTGCTGCTGGCTCTGAGTGCTGCTGACCTGCTGCTGTTGCTCTGCCTACCCTTCCACACCGCGGCCATCGCCCTGGGCTCCTGGCCCTTCGGCAGCTTCCTCTGCAAGGTCCTTCATCTCGCCATCTTTTCATTCTTTGACTAGGGACACACTTTATTTTTATGTACTTCCTTACTTAGATCTTCAACAGTATTTTTATGATCATGTTGTATAGTGCCTTGGGTATGAGAAATACGCTCTACAATTGTGTTTTGCTGATTATTAGGTCGTCAGCTTCCTGGGCGTGGCCTGTTCTTCCGCCTCAGT
The DNA here is from genome assembly GCF_016432855.1 of Salvelinus namaycush. Taxonomy (NCBI): domain Eukaryota; kingdom Metazoa; phylum Chordata; class Actinopteri; order Salmoniformes; family Salmonidae; genus Salvelinus; species Salvelinus namaycush. The sequence continues at coordinate 14,334,568 of NC_052322.1, forward strand.
CTTCACGCTGGCTGCGCTCGCCGTGACCCGCTACCTGACTGTGGTCCACCCCGCCTGGTCCTTCCGCTCCCGCATGCACAGCCGCCTCAAACTGACCGTGGCGCTCCTCTGGGTTCCCGCCGTAGCCCTGGCAGCTCCGCAGTTTGCTTTCCGCACGGTGGCGGTGTCCAGCGCGTTACACTGCTTCGCCTTCCTGGGCGGCCTCAGTCAGCTGGTGTACAGCACGGCGTTGTTCCTGTTTGCCTTTGCGATACCATTGGGCGTTATTGTGATGATGTACGCCAAGATCTACTGCTTCCTGCGCCAGATGAGACTGTTGGGATGTGCCTCCCAGCTGGAGCGCTACCAGAGCCAGGTAACCTGACCAAGGTGGCCGCTGTCCTGTAGTCATGTTGCCGGGATATCCGGGGTCCATTCTAGTGTCGCTTCTAGTTTTAACTCTATGTATTCTAATGTTCTGTTTATTTCTGTGACCCACAGGTGACCCACACGTCAGCGCTGCTGGTGCTGGTCTTCACCCTCTGCTGGCTGCCCTCCTACGGCCTCATGTTCTCCCTCCTAGGTACCACATACATTTTTATTTTTATTTTTATTATTCTGTTATATTGTCTTTTCAATTGTTGTAATATTGTGGACTGGATTAAACTTCTATCCCTCTCTCTCTCCCTCCCTCAAAGGGGTCAGAATCTCTGGTGTCTCCAGCTACCGCTCCATAGCAATCTTCATCCGCCTACTGGCGTCTTCAGCAGCGGTGGTTAACCCCGTCCTCTACGTGTTCATGTCCAATAAGTTCAGGAGGGATCTGATGGACTTGGGCCGGGAGAGATGGGAGGGGTGCAGGGGGTGTATGGCAGGGTGTACCGGGGTGTTCAGGGGCAGGGACATGGTGCAGCCCTTCAACCCTGTGGAGCTGGATACGCCACCCCTACCCCTACCCGGATTCTAAGGGTTACTATGAAAACTCAATGGACATTCTGTGGATACTTAACGGATATTCTATAGAGCTTTAATGACCCTCTATGGACCAGGTATGTTCACTATAAACGTTCTATGGACCACTCTATGGGCCTTCTATAGACCACTCTATGGGCCTTCTATAGACCACTCTATGGGCCTTCTATAGACCACTCTATGGGCCTTCTATAGACCACTCTATGGGCCTTCTATAGACCACTCTATGGGCCTTCTATAGACCACTCTATGGGCCTTCTATAGACCACTCTATGGGCCTTCTATAGACTACTCTTATAGACTACTCTTATAGACTACTCTTATAGACTACTCTTATAGACTACTCTTATAGACTACTCTTATAGACTACTCTATAGACTACTCTATAGACTACTCTATAGACCACTCTATAGACCACTCTATAGACTACTCTATAGACTACTCTATAGACCACTCTATAGACCACTCTATAGACCACTCTATAGACCACTCTATAGACCACTCTATAGACCACTCTATAGACCACTCTATAGACCACTCTATAGACCTATGGACAGTGGGGGAACATGTTTGACTTGAACAAGATCGGTCTTACAACCTCACCTCATTTCAATAAACACAATTAGCTCAGCTGAGGCCATTAGCTTTTTCCCGTTTTTAATAGCACAAGCTGATTAAAAACCACACGTGTACGAGTGCGTGAAAGCCCAGCTAAAACGGACAATTCTACACGATACCCCAGCATCCTCCATTGAGAGGATCCGCCAGAATGTTTTTCCTCTTGCGGACAGTAGAACATAACAGGGTCAACGTTCATACTCACTCTCCACCACCGTCTTGAGGTCTGATCCGTCATCGTTGATCTGCTGGATGTTTCCAAAGTGTATATCACTGAAGAAGATCCGATTGGCTCCCCTCCCCCCTCCTCCGCGGTAGTCAAAGGTCAGAGCGATGACGTTCTTCATGTGTTCCGGGTCCTCGAAGGGCTTGATGGGGGCGTTCAGGTTGGTCTCGTCTGATAGGTGGATGCTCTTCAGAATGGTCCGCTCCGAGTAGAGCAGGTAGCTGTCGTAGTCGCGGCAACCGCGGCTGTCCTCGGCCAGCATGCCGTGTGCGCAGGCGCACGTTCGCTCCCCGTTGCCACGGTAAAGGCAGAGCTGTTCGCAGCCGCCGTTGTTGTCTTTACAGACGTTGGTGCCTGAGGGAGAACACACGCACATCAGTCTCACACAATTTAACACAGCACACCTGGGTTAGAGATAATTCCGTTGCAGTCAATCCAGGAAGGGAATTAAAATTCCTTGTTCCAAATAACTGCCCCTATTTATTTACTTTTCATTTGAAATGTCAATTAAACTCCTGCGTGGACCGATTTAAAATTAATTGGAACCCAACCCTGCCACACATGTGGGTTTCTCTTAGAGGTTAAATGTCCTTACCTTGTTGCCGGTCCCTGTTGAAGACCTTGATGTCCTTCAGTTGTACACCGATGCCTGTCCTCAGATACACATATTCTGTAGCGTTGTCTTTGTTGCCTCTCTTGATGGAACCGTTGGCGTGAGTCCTGGTCCAACACGGCAAACAAAACACTAGTCAGTCACGTTCAAACAGGCTTGGAGGTAAAACAAACAAATTGTATTAAACGACACTCACGCGATGGGAATCTAAGTCTGGTAAATGGCAGGACGGCATAAAATGTAGGAAAACTGTTCGTCTATGGCCTTATGCTCCTTAAAGGAGCCAAGCACATTAGTCAAGTAAATCAAGTATACCATAGCAGGGTAACATATTAAGGGTTAAACCAAGACCGAGGAGGTGACAGGGATAGGACAGCAGGGAGCTCACCTGTCACTCCAGTAAATGTAGCCCTCGAAGACGGACACAGCGAACATGTCCATGTTGTTGTTAACTAGCACCACCTCTCTGTTCTCTCCCGTCTCCAGGTTGATGCGCTCGATCCGGTCTGTCCGTGCGTCACACCAGTACAACAGCCCCTCCTACACACACAATCAGACAAATACTCAAACCGCTTTCTAAAAGAAAACAGGAGAGAGGAGAAAACGCTAGGTGTGAATCTGAAAGATGGATGTGTGTGTGGACTGTACCTTGTAGTCGATGGAGATTCCGTTGGGCCACATGATGCTGGAGTTGACCAGGACTAATCTCTGAGAGCCATCCAGACGGGCCCTCTCTATACGGGGGACCTGGCCCCACTCTGTCCAGAACAGATACCTGCAGAAACACGCAGACACACACTCGTATGAGGTTGAAGGCAAACATGTACAGTTTCCCCGTCATATGACCAGTTACTGCTCGCAATTATTAATCAAAGTGCAAACATAACTGATTGCTGGACCAATAATAACAACCTATAAGTAACCATGCTAAGACACACAGAGCACTACGGGCAGACACCCAATCCCTAGTCCCAGCCCCAACTACATACCCTCTCTCTGGGTGCACGGTGATGGCGCGGGGCTTGTCCAAGCCCTGGGAGATGACCACGTAGCAGAAGGATCCATTGAGTCTGGCCACCTCGATGACGTCAAAGCCCTGGTCTGTCCAGTAGATGTTACCTGACAGGGGACGGATGGGAGGAGTCAGTGGGTGTGCGTGTATGCGTCCCTGCGTGTGTATGTGGTTACGGTTCTGGTTGTTCTCTGACCTGCGATCCAGTCCACAGTGATGCCCTCCACCCTGCCGATGCCGTTGGTCACCACGTCTTCTCGCCACGTCTGGTCTCTCTTAGCTCGGCTGATGGTGCTCAGTCCCATGTCCACCCAGTAGATAGTGTCATTTTCTAACAAGACAGACGTGAGGACGGTTAGTAACCGGATACAATAATCATTACCGTTACCAAAATAAAGTCCTACTAAAATAGGTAGCCTAGCAGTTAAGAGCATTGGGACCGTAACCAAAAGGTCGCCGGTTTGAATCCCGGAGCTGAATGTGTGTGGGGGGTGGGATCTGCCGATGTGCCCTTGAGCAAGGCATGTAACCCTAATTGCTCTGGATAATATTTGCCAATGTTGCTTGAACATAATAAAGTTACATAGTAATTACTTGGAAGACCGTAGGCAGGTACAACGTAGAAACAGTTTGGGGAAACATCTTTGCAGGACGGTTGGTGTGACTACACATTAACACTCAAGTGACTTGATCCTCAAACCAAACTCCTGTTTCGGAATTGGTAGGCCCACAGCAGTATACTCACCGGCGTGGAAGTCGATGCCCACAGCTAGCGAGGTGCCAGACACGGGCACCAGGGCATCAGATTTATCAGACGGGTCCAGGGGGATTCCTCTAATTCCCTCATGTACTGAGTAGAGCAGGAAGGAACCCATACCTGGAGAGGGAGGACAGAAAGTTACTAAGGCTACTGTTACAGTAAGATGTCTCTGTATATTCTACCCAGCAAGGCTATATAGAGGATGAGGTGCTTCTATATCCACGAGTGTCCAAGCGCCTGTGACCTTTTGAATGTTTGAATCCCTTTGCGACGTAACGTGATTTGTGGATTTGAATAAAGTGTTTAAAAATGTGTGTGTGACGGTCTCTTACCCTCGCAGGACTGCTGTCCACTCTTAAGGCTGTAGCCTGCAGTACACATACAGGTTCTGGTGGTAGAGGAGGTGGGCAGGCACAGCTGGGAACAGTCTCCATTGTTATTACTGCACAGGTTGATGCCTGGGACAACAGGGGAAAAATACAGTCAAACAATGAAAAATCACTCAAAAAACACCATCTTGTTTCTCATTCATTAACTCGCGGAATTTCGACCTGGTAAGTCGGAAAGCGGGACATCGTAGGTGTGACAACAGTACGACGTCCTACCTGTACCTATCTGCAGGCTCTCGTTGTATATTCTCATGTGCATCATAGGAGAGGTGTTGTTACGTAGCACCTTCCAGTTCCCGCCATCACTTTTATCACACGTCCCTATCTGGTCTGTCCCCTGGTCTGCCCACCACAGCTTGTCACCTAGACACACGGCATAGATATTCAGTACCACAGCACACAATGGTTTAGAATGGTGTTTCACACCACGTTGCAGAGTTTTCCTGATTCCATATTTTTCCTGAGGGCAGAAACAAATGTGATTGGTTAAGTTTAGACAAGAAAGGTGACTGCTTAAAGTTAGGCAGATAATGTTAATGGACAATAAAGCTTTTTCGGATTCAAACTGCATTTAATTCCAGACTCAACATAGACACAATAGACAAAAAAAGCTATCGTTTCACAGATAACACTAACACAGCAGCGAACCCAGAGTGCAAAGCGGATTATAAAGAAATAATTTCAGCCAAGCATAGCTTGTTTCTGCCTTACCCATGATGGCCAGAGCGGACGCCTTGGTCAGCCTGCCTGGTTTGACCCCGTCCAGGACCTCCAGGCCTGAGCCGTCCATCTGACAGCGGCTGATAGTGCCGTTCCCTGAGCTGACCCAGTACAGCTGCTCACTGTCGTAGTCTATAGACAGGCCTATAGGATATAGTTAGCACAACACGATCCCAGTCAGACCTCTCTCGTTCACTCACACAGTCCATGTCATAGTCTTCAGACAGGTCTGAAGGGGACAAATAGGACAGATAACACTACATGGTTAGACTCCCTCCCTCTGTGCCGTAGTCTACAGAAAGGGGACATATAACTATACTCACATTCTCTGACGGTTCCAAAATATTTTCTGTAGTTAGAAAAAGGTACTTTGACCATTGAAGACCATAACACTGAAACCATTAAAACTGATGCAGCCTAATGGTTTGCTTGTTCATCAGGAAAGGCCTAACAGTAACTAATCCAGACCTATTCTGAAGGGAACAAACTGTACACAACGGGGTCCTTTCTTGGACACAGGTTTAAGAGAAACTGGCAAACTGAACTGTTTTCATGGAGGACTTGAATTGTGAGGGTGACCACCCAATTTATTTTCATTATGAGCTAAATCTATTGGTTGTCGACACAAAATTGTGAAGGAAATGTTGTGATCTATTTAATAAGCACAGGAGACCAGCAAAATGGATAAAGTAGTGAGGCGGTATAGCAGGAACAGCAGCATCTAGTGGTCAAACACGGTACTGTCACATTAACTTATGGTAAACAATGCAAGCGACTTCAATGACTAATTTCTCTGAACAGGGCAGGAAAAAACATCACATAGTACGGAGGAGAAACAATACTCACACACTCACTCACGCGCACGCGCACACTCTGACTCTCACTTTTCTCTCACTTGCTCAGCATTGTTGTACACTACAGTGTTAGTGTTCACCCACTCACCCACAGGGCCCTTTTGATTGGTGAAGAGCATGGTACGGTTGCTGCCATCCATGTTGGCCATACTGATGTTGTCCCCATCCGTCCAGTACATCTTTCTGCAGAAGGACAAACACATGACATGTTATTACACGTTAAGCTTGGTTTGACGGTCACTGAAATCACCGTGACAACATCAACGTTCTTTTGCTGTCGTGTTAATTGAAAACTCCATTCCTACTCCAGTGTGTGTGTGTGTGTGTGTGTGTGTGTGTGTGTGTGTACTCACCCCAGTATAGGGTGCAGGACCAGACAGTGGGGTTTGTCAAGGCCCTGGATAATAGCGTTCTTAAAGGATCCGTCCAGTCTGGCCACGTTGATCTGCTTCTTATTGGCATCATAGCTGGTCCAGAACAGGTTCCTAGACACCCAGTCTACTGCCAGACCATGGGCGTTGGGCAGGTCTGAAGAAAACCAAGCACACATACAGGCAAATTTAACTAAACCACTAACTACAGGTAACTGCTAAAATGAAGGAAGCACTTGAGTAAATGGATGGGTTCCTGAGTTAATTAAGCAATTAAAATCCCATCATGCTTAGGGTCATGTATAAAAATGCCCAGTCGTCCATTATTTTGGCTACCATGGCTAGAAGAGATCTCAGTGTGTGTGTGTGTGTGTGTGTGTGTGTGTGTGTGTGGTGTCAGTCACCAGATCTAAACCCAATTGAACACATATGGGAGATTCTGGAGCGGTGCCTGAGACAGCGTTTTCCACCACCGTCAACAAAACACCAAATGATGGGATTAATCTCAGAATGGTGTCACATCCCTCCAATAGAGTTCCAGACACTTGTAGAATCTATGCCAAGGTGCATTGAAGCTGTTCTGGTTCGTAGTGGCCCAATGACCTATTAAGACACCGTTGGTGTTTGCTTTATTTTGGCAGTTACCGAAAAATTCAATAAACAAATGATTTGGTCACAAATCAGCCTAGTGGATTCCAAAGCAGTTTCCTTTCAAAGACGTTAGCCGCGCTTGATTGAGCCTGCCTTGCCCATCGGAACTAATAGCCTCAAAAAGGAGCAAACGTCGCACATCCGGGCACTACAACAAAAAAAAAAGAGTATTTGAAAGAGCGGTCATCCTACCAGCAGACACCACGGTCTCCACTCCGGTGCCGTTGATGAAGGCTCTCTTGATGGTCTGGGTTCGGACGTCTGACCAGTAGATCCGGTGCTCCACGGCGTCATAGTCCACCACGGTCACGTTGTCTATGTCTGGCACCGTGAAGGAGATGATGTAGTTATAGTAGGGGTTGTCTATGTCCACTCCCCTGATCTCTATCTGACGGGCATACAGCAGGAACTGGCGAGACTCTGGAGAGAGAGAATGGAAGAGACAAGGGGGGTAGGGGGGGTACAGGGGAAGGGTTACTATCCAGAAACTACAAAAGGCAGTATGAGCATATCAAAGAGCGGCTGAACTAAAAACCGAGCTATTCTCATTAGTAAGACAATCGTCCGATTGGGTGTTTCTAAATTACAGCAAATGTAGACCCATTGGTCACCATTCAGCCCTCTGAGAGTGTGTGTGCGTGTGTGTGTGTGTGTGTGTTCCTACCTTTACAGGTGCGTTTGTCAGCCTGCAGCTTCATAAGGTGAGGACAGGCACAGGAGAATGTCTGGTTGTAGCTGATCAGACACAGGTGAGAACACTGGCTCTGCTCATCAGAGGTGGCACAAGGGTTAGGAGCTGAGGGAGAGAGAGGACCAAGACATGTTTGAATAAAGAGACCTGGTCCACTGCGGCAATGATCCATCAATCGAAATTGAATAGAATCGAGTCAAGGCAACAATTTAATTTTTTAATTTTTTTAAGGTATTATTTGATTCAATTACTAAAACACTTCCATCACAGAGCATTGCGCTGGAGACTGAGTGAAGGGAGCGGTCGGCAGATAGGGATGGAGTATTAGAGGGAGCAGAGGACAGAGCGAGACACGGATAGGGATTGAGTCAGACATCGTCAGGCATGGTTTGTTTCCCCATCGGTGTCAGAGGGACTGGGGGAAGCTGTCAATCAACTGGCCAGTGAGACCTCAGCTCCGTATTCCTTCGCCTCAGATCAGGGCCACTGTATCCAGAAAGCATCTCAGAGTAAGAGTGCTGATCTAGAATCTGCCCGTATAATATTATTCACTATGACCTAAAAAAAAGGGAAACTGATCCAGGATCAGCACTCTGAATTGCTTTGTGGATACGAGCCCAGTTCTCTCCATCTGTTAAACACTGTGTGATCAGCTCAGGGCACAGTCTATTAACCCCTGACTGACTAAAAGTCTGGGAACTCCTACAGTATAGTAGGCCACTGATCACTATATAGGGGCGGCAGGTAGCCTAGTGGTTAGAGCGTTGGGCCAGTAACCGAAAGGTTGCTGGATCGAATCCCCGAGCTGACAAGGTAAAAATCTGTCGTTCTGCCCCTGAACAAGGCAGTTAACCAACCCACTGTTCCTAGGCCGTCATTGTAAATAAGAATTTGTTGTTAACTGACTTGCATAGTTAAATAAAGGTAAAATACATTTAAAAAAATATACGTGGAGAACAAATCACATCTTATAGTGTATGACGCCATATGACTGCATATCCAGGCTACTATAGTGTATAGAGCACGTCACAACAACATAGAATTAGTTAGTTACACAAATCAAAATCAACACAAAACGTGTGTCTTCAAGACGAGCCATCCCTTTACCACCAGATACTTTAAACTGTACATGGAGTATGTCTCGCCGTGTAGTCGGTCTGTCACGTGACACGTTCAACAAGTCATCTAAAGTCCTGTATGTCCAGTCTGAAAAGCCTAATACTGCAGTGGGGGGCCTTTATGATCTACAGTGTGTGTGTGTGTGTGTCTACAAGGTGTTAGAAACCATGCTACGTCTCGTAGAACATGGAGGCAACGCAACACACAACAGACAGTAGTGACGGTTAGCCGTCCCAGAGGATTGATGTGTTTGGGTTCAGGAGGTCTGGAGCGTACCTCTCTGCAGTCCTGCCCTTTCGTTTGACACTGTCCAGTTAGCAGTGAGAGACAGCTGGGAAGTGTGGGGTGGCTTGTTTGTGTCCGCGTGCATGTGTACGCATTTATGATTTGTGTGTGTGTCACCTACCTTGGGGCTGTCTGGAGGGATGGTACACCTGCAGGTCGAAGGGTTGTGTGTTGGTCCGTTGGACCACGGTTACGTTGTTGCCGGTCCACTTGTTGGCCTTGGCCAGAGTGTTGGTCCTCCAGTCCGTCCAGTACACCTCTCCTCCGTACATGGTGACAGCAAAGGGGTGGGACAGGTACTCATGACCCCTCAGCACCTCGATCAGACCAGAGCCGTCATACAGAGCAGAGTAGATGGCATCAGACCTGGGGGAGAGAGCGTCTGGGTGAGTGTGTGTGTGTGGGTGGGTGGGTGGGTGTGTGTGCGCGGTAAGGAGAGCAACAGTACCTGGCGTCGATCCATACAATGCGTCTCTCCATGTAGTCTACAGTCAGTCCGTTGGGCCAGCCACCGCTGCCAGTCTCTCTGTGGATAGTCCTCCTGCCCTCACCGCTCATAGATGCTGCCTCTATCCTGGGCAGACTGGCATCCCAGTCCGTCCAGAACAGAATACTGACAACAGAGGAAGACAACGAGAACAAAAGGGAGAGGGATACAAATGCATGAATATCTAGCAGCAGTCATTCACACAGTGTCTGAATATGTGAAGGGGGACTATATATATACACTGCTCAAAAAAATAAAGGGAACACTTAAACAACACAATGTAACTCCAAGTCAATCACACTTCTGTGAAATCAAACTGTCCACTTAGGAAGCAACACTGATTGACAATACATTTCACATGCTGTTGTGCAAATGGAATAGACAAAAGGTGGAAATTATAGGCAATTAGCAAGACACCCCCAAAAAAGGAGTGATTCTGCAGGTGGTGATCACAGACCACTTCTCAGTTCCTATGCTTCCTGGCTGATGTTTTGGTCACTTTTGAATGCTGGCGGTGCTCTCACTCTAGTGGTAGCATGAGACTGAGTCTACAACCCACACAAGTGGCTCAGGTAGTGCAGTTCATCCAGGATGGCACATCAATGCGAGCTGTGGCAAAAAGGTTTGCTGTGTCTGTCAGCGTAGTGTCCAGAGCATGGAGGCGCTACCAGGAGACAGGCCAGTACATCAGGAGACGTGGAGGAGGCCGTAGGAGGGCAACAACCCAGCAGCAGGACCGCTACCTCCGCCTTTGTGCAAGGAGGTGCACTGCCAGCGCCCTGCAAAATGACCTCCAGCAGGCCACAAATGTGCATGTGTCTGCTCAAACGGTCAGAAACAGACTCCATGAGGGTGGTATGAGGGCCCGACGTCCACAGGTGGGGGTTGTGCTTACAGCCCAACACCGTGCAGGACGTTTGGCATTTGCCAGAGAACACCAAGATTGGCAAATTCGCCACTGGCGCCCTGTGCTCTTCACAGATGAAAGCAGGTTCACACTGAGCACATGAGCACATGTGACAGACGTGACAGAGTCTGGAGACGCCGTGGAAAACGTTCTGCTGCCTGCAACATCCTCCAGCATGACCGGTTTGGCGATGGGTCAGTCATGGTGTGGGGTGGCATTTCTTTGTGGGGCCGCACAGCCCTCCATGTGCTCGCCAGAGGTAGCCTGACTGCCAATAGGTACCGAGATGAGATCCTCAGACCCCTTGTGAGACCATATGCTGACACATGCACATTTGTGGCCTGCTGGAGGTCATTTTGCAGGGCTCTAACAGTGCACCTCCTTGCACAAAGGCGGAGGTAGCGGTCCTGCTGCTGGGTTGTTGCCCTCCTACGGCCTCCTCCACGTCTCCTGATGTACTGGCCTGTCTCCTGGTAGCGCCTCCATGCTCTGGACACTACGCTGACAGACACAGCAAACCTTTTTGCCACAGCTCGCATTGATGTGCCATCCTGGATGAACTGCACTACCTGAGCCACTTGTGTGGGTTGTAGACTCCGTCTCATGCTACCACTAGAGTGAGAGCACCGCCAGCATTCAAAAGTGACCAAAACATCAGCCAGGAAGCATAGGAACTGAGAAGTGGTCTGTGGTCACCACCTGCAGAATCACTTCTTTTTTGGGGGTGTCTTGCTAATTGCCTATAATTTCCACCTTTTGTCTATTCCATTTGCACAACAGCATGTGAAATTTATTGTCAATCAGTGTTGCTTCCTAAGTGGACAGTTTGATTTCACAGAAGTGTGATTGACTTGGAGTTACATTGTGTTGTTTAAGTGTTCCCTTTATTTTTTTGAGCAGTGTATATATATATATATATATATATATATATATATTTTACAGTTCTATACAGAAGTTATATCAAAGTACCATTGCTTGTATATGATCTACAATTTCCAGTTCTATAGTATCTGTGGTATGGTATCTGTCACTGTGGTGGTTCAATGGATTCATTCTCACCCGTCTCGGGGGTCCAGGGCGATGGCCCGGGGGTGCTCCACCTCTCCAGCCAGTAGCGTGGTCCTCATGGTTCCGTCCAGCTTGGCCACCTCGATCTGGTCCAGGTTACTCTCCACCCAGTAGATGTTCCCTGCTATCCAGTCCACGGCCAGACCCTCTGGAGTGGCCAGCCCATACTGGATCACTACCTCGAAAGTGGTCAGAGCTGGGAGGAGGACGGTGGTTAGAGGGAGAGAGCGAGAGGGTAAGGGATGGGAGATGGCTGGGTAAAGGCCTTGCATGGGAAATTCTAGATTTGTTTGACATTCCCATCGCTGACCTCAACACACAGATAAAAACCAGTAAGACGGAAATTGAAGAAAATAACCTGATCGGATAGGTCAAACTCCTCTCTTATAAAGGACGTGACAGAAATGGGACACAGTGGACCAAGCTGTATTAAAATGTCTTTGCAAAACGGGGCAATATTTGCCGGCGCAATACAATATGTCTGTCTAGCTCATGGCAAAAGACAGCAGTTACAGACTAACTCTACCCAGCGGCGCACACGCTGTAAAAAACCGCTGACAAACTGAGCGGACTGTTTGCAATTCATTCTCTGTGGAATCAGAATCAGTCAGTGGCATGGCACGCACTGCTTACCACTGTGGGATTTCTAGCAGCACTTTGCTAACAAATCACAGAATGAAGGTGGTGAATTCTGGGAAACTTTTGAGAGAAAACCCACAGCACGCACGCGCAGACACACACAGTTCCCGGAAAAACCTGGCACCCCAATAAAAGCTACGCAGTAATGGTGTACTGCTGATGATTCTGTGGAGTCCTTCACATGGCCTTCCAACAGTCATTAGATTACAGCATTAGAGGGAGAGGGCCTCTTCACAGCTCGGTTGTTGTTATACTGCTGGAACCACAGTTGGCTTTGCCTGGGGAGGGTGGGGAGGCTGTGTGTGTGTAGGGAGGAAACTTTTTGTTGTTGTTGTTGGAATGTTTGACCCTGTAGCGATAGCAGCTTCGCAATATTTTTTTACATGGCAAAAATGAAAACACGAAAGCAGACCAAACTCTTTGGTCCTTTTAAAAACCTGCTGTATGGAAAATATTGTGCGCTACAGCTTGGAAAACAAATGTGACCCCGAATACCAACATAATGATGTTTGTTTCCAACATTAGGGCCGTTTTCCTAAAGAAGTTAAATACGCTCATTTGTTTCCTTTGCCACGATACTATGGCGATCCTGCTATTGTCCCGGCCCTACAACTAAACACTGAAAGATCTTAAATCAGCAGAAGCTGATTTATGGTGGAGGGAGGGTTGTTTTTAAGAGGGTTAGAGGTGTGGGAGGGGGCCTGGGAACAGGGACTAATGTAATACGCTGGTTCCTACGCTACACCACAGTATGTGTGTCTGTTGCTCTGCCCCAGGGTGGCTGCAGTCACGCAACGGAGCGGTGAGACAAATTTGAAGAGACAAAGCCTTCCGTCGTTCTCTGTGTGTGTGTCCCTGGATTTCTTCTGTGGGATTCTGGGAACACACCCTTGATTGGCCAACAGACCTGGGGTTGGGGGGGGGGGGGTGGGTGGGTGGTAGGGGTCTGAGGTTGGGAGGTTGGGACGTTGGGGGGAGAACAAGGGCCAGCTGTGACCTGTCTGGGGGATTTATGCTGGGGACATTAATATACATCTTGACTAGATTTGACAGGCGAGGCTACCATGAGACAAAACTGTTGTACTGAAGTACATTCAGAGAAAGCGCAAAACTTTGTAACTCATTTTTGTTAGTCCTCAGACTAAGAGGAAAGATACTGTAGCCTACATCATGGAAGGGGGTTGTAGGCACGTCAAAAACAGGACCTGCACGGCTAAAATAACACGGGCCTGCCTACAATGCATACTGTAGATTAAAAGGGAACGTCGGCTCAGTCTCAAAACATATTTTAATAAAGCTTTGGTGATTAAGAGTTATTTCCAAGCAGTCTCAGGAGCTAATCCCTTTTATTGACAGTCTAGACTACTTTACGATTGCGTTGGGCAGACAAGAAAAGGGCCTTAATTGAGGGGAGGCTATGCTTGGTTTTTAATCAAATAAAATGAAACGTGGGACAAAAAACATCAGTTTTTTATGTTTCGAAATAGGAAGTGTACAAGTACAAAATGCACAATAAGCTACTCTTGTTCCATGTTCATATGGGCAGTGTGCGTCACGGCTGGGTAGGCCGAGTTTCCACTGTCAAAATGAATGTCATAACTAACTGGTAAATTGCCAAACCTGGCGTCAGGACTGGAAAATACCCGTGCGGCAGTTTCTACACGAAGCAATTGCTAACTAACGAGTGTTTGACACTAGTGCCGCCTTAACGCCAGCTGGGGAAAAAAAAAGAAAAGAGTCCAATGAGTAATAAGAGGGTTAAATGGAGACGCTCCCTCACCTCCGTTCTCGGACAGTTTCCCACGGTAGATCTTGTCCTCCACCACGTCGGTCCAGTAGAGGGTGTTCTGGCTGAAGTGGAAGTCCAGAGCGATGGTGTTCCTCAGGTTAGGCACCAGCACGCTGAACTCTCCCTTGTGGAGGTCAATACGACGGATCTCATGGCGGTTGGAGAAGATGATGAACGGCTTGAAGGGGTCTGGGGGGGTAGAGAAATATGGGATATGGAAGAGATCATTTAGGGGCCCTGGAGATTGTCCTTGTTAGGTTACATGGTCTTAATCGTGGTCTCCGTTCTTATGGTAGATATACCCAAAGTGCAATATTTACAGAACGCCATAACTCACACAAACAACCACGGTTTTCATCGGATGGCCAACAAGATTATATATCTATTTTCTACCTCTCTACTACCATAACCCCTCTCTCTAACCTCCTTTCTCCCTCTCCTCTGCTCACCAGTGCTCTTGCAGCTCTCCATATCTGTCTCCAGCTCCCAGCCCTCGTAGCAGGAACACTTGACGCTGCTCTTCTCTTGCTCACACTTCTGGCTGCACTTGAGGTGCTTGGCACAGAGGTTCATGATGTGGCAGGTCTTGTTGTCGGCGCCCAGCTCCATGCCCAGGGGGCAGGAACACATGAAGCCCTCCCCAGGGATGATGGAGCAGTTGTGGCTGCAGCCTCCGTTGTCTATGGAGCACAGGTCTGTGGAGGGTGGCGAGTAGAGAGGAGAGGAGAGGGGTAATCATATAGATGTGTGGTTTGAGGCAATTCCTACCTTGACCACGGTGGTGTAGTTATGGGTAGGGAGAGTGGGCGAGTGTGTGTGTTCTTACCACAGAGTTTCTCGTCAGAGCCGTCGGGGCAGTCGTCAGTGCCGTCACACAGCTTCTCGGTGGGCAGACAGATCGAGTCGTTGGTGACACAGACGTGGTGAGACAGCTTACACACCAACGCCTCGCAGTTGTCCTCGTCCGAGTTGTCCTCACAGTCACTGTCCCCGTCACACACCCAGGCCTTGCTGATACAACGAGCTGGGGACAGGTCAAAAGGGTACAGGTCAGAAGTCACACCCCACTGACACAACAGGCTGAGGAGACAACCAGACAGAAGATCACACACCGGGGTCTTACTGAAGGGACAACGAAACACCGTGGCAACATGAAAAGGGACACCCCGAGAAAAAAATAAAAATAAAATCAGGCAAGCTCAACTCCGAATAGAGAAACATAGATTGTGATGGCTGCAATGGCGTGCTGAACTCTGGGAAAAAAACATGGTTGCCTTCTTGTGACTGCTGCTGGGAAATCAATCGTAAGAACTAGAGTAATTCAGTCCGTTTGCGAATGCTGCTGGCCGTGTTAATCCAGACATCTTAATCCCCGGAGCACCAAGGGGTCACCGTGGGTAAAAGCCATCCTCGTTCCCAGAGAGCAGCTTGCTGTCATATTCTGTCACAACAAGCCCCTTTGGGATAACAAGCTCTCTTAAGTGATACATTGTGTTTGACCATGCAAAAGACAGCAGTTACAGACTCTACCCAGCCGCCCAGACACTGCTGCCATGACTTACTACATGAAGAATACTTGCTCTGAGACATGGCTGTTACTATTATGGCGTCTAGAGGATGTAGGGCAAGAAGACACCAGGACTTCTCACTGACTAATCTGATGAGGGCAGAAAAAACCCATGGCACACGCACACACCACAGCCTGCCCTACACCGACTTCCTGAACCCTCACTAACTGGTCTGATTAAAACATTTAAAAAAGGCCACCGACTCACTTAGCCAATAGCATAGAAGAAGAGACAGGAAGAGAGAGCGGTTAGCTCATTTCTCTTGATGGCTGAAACGGCCCACGCAAACTCACCAGAGTTCCTGCAGCTGAACTTGACGGCTGGGTCACACATGTGCGTCACTCCCTCACAGTCGCTCTCGTCACTCAGGTCCATGCAGTCGGTGTCCCCGTCGCAGCGCCAGCGCATGGGGATGCACAGGCCGTCCATGCGACACTGGAACTCATCCACGTGGCAACCACCGGGAGGACGGGTGGCTAGGGAGACACAGGAAGAGAGAGCGGTGTCAGCCAACAGCAGAGGGGTTAGAGTATGGCGAGCGACAAGCGAAGAGAATCCATTCAATAGCAGAGACGGGAAACCGTCGTAACACATCAAATACCTCAACCCAGTTAGCCGTCGACAGGAAAGGTCTGCAGGGTCAGAATGTGTTAAGGCTCCAGATGGGTCTCGGTCGTGAACAAACAATGACAAAGCTGTTCTGTTCTGTTCCCACGGACATCATCGCCTGATGTTAAGGGCGTCATTAAGGAAGAGGAATAATGACATCCCTTCATGGCAAGAGTTGGCATGGAGGAATCAGCAGTTGGCATAGGGGCATAAGGAACAGGCCCAGGACCTTCTAAGTGGAATACAATATGTGAGACAGAGGGGAAAGCAACAGTATTGCTTTTCTTCTCAAACTAATGACTTCCAGAGGGTTTGGCACTGGCACACACACACACACACACACACACACACACACACACACTGGAGTAGGAATGGAGTTTGGAATAACACGACAACAGCAGAAGAACGTTGATGTCACTGTGATTTCATACTCGGCACAGATCTCTCATTAGGCCAGAAGATCATGCTGGGCTCGATGTTGCATGCTGAACTCAAACAGGCATGCACACACACACACAGACAAACACACCTCTCCCCTGTCACTCCGGGGCAGGACAACTTCTAAGCAATTAACTCCTCTCTTAAAGCCAAACTGAGAGCTGAAGAAAAAGCAGAGTGACAGAGAAAGAGAGTCTGGGAGAGAGAGAGAGAATGGGAGAGAGCGAGATAGAGCGAAAGAGGGGCTTTGGAAGCTCTGCCTGGCCTCCACTGATCTCTGCCAAAGCCACACAGCCATTACCAAGTCATTACCAAGCCCCTCAACACCTCACCAGAGAGACTAGTCACCCCCCCACTCCCAACACCCCTGACTAAAACTTTGCCTGCTCTTCTTACTCCAGCCATTTCACCTGACTTCACTTTTTTCCCATCACTTAAAGTGAAGGTCGATGTGACCAGCCGTCATTAAACAACCGCACAACTGCAGCCAGCCATACTGAAGGGAGGCATTGTTCATGTTTTGCTTGAGATCTGCAGCTAACCGCAGAGCAGAAACACATCCCTGAGAGCAGCAACATGAAGGATCAGCCGGACGACATTCTACACAATCCAAAACGACAACACGTACACAGCCTGAAATAGGATACTGGCATTTCATGTGGCGATAATATACCAGTATACTAAAAAGAGGACAAATATGGGTATTGAGGACAAATATACTGTATACTCTCCTTCATGTGAAGAACAATGGAAGCTGCAATGCAGACTGCTAGACTCATGCAAACACTATGAGCACAATGTCACTCTCCTGCCAGGTGCTCAATGAAGAAGGAGATGCTCTATAACATCCGTTGGGGTGGTACAGTAGAATAACAATACTAGGAGTTGGAAGCTAGTGTCAGCCACAGTGCAGCGCCTCTGGGCCAGTTTAGGGGTCAAGTGGCTTGCTCAAGAGCACAGCGGCAGCACCGGTACCAGAACTCACCCTGGTTGGTACAGTTGGCGTGGGTCTCGTCGCTGTAGTCTCCACAGTCGTTGTCCCCGTCACAGGTCCAGTACTCAGGGATGCAGCGGCCGCTGTTACACTTGAACTGAACACTGGAGCAGGAGTGGCTGCAGCCTGCCTCGTCGCTGTTGTCCCCGCAGTCGTTGTCTGAACACACAGAGAGAGAGAGAGAGAGAGAGAGAGAGAGACAGAGAGAGACAGAGAGAGACAGAGAGCGAGAGAGACAGAGAGCGAGAGAGACAGAGAGCGAGAGAGACAGAGAGCGAGAGAGACAGAGAGCGAGAGAGAGAGACAGGCGGAAAGGGCAGGCGCACACACACACACGCAGAGACGCACAGACACACACAGGTAACATTTTTTACTAACTTCCATGAATAAGCCATTATAAATGCTTAACCCACTAGAGTCGATTAACAAGCCCATGAAAATACGTCGGTTTCTGTCGTTATATCCTCCACATCTGCCGATGTCGCACTTCCACATCTAAAGGTGAAAGGTGGCAGAGCTAGAGCGGTATCTGTCAGACCACGAGACACGCCGAATATGGGTCTTCTCTCCAAAACGTCTGTAGCGTCCGAACGGTTTGACCTACAAAACTATTATGACCCCCTCTATTGAAAAGGGGATGCTCTCACAAATGTCTCCATTTTGCTCTATGGCTCGTCTGAAGTCGGTACCGTCGATGTGCCAACTTCTGTTTGTAGCGTCCGAACCGTTTGGGCTACAAACTAAATGTGACCCCACAAGTGTCACGGGACTTGTCTGAAGGCAACCGGTAACCGGTTGTAAAAGAAATTAAGGAAGTATGATGGGTAGTTTTAGCTAAATGATCCATAGTATGACCATCTTAAAACAATTCCATATGTCAGCCTAGACGTTTAAGAATTAATACATTATACAGGTCACAAATGCTTATGAATTGCAAAGCGTAAAAGGAGATTTGCGCTCACCGTTGTCACAGCGCCAGTTGACGTTGATGCAGCGGCCGTTGGCACAGGTGAACTGGGTGAGGGGGAAGCAGGTGGGATAGGCTGGGGAGAAGGAGAGGCGAGAGGAAACCAAATTGACATCCTAGAAACACCCATCATGTGCCACAAACAGACCTCTCTTGGCCCACTTCAAACTAAGTAGTGTGAGAGTCTAAAACCCCAAACTGTCCAACTAACCAAACTCTTGCCTGGCTAAAAAGCAGAAATAAATCTGCTGACCAGGCTTCAGGTTTAGTGAGTTGACTTTCAAACATTAAACTATTCAGAAAAATATAGAACGCTACAGAGGTGATGTGTGATGCCAGAAGTCCCCACCACAGGAGGCCGGCTCATCAGAACGGTCCCCACAGTCATCATCCAGGTCACATGTCCAGGAAGTGGGGATGCAGCGCCCACTGGCACACGCATACTGGTTGGGCGGGCACGTACGAGCTGGAGAGGGGTGGGGGATAGCAGCATTACAGATGGGGAGGGCGTGTGTACGAGTCTACATGCATGAGTATATAATAATATATATGTATACATATATATAATAATATATATGTGTGTGTATATGTGTGTGTGTACCTGAGCAGGTAGTATTAGACTCATCCTCATCGGTGCCACAGTCGTTGTCCCCGTCACAGAGCCAACGCAGCGGGATACAGCGGTTGTTCTGACACTTGAACCGGTCCGATGGACACGTGTGCTGGTCTGTGGGAGAGAGAAGAAACTTACGATTTACAACAGTAGAATTTGAACGTGAGATCAATAGAATTAGAAAAGACCATACAGCATCTCTCTCAGAGAGACTGGGTCCCAGAGGAGTCTTCTTTAACTGGACTAATATTAGGCCTAGTCAGGACCCACTTACGTTAACTGTAAGTTTATAAAGTGGACATCACACAGCTATAAGCACATTTTGTTCTGGGACGCTTGAGCTTCTGCTGCTGTGTCATCCTCTAGAAGTGGGCCAACATAAGAACTTTCATGTACACACAGAGGAAACCAGGTGTTACTAATTGTCACACCAAGAGAGAGTTGGATGGAGAAACTATGGGCCTATTTGACACTCAATTGATGTTTAATATTGCATGGCTCAAGGAAGAGCAAGCATTAGGGCTTGGATTAGGTAGCTCATCCTCTGTTGCTGCTAATTCACAGCACATGATTCTCAACTGTGCGCGTCGTGTGTGTGTGTGTGTGACTTGTTGTCGCGTGTGTGCTCGTTGCTCAGTAACCCTGGCGGCGGCGTGGCGGTGTGACCCGACTCACGGCAGAGCTCGGGCGCCTCGTCGCTGTTGTCCAGACAGTCGTTGTCCCCGTCACACTTCCATCGCTCCTGGATACAGCGGTTGTTCTTACAGGCAAACTCCCCGAGCTGACACTGAGGAGGAGGGATGTAGCTGGGGTTGGCTGGGGAGAGGAAAGGAGGGGACTGTTACGGATAACGTGGCAAAGCAACGGCTTTCGCAGTCTCTGCTGTTCCTGTGTGGGATGGATTGATCTACTTACGAGGGGTTTTTCACGACAAATTCAGCTGAAGAAAGCAGGTCTGTGAGATTTGCTTCTCGACACACCAGCTTAAACACGGATATCAGCATCCCAGTTCAACGTACATAAATCACAGACACTACTCTGACTGAGACCCTCCTGAGAGCGTCCCAATGCATACCTTTACAGGTGACATTGTCGTCACCCAGTATCTGGTCGTCAGCACAGCCACAGGACCTGCCGTCAGGGATAGCCAGACACAGACTGCTGCAGCCGCCGTTTTTCACGCGACACACGTTGGTCCCTATAGAAACAAACAGAAGACAGGCAGACAGGACCGTTAGCGATGTTACCAAGCAAATTTGCCTATGGGACATTAAACGTATTCATTCATTCTAGACTTGTTAAATCACTGATATAGAATACAATTTTAGGATTTTGTGGCATAAGAAGTTTCGCCATGGGTTATGACACTTCGTGACGTGCTTACGACACTGTTAAAAGGTGTTCAATGTGTTCCCCGTTGACTGTAGTGTTTACCCACCAGGTGTCCACCAGTAAAGTTACCTTGCTGCTGGTGAGCGTCGTACACACGGATCTCGAAGAGGGGTGGGCGTTCGTTGCGGAGCAGCGTGACAGTGCTGGTGGAGGTATCTAGTTTGAAGATGCTGCCGCCGCGGTACTCGTTCCAGAACAGGTACTGCTTGTAGTGACACAGGCCGAAGGCGTGGTTTAGCTCAGTTCCCTCGTACACCATCTGACCAAATCAGAAAGAGAGAAGAGGATCATTGCACGTGGATCATGCTGAGGATGAAAACCATAGAACCCTTCTTTTTTTCCACTCACACACACTTTGGCAATCAGAGGGGGATACAGGCAGGTGTGAGAAAGTGGGAAGGGTGGACGCGACGACTGAACCCTGCGCTCCAGTGGGGAGATTTCACATGTGCGACAACCAGTGTGACTATCACGATCATCATCATTCGGGTTGAGGCTTGCTGACCAGTCGAACTGACCTTGCGCTCGGTGGTGTTGAGGTAAACCATCTCGATGCGGTCGTAGTATGCGTCCACCCAGTACAGGATGCCCTGCGGGATGTCTAGACTCAGGCCGTTGGGCCACAGCACGGTCTTACTGGTCAGCAGGACCTGGTCGTGAGAGCCGTCCATCCACGCCTTCTTGATCTTCCCTCGGTTACTCTTCTTGGGGTCCTCCTCCCAGTCTGTCCAGTACATCCACCTACAACCACACACTCTGTTAAATCCATACTAAAAGGGTGAAAAATTCCACCAACTTGCCCCAAATTCCGAGGTTTTCCGGAAATTATTGTTGGAAGATTCCCGGAAGCAGGAGCAAATAAGCAGGAAACCAGGAATCCTCCAAGTAGTAGTTTTTGGGAAAGTGACCAACATATTCTCATTCTGTGAGGTCTTTGTGTGAGATGTGTACAGGAGCAAAGGAGCATAAGGAGGGGGAAAATGTCTGACCCGTGCTGGGGGTCCACTACGATGGCGCGGGGGTGGGTCATCTTGCCCTCGATGAGGGTCTTGCGTGTCTGAGAGGCCTTCTCCAGCCTGGCCACGCTGATGGTCTTCACGGGCCCGTCGTCTGTCCAGTACAGGTTACCTGCCATCCAGTCTACCGCTATCCCCTCCACGGTGTGGACGCCTGAGGGTAGGGACAGAGGGCAGGTGGGAGGGACAGAAGGATAGAGATTGAGGGTGACTGTCCACAAGGGCTTTCGTGACCTCATGATATCATTTCTATCATGACACATTGGTCACAATTCAATATATATATTGCATCCCAAATCTACATGCATTGCGATTCAATTCTGCAATAGGTCTTGATGCAATGCACGACATGTTAAATACTACGGTAGTCGAACAGACATTCCTTACCGTCCTTCAGGATGGTGTCTCTCTCCGTGCCGTCAATCTTCTGCCGCCCGATGATGTAACTCACGGCGTCAGCGAAGTAGATGAACTCGCTCTCGGCGTGGAAGTCCAGCGCCCGTGGGTTCATCAGGTTCTCAATGGGGATCATGAACTCGTCGGGGACCTTGGCATTCATGTCCATGCCACGGATGATGCCAGGGCGACCCTTACCGTACACAAGGAACAACTCGTGTTCAGGTTCTGCAAGGGGAACATCGACAACGTGGGGATATCGCTCAATGGTTAGTTACAAGATCTGAGAAACGAAACAAGGTATTTTCTGTATGTAAATTTTAAAATTATGTTCTAGAGACGTATTTCAACTCATATTGCTATAATATAAATTGCAGGTCTGTGCTGTATGGAGTTCTGTGCTGTTGTGTGTGATTTTTGCGCTATGCTCTATGTATGGAATGCAATTCAATTCAAAACTTCATGTATGTAGAGCACTCACTCTTGCAGGACTTCCCGTCGCTGCCCAGGCTGAATCCAGAGCGACAGCGGCAGGTCCGGGTCTTGTGGCTGTTCCCCAGCAGACAGATGTCGGAGCAGCCTCCTGGCTTCTTAAACTGGTCCGGGGCACACGCATGACTCTTCTCTCTCACTGGGCACCAGGGGACGAGAGAGCGGGGTCAGAGGTCAGCACTAGGCACCAACATGGCAACAACTATGACGATCGATACAGACAGATAACACTAGATACCCTTCTGGACTCTTTCAACCAGGAAAACCCAGGGATTTTTGAAAGTTACCGTAATTTTGCAACCCTAGGCGTGTACCTACATGGAGTTCGGCGTCTCTGGTGGAACACGTGCAGGGCTGGAACAAAAGCCCGACCACACTACATACCACACTCCATGCCAATGATTGCCCCGTACCCTCAGTGCCTATCTGGGTAAATACACAGGGGGTTGTGGGTGTGTACCTACCTGGGGGTTGACGTCTCTGATGGTACACGTGCAGGGCGGCGCCGCGGTCCACTCGGGTCACCACCGTGAAGTCAGAGGAGTTGAAGCGGTTGACCCGGATCACGCTGGTCTTAGCGTGGTTCAGGTTGCCCTCGGAGTTGGTGGCGTACAGGTAGTTCTCAAACACCGTCAGCCCATACAGATGCTCAATCTGACAGAATGAACAACAGACACACAGTCAGAGCTGGTGGTTGTGTGTGTGTGTGAGTGTGTGTGTGTGTGTGTCTGTTTTAATGGAACTTCCTCCTTGATTCATTCATGACCTCACCAGCAGGCCCTGTATGATGGTGTGTCTGTTCTGGCCCTCGTAGTCCACCACCTCTATGTAGTCCAGGTAGGCATCGGCCCAGTAGACCAGCCGGTTGACCAGGTCCAGGGTGATACCGTGGGGGAACACGATCTTACTTTCCACCAGCTTGGTCCGGTTCTGACCGTCCATGTCACAACGCTCCACCTTGGGAGTCTGACCGTAGTCTGTGAAGAACACCTTGCTGTAGGGAGAGATGGCGAGGAGAGCGGGGGGGAGATGAAGAAACCATGAGTGTGTGGGGAGATTAAACAGAGGAAATGGGAGGACTGACTGTGTATTCCAACAGACGAACTGTACTTCCTTAATTCATATTTGACCTCAATCACGCTGCTTTACGCAGCTCATAAAAAGCGCCATCTGCATTAAGGGTGGTTAATATCGGAGACGTCTACATCCTTCACCAGGAGATGCCTTCCAAAACTGAGAAGTGACACCTTGTAAAAAAGGAACCACACAGGATACACCAAACTATTTTTAAGTGTCACCGTCAGCAATATGAAGTGATCATACACATGTTGTGTGTGTGCGTGAGAGAGAAGAGGAAGTGTTTTCACTGACTAAGGGCTGGGACAGCATTCATCTGACCAGGAGGACCAGGGGGAAGTAAACAAAGGACCTTCTGAGGTCACTACTTCAGGGGTCTCTGGGGTTGTTAGTGGGGTAGAGCTCACCCCATCAGGGGGTCCAGGGCGATGCCTTTAGGGTTGTAGAGCTCCTGATCCAGCAGGGTGACACACGTCTGGCCGTCCGCGTTGCACACAAAGATACGATCGTCCATGTTGTCCTCGAAGTAGAAGTTCCCGGTCAGCCAGTCAATAGCCATCTGTCCCACATCTGAAGGGACAGAGAGAAGAGGATAAGTGTGGGAGAGAGAGAGGATGAGTGTGAGAAGCATGGGGAAGAGAGAGACAGAAGGAGAGAGAGAAAGAGGGAGAGAGACCGAGAGAGATTGCCGTATCAGAATGGAACTCCAATCAGTGTCAGTGACCGCAAACACAACCCATAAGCCCATCTCACCCACAGAAAAGCATTAACCCTCGCCACCCCAACCCACAGCCTGCTTGGTGACCTGACATGGTCCCACCCTGCCTCACAACCCGGCCTCATTTACAGTTGAGGTCGGAGGTTTACATACACCTGAGCCAAATACATTTCACCCAGTAAAAAATCCCTTGTCTTAGGTCAGTTAGGATCACCACTTTATTTTAAGAATGTAAAATGTCAGAATAATAGAATGATTTATTTCAGCTTTAATTTCTTTCATCACATTCCCAGTGGGTCAGAAGTTTACATATACTCAATTAGTATTTGGTAGCATTTAAATGGTTTAACTCGGGTCAAACGCGTCGGGTAGCCTTCCACAAGCTTCCCACAATAAGGTGGGTTAATTTTGGCCTATTCCTCCTGACAGAGCTGGTGTAACAGTCAGGTTTGTAGGCCTCCTTGCTCGCACGCGCTTTTTCAGTTCTGCCCACAAATTTTCTATAGGATTGAGGTCAGGGCTTTGTGATGGCCACTCCAATACCTTGACTTTGTTGTCTTTGGAAGTATGCTTGTGGTCATTGGAAGACCCATTTGCGACCAAGTTTTAACTTCCTGCCTGATGTCTTGAGATGTTGCTTCAATATATCCACATCATTTTCCTCCCTCACGATGCCATCTATTGTGTGAAGTGCACCAGTCCCTCCTGCAGCAAAACACCCCCACAACATCATGCAGCCACCCTTGTGCTTCACGGTTGGGATGGTGTTCTTCGGCTTGCAAGCCTCCCCCTTTTTCCTCCAAACATAACGATGGTCATTATGGCCAAACAGTTCTATTTTTGTTTCATCAGACCAGAGGACATTTCTCCAAAAAGTACGATCTTGTCCCCATGTGCAGTTGCAAACTGTAGTCTGGCTTTTTTATGGTGGTTTTGGAGCAGTGGCTTCTTCCTTGCTGAGCGGTCTTTCAGGTTATGTCGATATAGATACTTTTGTACCCGTTTCCTCCAGCATCTTCACAAGGTCCTTTGCTGTTGTTCTGGGATTGATTTGCACTTTTTGCACCAAAGTACGTTCATCTCTAGGAGACAGAACGCGTCTCCTTCCTGAGCGGTATGACAGCTGCGTGGTCCCATGGTGTTTATACTTGCATACAATTGTTTGTACAGATGAACGTGGTACCTTCAGGCATTTGGAAATTGCTCCCAAGGATGAACCAGACTTGTGGAGGTCTACAATATTTTTCTGAGGTCTTGGCTGATTTATTTTGATTTTCCCATGATGTCAAGCAGAGGCACTGAGTTTGAAGGTAGGCCTTGAAATACATGCACAGGTACACCTCCAATTGACTCAAATTACGTCAATTAGCCTATCAGAAGCTTCTAAAGCCATGACATAATTTTCTGGAATTTTCCAAGCTGTTTAAAGGCACAGTCAACTTAGTGTATGTAAACTTCTGACCCTGTGGAATTGTGATACCGTGAATTATAAGTGAAATAATCTGTCTGTAAACAATTGTTTGGAAAAATGACTTGTGTCATGCACAAAGTAGATGTCCTAACCGACTTGCCAAAACTTTAGTTTGTTAACAAGAAATTTGTGGAGTGGTTGAAAAACGAGTTTTAATGACTCCAACCTAAGTGTATGTAAACTTCCGACTTCAACTGTATATACTCTTTTCAAACCACTGAGCTAGGCCGAGCCAAGCTCTACTGGTTCTGTATCCAACATAGTTGCTTGAACCATGATAAATGACAATGATGATAAATGACAATGATAAATCAGAGCCAGCACTGTAAAGTACAGTTTGAGTCGGTATGGTAGTGTGGAAAGGGTAGCACTTTCTCCATGTGAAAGATGGACAACACACACTCACCCTGTCTGAGCACTGTCTGACTGACTGGGAACTTTAGACAGCAGAACGTGGAAAAAGATCTGGCTTTGAATGAAATGCTAAATGGTGTTCTTTTGGAGGCTGTGTATTGTTCCTCTCAGTATCTCCCAGCTGATTTCCCAGCAAGTGCTCTGACAATGAGAGTCTGTATCTGTGTGAGAAGGCGGCTGGGGTGGTGGGGTGGGGAGGGTGGTCCCACAGAGAGACCCAGCTGTGGGAGGGCGGGAGGGAGGAGAGGAAGGGGGGGGAGCTCATGTGGCCTTGTGTTTTAACAGCTGCCACCATGCTTCCTCAAAGAGGGGAGAGAGAGCTCCTAATACACTGCACTGTACTCCATCAACCGGCCCCCGTAAACCAAAACCATTGTTAATCCACAGAGCAACTTTGAAGTTGGGCCACACTGGCCCATCCCACCCCCCTGTAGTTAGCCTATCCCAGCTTGTGACTCCAGCAGTTATATCCTATCCCAGAATCCCATGGGTCTGACATGAAATGCCCTGTTTTTTAATCCCATAGCATGGTTGGCCCCGCAAAGACCAGCGGTGGAAAAAGTACACAATTGTCATACTTAAGTAAAAGTAAAGATACCTTAAGTATATTTAATGATTTAATCTATTAAGTATCAAAAGTAAAAGTATAAATAATTTCAAATTCCTTTATTAAGCAAAACAGACGGCACCATTTTCTTGTTATTTTAATGAACGGTTAGCCAGGGGCATACTCCAACACTTAGACATCATTTACAGATAGCCAGGGGCATACTCCAACACTTAGACATCATTTACAGATAGCCAGGGGCATACTCCAACACTTAGACATCATTTACAGATAGCCAGGGGCATACTCCAACACTTAGACATCATTTACAGATAGCCAGGGGCATACTCCAACACTTAGACATCATTTACAGATAGCCAGGGGCACACTCCAACACTCAGACATCATTTACAAATGAAGCATGTGTGTTTAGTGAGTCCGCTAGATCAGAGGCAGTAGGGATGACCAGGGATGTTCTCTTGATAAGTGCGTGAATTGGACCAACTTCCTGTCCTGCTAAGCATTTAAAATGTAACTAGTACTTTTGGTTGTCAGGGAAAATGTATGGAGTAAAAAGTACATTATTTTCTTTAGGAATGAAGTAAAAGTAAAAGTCGTCCAAAATATAAATAGTAAAGTATAGATACCCTTGGTAACATGATACTACCCTCGCCGGTCCATGTTTCCTAGACTCCCACTCCCAGTCTGACAGCGCTCAGGATGTCAGACTGGGACAGGACAATGACACTAAGCACACAGCCAAGATAACGCAAGAGTGGCTTTGGGACAAGTCTCTGAATGTCCTTGAGTGGCCCAACCAGAGCCCGGACCTGAACCCAATCGAACATCTCTGGAGAGACCTGAAAATTCAATGGGAGAAACTCTCCAAATACAGGTGTGCCAAGCTTGGAACGTCATACCCAAGAAGACTCAAGGCTGTAATCGCTGCCAAAGGTTCTTCAACAAAGTACTGAGTAAAGGGTCTGAATACTTATGAAAATGTGATTTGAGTTTTTTTTATTTTATTGCTAACATCTCTTTTGCTTTGTCATTATGGTGTATTATGAGTAGATTGATGAGGAAAAAAAATATTTAATACATTTTAGAATAAGGCTGTAACCTAATGAAATGTGGAAAAAGTCAAGGGGTCTGAATACTTTCCAAAGGCTGTATATATTTCTTAATTCTATTCTTGTACTTTTAGATGTGTGTGTATTGTTAGATACTACTGCTACCCTCGCAATAACGTCTGCTAAATATGTGTACGTGACCAATACAATTTGATTTGGTTTATATCAAACACTACTAAAGTATTGGTGCAATTCCAAGAAGGAAATCAATTATTTACGATCAGCCGCCATGGTTTTGGCATATTTCTTTATCTCAGCTTCCCAAATGGCACCCTATTCCCTATAAAGTGAGAGAGAGAGAGAGAGCGGAGAGAGAGAGAGAGAGAGAGAGAGAAAGAACTGCGGAGAGAGAGCAGGAAGAGCGGAGAGAGAGCAGAGAGAGCGGAGAGAGAGAATTGAATTGAATTGAGAGAGAGAGAAAGAAGAGCGGAGAGAGAGAGCAGAGAGAGCGGAGAGAGAGAGAGAGAGAAAGAAGAGCGGAGAGAGAGCAGAGAGAGAGAGAGAGAAAGAAGAGCGGAGAGAGAGCAGAGAAAGAACTGCGGAGAGAGAGCGGAGAGAGAGCGGAGAGAGAGAGAGAAAGAAGAGCGGAGAGAGAGCAGAGAGCGAGAGAAAGAAGAGCGGAGAGAGAGAGAGAGAAAGAACTGCGGAGAGAGAGCAGAGAGAAAGAAGATCGGAGAGAGAAAGAAGAGCGAAAAGAGAGAGAGAGAAAGAACTGCGGAGAGAGAGCAGAGAGCGGAGAGAGAGCAGAGAGAGAGGAGAGAGAGAGAAAGAAGAGCGGAGAGAGAGCGGAAAGAGAGCAGAGAGAAAGAAGATCGGAGAGAGAAAGAAGAGCGGAGAGAGAGCAGAGAGAGAGAAAGAAGAGCGGAGAGAGAGCGGAGAGAGCGGAGAGAGAGCGGAGAGAGAGTGGAGAGAGAGTGGAGAGAGAGTGGAGAGAGAGTGGAGAGAGAGTGGAGAGAGAGTGGAGAGAGAGCGGAGAGAGAGCGGAGAGAGAGCGGAGAGAGAGCGGAGAGATGGTTGGAGAGTTGAGGGTTGGGCAACAACATCATGGAACAGTACAACTATTTTTCTTACAGTGATTCTCTTACATTACCTTTCTTTTTCTGGGAAATGGAAAGTTATGTTTCATGGGTAACCTAACCACCCAGCCACTTCCTGCCATTACAACACACCACCTCACACTGGTGTGACTACAGCAAACACTCATTCACACAGTAACATTATCTCAACTGACAGGTGCGGTTGGAGCCAGATGGAGAGCTCGCAGACAGAGCACGTGACTGATTCCTCTACGTGAGCGCTTCCAGACAACCGCTGCTATCATGTCTGCTAATAAGTCACTAAAATCAGTCTGTTTATAATGTAGGCTACACAGTAAAGAGACACTAGGTTGTATGTGGGTGTAAGACAGCACGTGTGGCTTCTTCTAAATTGTCTTTCTTTGATTCCTTGTGTCCTCTCCTCACCTCTTTCTCAAAAAGTACTTAAAATTCTACGCAGTCTTTCCAAGTGTCAACAGTGACAGTAACTCTGAGTATCTCTGGGCATTTTATAATTGGGCAATTCCACAGTAACGGAATATTAGTCTGGCGCAGCGGTCAAGGTACTGCATGGCAGTGTTGAGGCGTCACTACAGCCTGGGGTTCCATCATGTGTCATTACCGGCCGTGATCCGGAGTCCTATAGGGCGGCGCACAATTGGCCCAGCATGGTCCGGGTTAAGGGAGGGTTTGTCCGGGGGGGGGGGCTTTACTTGGTTCATTGCGCTCTAGCGACTACTTGTGGCGGGCCGGGTGTCTGCAGGCTGACTTCGGTCATCATTTGAGCGGTGTTTCCTCCGACACATTGGTGCAGCTTCCGGGTTAAGCAGGCGGATGTTAAGAAGCGCGGTTAGGCGGGTCATGTTTCGAAGGAGGCATGACTCGACCTTCGCCTCTCCCGAGCCCGTTGGGGAGTTGCAGCAATGAGACAAGATCATAAATCACAAAATTGGGGAGATTAAAAAAAATATAATAACAGTCTCCAGAAAGAATGGGGTGTTAGCTATGACACCTAAAATAATTATTTTGGTTATTGAACTACAGGAGGTGAAGTTGATTTGGTAACGGAATTACGGTAACGGAATGACATCATGGGTCCCTGATCTGTACCGTATAGAAATGCATAATGATGGATATGAATGTCATTCTCTTCATGGTGATGTATCCTGTATAGGTACACAAAATGTAGGAATATGCAATAGCCTTCATTTGCATATTTGGGTGTTATTCTACACACTGGCTATTATTGTATCAAGCTCTACTGTTGCTTACTATACAGTACTGTACCATTTTCTACTGTACTATACTGTACTGTACCATTTTCTACTGTACTATACAGTGCTGTACCATTTTCTACTGTACTATACAGTACCATTTTCTACTGTACTATACAGCACTGTACCATTTTCTACTGTACTATACAGTACTGTACCATTTTCTACTGTACTATACAGTACTGTACCATTTTCTACTGTACTGTATCATTTTCTACTGTACCATTTTCTACTGTACTGTACCATTTCCTACTGTACTATACAGTACTGTACCATTTTCTACTGTACTTTACCATTTTCTACTGTACCATTTTCTACTGTACTATACAGTACTGTACCATTTTCTACTGTACTATACAGTACAATTTTCTACTGTACCATTTTCTACTGTACTGTACAGTACTGTACCATTTTCTACTGTTCTTTACTATACAGTGCCATTTTCTACTGTTCTTTACTATACAGTACCATACTATTCTGTCCAAACTTGTGAAACAGACACCTATGATTGGTTCAGATTTGATCCAGCCAGGGCGGACTGACCAAATTTCAACGTCCATGGACATCCGGTGCTCAGATGCTTGTTACAGTAAATGGAAAGAGGGGAGGTGGTAGGTGTCATGTTAGGTGACATAAACGAAAGAAAGATAACTGAACAAATTACTTGTACTGACAGGCAAAGATGTGTTCCTTTGCGCAATATATATCCCCCCCCCCAGAATCCCCATACTACTCAGAGGAGATCTTCCCCACCCTTGAGGAAGTGACGTGCCATTTCCAGGCCCAGGGAAATGTGCTCATCTGTGGGGACACAAATGCGCGCACAGGAACACTACCTGATCTAACGAGCACACGAGGGGACAGCTTTATTACAGGCCATACTGTTTCTAACCGTCTTAATCCCATAGAAATAACAGTGACAGCACCGTCAACAAAAACAGAAGGGATCTGTTGCAAATCTGTAGAAGCCTGGGTCTGTACTTTGTCAATGGTAGGTTACGGGGGGACTCTTTGGGGAGATTCACCTACTGCTCACCTCTTGGCCACAGCACAGTAGACTATATGATTACAGACATTTACCCTTTCTCTCTCAGCTCATTCACTGTCAAGCCACTAACACCTCTGTCTGATCACAGCCAAATTACGTTGTTCCTCAAAAGAACAGACATGGAAACAACCACATTTTCACAGCCCAGTAAGCTGTACAACATCAGACATTCATACAGATGGGCCCAAAACAGCACAGAAGAATACCAGAAAGCAACCAAAATATCCAAACACTCTTCGATAACCTTCTGGATGCCACATTCACTCACAGTAAAGAAGGCATCAATCTAGCAGTAAAAAACATCAACTATATATTCAGGCAAACGGCAAAAGAACCACATTTGAAATTGATAAAAAACAAAACAAAAAAGACCACAGATGACAAGTCGTTTGATGCAGATTGTAAAATTATTTTAAAAAACAAAAAAAACTTAGAACACTATCCAACCAAAAGCGCAGAGACCCAAATAATGGTGAATTACGCCTTCTCACTCTAGAAACGTACACTCAGAACCAAAAAAACACAGTACAACAGCAAGCAGCTGACTGTTTATGGACTCCTCAATTACTAACAACTTCTAGCAAAATTGAAAATAAATAAAAATCGAAAAAAAGAGGAATTAGTGATACAAAATGGTGACATATGGACAACCCATATTAAAACACTCTACAACACCGTTCAAATTGACACAAACGCAGAACAACACGAAATTCATGAGAGGTTGAATGGATTAGAGAAAGCTATAAAGGACAAACAAAATCCACTGGACTCCCCAATTACTGACCAGGAGCTCTATAAGAAACTTCAGGCTCTCAAATTTAAAAAAAGCATGCGGACCTGATGGCATCCTAAATGAGATGCTCAAATTCACTAGTGCAAAATTTCAATTGGCTATATTAAAACTGTTTAATTTGATCCTGAGTGTAGGTTATTTCCCTGACATCTGGAATCAAGGACTCATAACCCCAATCTTTAAGAACGGAGACAAATTTGACCCTAACAACTACAGAGGCATTTGTGTGAACAGTAACCTGGGGAAGGTTTTCTGTAGTATTATAAATGTAAGAGTTCTAAACTTCCTTCCTTTGAGTAAAAGCCAAATTGGATTTATACCAAAACATCACACAACTGATCATATTTTCATCCTACAGACCCTGATAGATAAACATTTCCACCAAAATATGCGCTTGCTTTATCAACTTCCAAAAAGTATTTGATTATATTTGGCGTACAGGACTGTTCTACAAAGTTATTGAAAGTGGTGTAGGGGGTAAAACATATGACATAATTAAATCAACGTATATTAGCAATACGTGCAGCATTAAAATTGGCCAGAAAATAACAGAATTCTTTAACCAGGGGCGGGGCCTTCGCCAGGGTTGCAATCTGAGCCCTGCACTCTTCAATATTTACATCAACGAATTGGCCACTATTCTAGAAAAATCTTCAGCCCCTGGTGTTAGTCTCCACAATTCATAGGTTAAATGCCTACTCTTCGCAGATGACCTATGCCTGCTGTCACCCACAGCACATGGCCTACAGTAGAGCATGGACCTGCTAGAGCAGTACTGCCAGACCTGGGCCCTGGAGGTAAACCCCAAAAAGACTAAAATAATGATTTTCCAGAGAAGATCCAGATCCCAGGGAATTAGACCAAAGTTCTCAATTGGTACAAAATATATAGAGTACTGCATACACTACAATTACTTAGGTTTAAAAATAAGCTCAACTGGACACCTTAATGAGGCAGTGAATGAACAGAGAGAAAGCACGCAGGGAATTCTACGCCATTAAAAAAAAGAAATTCAAATTGAAATTCCTATTAAAATTTGGATAAAACTAATTGAATGTGTCATTGAACCAATTGCACTTTATAGCAGCTAGGTGTGGGGTCAACTTGCAAAACAAGATTTCACCAAATGGGACAAACACCCCATTGAAACCCTGCATGCAGAGTTCTGTAAGATTCTCCTACATGTCCAGAGGAAAACTACAAACACTGCATGCAGGGCAGAATTAGGCCAATATCCACTAATAATAAAAACTCAAAAAAGAGCAATTAAGTTTTGGAAACATCTAAAATACAGTGACCCTCTCTCATATCATTACCAAGCCCTGCAATGCCAAGAGCTGAGCAAAGAAAAGAGTCCCCTCATCCAGCTGGTCCTGTTTTACTGACACACTGAAGCCTCAGAACATCCAATCAATCAGAATAAACCAAATTACAACACAGTCAAAACAAAACTACATTGCTTATTGAGAAACACAAGCACAAAGCAAAATGCAGTGCTATCTGGCCCTAAATCGACAGTACACCGTGGCTAACTATTTGACCATGGTTACTGATCAAAACCTTAGAAAAACCTTGACAAAGTACAGGCTCAGTGAGCACAGCTTTGCCATTGAGAAGGGCAGACACAGGAAAACCTGGCTCCCTGTAGAGGAAAGGCTGTGCAACCACTGCACAACAGCAGAACCTGAGACAGAGTTGCATTTCCTGACAAAATGTCAAAAATATAAAACAATTAGAGTGTGTCATTTCCCCAAATTTGAACATAACAGTATGCCAGTGGAAGAGAGGAAAGTAGCAGGTGACCCAACTGTGCTTTGTGACTCCCATGACTTTCACTTTCAGCCAATGAAATTGCAGTAACTCCAATCTGGTAACAGAATTCCCAGTCTGAATCACTTAATATCAGTAAAAACTATATAACTAATTGGTAGGTCTACCATCTACCTTTACTTGTTACTTTCATTAACTTTCATTATCCCTCATGAGGGAGAGACATTTGAAAATATCTTAAAGATGTGGGTTTTTGGTAATGGTATTACAAGGCACAAGGCAATGATTAATAAACTTACAGAAGGCAAATCATTTTTCCAAAACTAAATGTAAGTGTTGATATTAGTTGTCAGGGGTTTTTATTCAACATTATTGTGTTCTGATGTGTTTCTAATACTTTAACACTTTATCTGCTAGTTGCTTGACCAGAAATCAAAGCCTTTGCTTATTCACCTTTTTTAGGATGGAAAACAGTTTAATAATGTACACACACACACACACACACACACCTTCATTTCTCAAAAATATAGACTCTTAGTTTTCATGTGCCGCGCACCGATGGACTTCACGTCGGTCCTCATGGGTACTTTTACGTGGAAATGACAATCATCAGGTCGTAGGTTGGTCTCAAACTCTGTCCCACGTTCTAGTCCTTCACCCAACTCATAACTTGTTTTCTTCATGTCTGTGTTTCCATCCCTCAGGCTTATTCTCAATGGAAGACTTTACACACCACACACACCCGTACATTCCTGCCCACTAGTAATAGCACTGTCAGGAAAACAAACCTTGTCTAATGATCAATCTTAAGTCCATATTTTCCCATTCTAATAATTGTGCCAGGGTTGTGTGCATGTGTGTGTGTCGCCCAACAGATGACAGCCCTGAGTTAATGCAGGGCCTGTGAGGACATTCAAACTGCAGGCCAGACATTCCCAAATGGCGCTCAATTCCTTTTATAACGCACTTGTTTTGACCAGCCCCATGGGGAAATAGGGCGCCGTTCGAAACAAACCCGCTGTAAATCTGTCCAATCAGAATCAATAAATGGGAGGTGGTTTATAATGGATCGCGGATACTGGCTAACGCGCCGAACCTTACATTATCAACAGTGTGTTGTGGTCTACTTTATTGTGGGGTCGGTACATCAAGCTGTACCATACTGTACGGCACAATGTGCCAGTTAACCCTCAGAGGGCATATTGTAACTACTCCTCTCTGGATGATATTACTGTACATCAGCCACGCTTTGATCCGTAGTGATTTAGCACCATGTCAGGGCAGCACTGTTCAGGAAGACGAACCTTTACTGGAATAGAGCTGCGCGCAGCACTTCTGCTCTGAACTTTTATGCTGCCACGAGCAGGTTTCAGAGTCGGGCGCCGCCGGGTGGTTATTGCGTCACCTCTACTGTGTGTGCGTACGTGTGTGTGTACCTCCAGTTGGAGCGGTAGGCTGGTCGAGGCTTCTTTCTATACATCTCCTCTCTCTACATCTTTCCTCTCTACATCTCTACATCTCTCCTCTCTACATCTCTCCTCTCTACATCTCTCCTCTCTACATCTCTCCTCTCTTTCCTCTCTTTCCTCTCTACATCTTTTCTCTCTTTCCTCTCTACATCTTTCCTCTCTACATCTTTTCTCTCTACATCTTTTCTCTCTACATCTCTACATCTTTCCTCTCTACATCTTTCCTCTCTACATCTCTCCTCTCTACATCTCTCCTCTCTACATCTCTCCTCTCTACATCTCTCCTCTCTACATCTCTCCTCTCTTCATCTCTCCTCTCTACATCTCTCCTCTCTTCATCTCTCCTCTCTTCATCTCTCCTCTCTTCATCTCTCCTCTCTTCATCTTTCCTCTCTTCATCTTTCCTCTCTTCATCTTTCCTCTCTTCATCTTTCCTCTCTTCATCTTTCCTCTCTTCATCTTTCCTCTCTCCTCTCTACA
The DNA here is from genome assembly GCF_016432855.1 of Salvelinus namaycush. Taxonomy (NCBI): domain Eukaryota; kingdom Metazoa; phylum Chordata; class Actinopteri; order Salmoniformes; family Salmonidae; genus Salvelinus; species Salvelinus namaycush. Next base: position 14,370,431 of record NC_052322.1, read on the forward strand.
TCTTTTCTCTCTTTCCTCTCTACATCTTTCCTCTCTACATCTTTTCTCGCTTTCCTCTCTACATCTTTCCTCTCTACATCTTTTCTCGCTTTCCTCTCTACATCTTTCCTCTCTACATCTTTTCTCGCTTTCCTCTCTACATCTTTCCTCTCTACATCTTTTCTCTCTTTCCTCTCTACATCTCTCCTCTCTACATCTCTCCATCTCTCCTCTCTACATCTCTCCTCTCTACATCTCTCCTCTCTACATCTCTCCTCTCTACATCTCTTCATCTTTTCTCTCTACATCTTTCCTCTCTACATCTTTTCTCTCTACATCTTTTCTCTCTTTCCTCTACATCTTTTCTCTCTTTCCTCTCTACATCTTTTCTCTCTTTCCTCTCTACATCTTTTCTCTCTTTCCTCTCTACATCTTTCCTCTCTACATCTTTTCTCTCTTTCCTCTCTACATATTTCCTCTCTACATCTTTTCTCTCTTTCCTCTACATCTTTCCTCTCTACATCTTTCCTCTATATATTTTTCCTCTATATCTCTACATCTTTTCTCTCTTTCCTCTCTATATCTCTCCAGCTCTCTCTTTCCTCTCTCCAGCTCTCTCTTTCCTCTCTCCAGCTCTCTCTTTCCTCTCTCCAGCTCTCTCTTTCCTCTCTCCAGCTCTCTCTTTCCTCTCTCCAGCTCTCTCTTTCCTCTCTACAGCTCTCTCTTTCCTCTCTACAGCTCTCTCTTTCCTCTCTCCAGCTCTCTCTTTCCTCTCTACAGCTCTCTCTTTCCTCTCTACAGCTCTCTCTTTCCTCTCTATAGCTCTCTCTTTCCTCTCCACTCCCATCTGTCTCATCGGTTTCCTCTCTCACCTTCACGAGTGTCTGTCCTAATGAAAATACAGGAGGGTGGAATAGGTAAAAAAAGGACCGGTAGGTAGGCCCCTCGACACACGGTACAGGCTGTGCGTGTGTGTGCTTGCGTGCACGTTTATGTGTGTGTCTTCTACTCACGGTGCAGGCTGAGGGAGATGTTAATGATCCTGATGTTAGTGACCGTCTTCAGCTCTGGGATGGAGGCACACTTCAGATGGGTGTTGGCGGGCGAGTCGCCCACGTCGATCCAACAAACCGTCTCCTGGGCGTAGTTGAAATCCATGGCAGTGGTCTATTTTTGGACAAAATAATCAGGTGATGAATAATACATTGGTTTTTATAAAGTGCTTTTTCAAAAGACCATAAAGACACTTTGCAATAGTTTCAAATCCCAGAAGACATGAAAGCGCTATACAACACTTATTTCCAACGGGGTCATTGGTGTAAGACAAACGTGACTTATTGAACAGAGAGGACGACAGTCGAGAGAGATAAGAGAGGCTGTGTCAAAGGGCACTAGGCTGGATACCGTCACTGTCGATACAGTATGTGTGCTTAAACCAGCCAGGCCACAGCTTGCTAAAATTCTTCCAGAGAAAGGCTCACCTGGTTGGTGCTTATGGCTGGGAGGCGGGTCGGCATACCGCTCAGAGACGTACAGCGGATGTCATTTAGATTTGTGATCAGCAGCACCGGCAGCTGCTCCACAGGATCTGAGAGAGAGAGAAGAGAGAGAGAGAAGAGAGAGAAGAGAGAGAGAGAGAGAGAGAGAGAGAGAGAGAGAGAGAGAGAGAGAGAGAGAGAGAGAGAGAGAGAGAGAGAGAGAGAGAGAGAGAAGGGAGCGAGAGAGAGAAGGGAGCGCGAGAGAGAGAGAGAGGAGAAGGGAGAGAGAGAGAGAGGAGAAGGGAGAGAGAAAGGGGAAGAAAGGTCACAGACTCATTGCATCTGTCTGACATCTCATCCCTGTAAATTAAATTGTAACAGCGTTACAGACTGTCACACCATGCAAATCTGATTCCCCCACTATAACACAGCATGACAAGACTTCAAATAACAGACTCAAAGAGAAAAAAAATAAACTGAATCGCAATTATTCATTTTTGATATTTGAAATAAAGTCTAGCTTTGCTCTTTGGCAAGTTAGCACATGTAGACCTCACATCTGCACAATATGTTAATGTTACCCAGGAGGCTGTGGTGTGCGTGAGTGTGGTTGTATGCTCTCTGTGTGTGTGTCTCACCATTCTTGGCCTTGCAGGAGCGGTTGTCTGGCTGCAGTAGGTAGCCCTCCACACAGCTGCAGGTGTAGGAGCCCTCGTTGTTGGAGCATGTCTGACTGCAGGTCCTGTACACACTGCATTCGTTGAAATCTGAGGAGGCAGGCAGGGCACAGTCAGCCAGTGAGTCAGCGAGTGAATCGCTCAGCCAGTGAGTCAGCGAGTGAATCGCTCAGCCAGTCAGTGAGTGAATCAGTGAGTGAAGTGAATGAGTCAGCCAGTCAGCGAGTGAATCAGTCAGTCAGCAAGTGAATCAGTCAGTCAGCAAGTGAATCAGTCAGTCAGCAAGTGAATCAGTCAGTCAGCAAGTGAATCAGTGAGTGAATGAGTCAGCGAGTCAGCCAGTCAGCGAGTGAATCAGTCAGCCAGTCAGTGAGTCAGCGAGTGAATCAGGCAGCCAGTCAGTGAGTCAGCGAGTGAATCAGGCAGCCAGTCAGTGAGTCAGCGAGTGAATCAGGCAGCCAGTCAGTGAGTCAGCGAGTGAATCAGGCAGTCAGTCAGTGAGTCAGCGAGTGAATCAGTCAGTCAGTCAGTGAGTCAGCGAGTGAATCAGTCAGTCAGTCAGTGAGTCAGCGAGTGAATCAGTCAGTCAGTCAGTGAGTCAGCGAGTGAATCAGTCAGTCAGTCAGTGAGTCAGCGAGTGAATCAGTCAGTCAGCCAGTCAGCCAGCCACTGGTCAGGCCTGGGACTGTTTTCATAGGGCTACTGTAACTGCATGAATATGGCCAGGTGTCGGTCTCACCTTTGCATGTCTTTCCGTCCTGGCTGACTTCATAGCCGACGTTGCAGTAACACTTGGGCCCTTGGTGCGTCACAGAGCAGTTTCCCGTGCAGCCATGGGTGGCACAGTCTGGTCCAAGCTCTACCACACAGAGAGAGAGACAGGGGGTCCCAATGAGAACAAACACATGGAAGGAAACCTGGCTGGAACCAAATGGAATGGTGCACACACGCACGCACACACACACACACGCACGCACCAGCTGGCTCCAGCAGACCAGCTGGCGGGAGTGTTTACGGACATATTCGATCTCTCCCTTTCCCAGTCTGCTGTCCCCACTTGCTTCAAGATGTCCACCATTGCTTTCTTGGGGGCAGGAACAAAGGTAACTAAACTAAATGACTAGTGCCCCATAACATTCACCTCTGTCATCATGAAGTGCTTTGAGAGGATATTTAAGGACCAAATCACCTCTACCTGACACCCACTTCAATTTGCTTACTGCCCCAATAGATCCACAGACGATGCAATCGCTGCCCTATCTGGACAAGAGGAATACCTATGTAAGAATGCTGTTCATTGACTATAGCTCAGCATTCAACACCATAGTGCGCTCCAAGCTCATCACCCCGCCCAACTGGGTCCTTGACTTCCTGACGGGCCGCCCCTAGGTGGTGAAGGTAGGAAACAACACCTCTACTTCGCTTATCCTCAACACAGGGGCCCCACAAGGGTGCGTTATCAGCCCTCTCCTGTACTCTGTTCAACCATGACTGCGTGGCCATGCCGGCCTCCAACTCAATTATCAAGTTTGCAGACGACACAACAGTAGTAGGCCTGATTACCAACAATGACGAGACAGCCTACAGGGATGAGGTGAGGACCCTGGGAGAGTGGTGCCAGGAAAATAAACACCCCCCCCCCCCAAAAAAAGAAGAGTTGATTGTGGACTTCAGGAAACAGCAGAGGGAGAAAGCCCCATCCACATAGACGGGATCACAGTGGAGAAGGTGGAATGCTTCAAGTTCCTCGGCATACACATCACTGACAATTTGAAATGGTCCACCCACACAGACAGTGTGGTGAAGGCACAGCAGCACCTCTTCAACCTCAGGAGGCTGAAGAAATCGGTCTTGGCACCTAAAAACCTCAAACTTCTACAGATGCACAATTAAGAGCATTGTGTCGGGCTGTATCACCGGGTCGGGCTGTATCACCGCCTGGTCCGGCAACTGCACCACCCACAAATGTAAACGCTCTCAAGAGGGTGGTGCGGTCTGCCCAACGCATCACCGGTGACAAACTACCTACCCTCCAGGACACCTACAGCACCCAATGTTACAGGAAGGCCAAAAAGATCAAGGACCACAACCACCCGAGCCAAGGCCTGTTCACCGCACTATCATCCAGAAGGCGAGGTCAGTACAGGTGCAAAGCTGGGACCGAGAGACTGAAAAACAGCTTCTATCTCAAGGCCATCAGACTGTTAAATAGCCATCACTAGCCGGCTAACACCCGGTTACTCAACCCTGCACCTTAGAGGCTGCTGCCCTATACATAGACATGGAATCACTGACCACTTTAATAATGGAACACTAGTCACTTTAATAATGTTTACATACTGCTTTACTCATCTCATATGTATATACTGTATTCTATTCTACTGTATTTTAGTCAATGCCACTCCGACATTGCTCGTCCTAATATTTATATATTTCTAAATTCCATTCTTTTACTTTTAGATTTGTGTATATTGTTGTGTGTTGTTAGATATTACTGCACTGTTGGAGCCAGGATGTGACCGATACAATTGGATTTGACACACACACACACACACCCACCCCACAGTCTCCTGGGTCATTTGAGGCCCTGATCGACAGAAAGGAAAACCCCAACCTTCCTCCCAGAGATGGAATAATGGGGGGTATGCAGGAAACGGGGTTAACCCAGAGATATACAGTACGGTCACCCTACCTGATCTCCACAGAGTTATGGGTGTGTGAGTGTATGTAATCTCCCACTACAGGCTCATACAGTAGATGCTGATATGAAGCGACACAGCAGTCTCCGCCCGCTGCAGTCTTCAGCATGCTTCCTGAGAACAATCTCAAACAGCCCTGATCAAAAAGGCAGGTATGAGAGATGTGGCCACATACAGCACGGCGTCTGTCAGTGAAGACTGCAGTGCACCAGCAAAGAACTGCCAAGAAACACAGATAACCACACGCGCGCAAGGAAGTGAGATGGAACACTCTCCGAGTCGGAGCATCATCACCAAGCTTGCAGAGCATGGAATCCTCAAATAACCCCATTTCCGAGATAAGTAAACATGTGGCACCAAAGCAGACTATACGATCTTACGCAGTAAGAGTAGAACAGCAGACTATACGATCTTACGCAGTAAGAGTAGAACAGCAGACTATACGATCTTACGCAGTAAGAGTAGAACAGCAGACTATACGATCTTACGCAGTAAGAGTAGAACAGCAGACTATACGATCTTACGCAGTAAGAGTAGAACAGCAGACTATACGATCTTACGCAGTAAGAGTAGAACAGCAGACTATACGATCTTACGCAGTAAGAGTAGAACAGCAGACTATACGATCTTACGCAGTAAGAGTAGAACAGCAGACTATACGATCTTACGCAGTAAGAGTAGAACAGCAGACTATACGATCTTACGCAGTAAGAGTAGAACAGCAGACTATACGATCTTACGCAGTAAGAGTAGAACAGCAGACTATACGATCTTACGCAGTAAGAGTAGAACAGCAGCAAAACGGGAGGACAGTATAGTATCGCACAGGAAGTGGAATCTTCTCAGTCAGTGTTCAACAATGGTCTGAACGAGAGGGAAGGGACGTATACACCACAGCCCTGTCCAACCATGCTGAGGGGACAGCCAGAGCTGAAAGGGTACCATTAGCGGCATGGCAGACCCGTTGGGGCTGGCCAGAGGAGAGAGCGGAGAAAACCGGGGTTGAACCACTGAAGGGTCCTCGTTATGTAAAGCCTGTGGGGCACCCGGGGCTACAATGGCCCTTTTGTGTGGTCTCGCTGAGAGGAAGAGCCGCAGGCTAACACTGTGTGCCCCGGATCACACCTATTCACTGAAACTCACTGTGCCAAATGACCAACACTAACATTCACACAGAGGCAAACCGTGCCAATGCGAGCCAGGGTGCTGCCTCTCCAAGCCAACATCAGCCCCAGGCCACCACCTCACCATCCTTCAGAGCCTCTAGCTTTAACCATCACAATCAGTACTGCGATATGTAGATATTGTCCGAAGAACCTCAATTTCAAGCGGTCTCTCATCTAAACATACACAACCGTTCAAAAGTTTGGGGTCACTTGGAATTGGCCTTGCTTTTGAAAGAAAAGCAATTTTTTTTGTCCATTAAAATAACATCAAAATGATCAGAAATACAGTGTAGACATTGTTAATGTTGTAAATGACTATTGTGGCTGGAAACGGCAGAATGTTTGTGGAATATCTACATAGGCCCATTATCAGCAACCATCACTCCTGTGTTCCAATGGCACGTTGTGTTAGCTAATCCAAGTTTATCATTTTAAAAGGATAATTGATCATTAGAAAACCCTTTTGCAATTATGTTAGCACAGCTGAAAACTGTTGTTCTGATTAAAGAAGCAAAAAAACTGGCCTTCCTTAGACTGGTTCGATTACAGGCTCAAAATGGCCAGAAACAAAGACCTTTCTCCTGAAACCTGTCAGTCTATTCTTGTTCTGAGAAATGAAAGCTATTCCATGCGAGAAATTGCCTAGAAACTGAAGATCTGGTACAACGCTGTGTACTACTCCCTTCCCAGAACAACACAAACTGGCTATAACCAGAATAGAAAGAGGAGTGGGAGGCCCCGGTGCACAACTGAGCAAGAGGACAAGTACATTAGAGTGTCTAGTCTGAGAAACAGACGCCTCACAAGTCCTCAACTGGCAGCTTCATTAAATAGTACCCGCAAAACACTAGTCTCAAAAAACAACACTCAGGGAACGAGTCAGAAACGGAATACATGCATGCAGAGTCAGTGGTTGTGGCCATAGAATTACTATAGAATGGAATTGTGTTTGTTGTGCCCCACAGAGAGGAGATGAGAGCAGAATACCATAGAAATAGATAGACTTCTATTGCTTTCATTTCCATACAGAACACTGCAACGAATAGACATTTTTCCACAGGACATGGAGTGTTACTAAGTCGACAGCACCAATAGTCAAACAGGCACCAGTCAACAACAGCAGTCTTCTTTCAGCCATTTAGCCAGGGTTAATGACCTGAGGAAACACGTCACACTGTTGTCTTAAGTCAGTGTTCAACAAGCATACCGCACAAACACACACCAGCCTGAAGTGCTCAACAAGCATGTCAGAACGTCGACAGTGATCCTTTTAGTTCCACCGAGGATGGGCCGGCATAAGCCCTCTCACTAATCTAAATGTCTAGAAAACAACTTAGAGAGCACATGGATGGACTACGGGGGGGGGGGGGGGGCAGGGAGAGTTGTCTATGAATTCTAATGTCAGGGGTTAGGGAGACTTGTCTATTAGTATGCGATGTGTGAGCCTGAACCACACACACACACACACGAGTATGTGAGTGGAGTGGAGCGAGGAGCGGAGCATGCCCAATTTGACTGGAGCGGAGCGAGATTCCTCAGCCTTCTCTCCCGCTCCAATAGCGCTCACTTCACGAGCTCAGGGCATGCCCCGGCCCAGCATGCATTTGTAGTCTACTTGTGTGCTGCTATAGTCCCTTGCTTTATCTACTGTCATGGAGTTCACTAAATATTTTCATTAAGAAACAGATAAAACAGACAGGTGTTAAATCAAAGCGACTTACAAAGATGAGGAGCAAGAGCGGGAGTGTGGTGATGTAGTGTCCACAACTAAATAATCATTCTGGGATCTGAAAAGACACATATCCTGAAAGCATGATGGCGTACTTACTACTGTACGTGCACATGCTAGGTGAAACAAACGAGATGGGTAGATAACTGTGTCAATGTAGCAAAGTATTTATAAACAAAATCAGATCTAAGTTTCCTTCATTTTGTTCTATTATCTACACAATAGGCCATAATATTGGCATATTCCAATATTTCAAGAAGCTTTCCGTTTTGATTGGGTTATTTTTCCTAAAAATCTTCAGGCCTACCTAGAATAAAAAATTAAAAAATAAACTTTGTATCCGTGCCCAGCCTGGCAAGAATGGCCAAAAGGGTGTTTAGCATCCCCAGTGGCTCTGCAAGTGTGGAGAGGATATTCTCTACTGCTGGCCTGCTCTCCAGGCACCATCGCATGAGCCTGAAGCCACAGCCAAACCTGTGTTTCTAAAAATGAATTCAAAAGGCACTGTAGACTGAGCCTAAGACATTTTTCATTTCATTTGTATTTCATTCTAAGTAAGTCACAGCCTATATTCGCAATTTATAGACTAATGATTTAATGCAACTAAATGTTGTTTAAATGCTGAGTGCTTTAGGTCCCTACCGGCCTATTGTGTTGCACTCGCAAATGCTTGACGATGTATTTCTTTGTAGGCTATAGCCTTGAATTAATATAACCTGAATAATTAATTTCCGTTCTTTCTTAGGCTCCCCGTCTGGCTCCTGACCTATTTAGAGTGTTTATATGCTGTTTAATAGGACATGTAGCCTATTGAAATGATGAGCGCTTCTTACATTCACCATTTCATGTTTATTATAATACATTTCACTCAAATCATATGGATTTGTTCCAATACTTCAAAAGCAATTGGTAGTTCCAGGTAGTCACAAATTTATGGGCGTTGGTTAAATTGTAAATTTAATGAATGGAGAGCCATTTTTCTTTTTTCTGTGAGCAAGGAGCGGGATTTCCGACCGCTGAACCACACAGACACACACAGAGAGAGAGTAGGTGAGTGATGCTGAGTGCTCTCCCAAACAGGGAAGCACAGAGGAGGAAACATATACAAGTTTGATGTTTCCTCCACCTCCAGACAAACAGGCCAGTTCCAGGGCCTCTGATCAATATTTCAACTCACAAGCCCTGAACTAGGTGGGGTGAACTAGGTGGGGTGAAAGGGACAGACAAGGACAGGGCCCTGACCAGGTATCAGTACACTAGCGTCTCCATACTATTTCACAACCTTCATTACTTCTAAGACTCTTTCCCTACCCCAGCAGACCTATTGATCGCTCCACATCCATTCCCTGCTACATCAATCTATACTGTAAACTGACTGGCTGGCTGGCTTGTTGACTGAAGGAGACGGCATGTGATTCAGTGGGCATGTTCTATTGGCTTCTGTACAAGTGACACTTAGCAGTGAGGAAGCTGCAGCGTCTACCTGTCCTTTCATCCAGGCCAGCCCAGGGTCGAGACATTCCTAACCCTCCACTCTCCTCCGTCAGTCTCTGCCTGGTCTGGAGACATGCCCGGACATGACCCTGTCCTAATCCTCCACCTGGACAGTGCCACAAATGGCACCCTATTCCCTATGCGGTGCACTACTTCCGACCAGGTCCCATATGGCTCTGGTCAAAAGTAGTGAGCTAGGGAATAGGGGTGCCATTTTCTGGAGCACAGTTTCCATGTATTCGATGACATTCCCGAGTCCGTTCCAGCCATTATTATGAGCCGTCCTCCCCTCAGCAGCCTCCACTGGTGTAGGCCGTTGTTTGCCGTCTCCGTAGAGAAAGGGGGAGAGCCAGAGTGAAGAGCAAACAGACCCAAACACTGGCAGTATGTGCTAAACACACAGAAGGATTAACTAATAAGAGTAGCAAACAGCCACAGACTGGCTCATGTACGCATGCATACTAATGACTGTACACATGAATGGACAAAGCCATCGATCACGTGATACCAGTGGAGGCTGCTGAGGGGAGGACTGGCGTCAAACACCTGGAAACCAACGTTGGATATATTTGATCCCATTCCACCTCTTCTGCTCCAGCCATTACCACGAGCCCGTCCTCCCAAATGAACGTGCCACCAACCTCCTGTGCGTGACACCGTTCAGTCCTGTGCGGAGACTCAATAGCACATTGAAGCCAAATACAGTTGGTTAAGATGGCGTCTCATGGAGCCCTACTGTAACATACGCAGTTTGAGCTACTCCAGTAAGTGACGTTGCAGGCTAGCTCAGTCCCTCTCACTGACTAACTCAAATTGACGGCTGCCCGGGGTACTGCTGGGTGCCATTAGCAACTCAATACCCTTATACAGTTGCGGCCAAATATATTGGCACCCTTGCACTTTTCTTTAATAATTTCCCATTTCTCCTAAAATAAGTTGACATTGAAGAAAAACTGTTGGTCTTCAGACCTTGTTATTTGGTTTTTCAACATTGCAGAACCAATTATATATTGTTACGTTAAGTTTACAATTTTTATTTAGAAAATAAAAGACAAAAGTATTGGCACCCCATAGCTAGTACTTGGTTGCACAGCCTTTGGCCAAGCTAACTGCCAACAAATGCTCATTGTAGCTATAATAAGCTTGGTACACCTTTCTACGAGCACTCTTCAGCAGACCACATTTCAGCTCGAGTCATAGGTCATGGATGTGATTAAGATCTGGACTCGGACACTGTCCACTCCAGAGTTTCATCTTGTACCAATACAGGGTGCTTTTGATGTGCGTTTGGGGTCGTTGTCCTACTGGAAGACCCACAGCCTTCAAACAGAGACAGTTTTTGGACACCGGGTTGAACATTGAACATTTCATCAGATCTTGCACAGAGTCAAGGCGTCCAGTCCCAAAGCAACGCATTATCCAACCTTCCACATACACACACACACTAGCGCGAGGGCACACATGCACAACCTAGACTGTTCACGCATACAGAAAAACACCAGCACTAATACTAACAGCATACAGGCTAATCTTTTGATTCCGTTAACTGCCACCAATAGCCTGCAACACTCTGATATTATCTTCACCAACAATCCAGGAATGAAAAGTGATAACAGGATGGGGCTAGTGGGTCATAAACCCATCTTTACAACACTGTACGGCCTAGTTCCTGACTAGCCAGATATACAGAGCAACATGACGCAACACAACCATAACGACAAGACAATAAACTAATTCTGGTCCCAGAATCGAGCATACAAATTAATATGATGACTTTTCAAAATCTCTTGCCTCAAGTAGGTTGCCGGTGCTTTCAATCGATTTTCCTTTCAAAATTACTGGAATTTATTATTGGTCCCAGGTCTGTTGGTGCCGTCTTGCCAATGACCATAAGAGCAAAAACAGATCAGGCTATAAAGAAGGGCGTGCATAAATCATGGAGGGTTTCCATTGTGGAATTGGGAGCAGAGAGGGACACTACCCTGACCCCATTCTCTTTCCCTGTCAATTAAACACTAGTGTGGAGATTATATGAGAGGCCTTGCCCACTTACTGGCCTCTTCTGTGTAGGTAGGTGTAGAGAGAGAGAGAGGTTCTTTAAACCTCGGAAGTTCTTTAAATCTTCAGAGATGTGTGTGTGAAAGCCTCAGCTGCCCAGTAACAGTAGGCAGGACAAAACCTGGCCATAACCCACATTTTAAACACCCTTCCACCACCCCTCAACCTCCCACACCCAGCTCCACCATATTACCCTGTCACTCAAATGTATTGTAAAATGTATTGTACTGCGATAACTTCCTCCCTTGCCTGCCTCCTACTCTGGCTCCCTCACTCCCCTTGTCAACAACTTCTGGATAATTCTTTGAACACAGCGAATGACAGAAGCGCGCTTTGACACATCGGCACCAGGCTAGGGTCCACTTGGATTGCGCAAGCCGGCAGTTTGTTCAAGCAAACACTGGGATGCTTGTGAAATGGTGAGGCTTTTCATGAAATTGGGAGGCTCACACACACACTCAAACAACGTCGCAGCAGAAAGTTCTGGCAACACACTGTCACTGGTGTGTGTGTGTGGTAGTCCATCCTCACGGGGACAGATGGACCGGCGTGCTCGACCGGGGACAGGCGCTGCGGGTCATGTCTCGATGACATCGGCAGAACGTTACGCAAGGCAGGGAATCTGTCCTTTAACCTACATCACACAAATGTCACTTCAACTCTGATCTCCCCCCCATTTCTGCTCAATGTGTTCCTGCTAGAATTCTAGTAAGCCGGATTATGAACACATAAAACTTAAGCAGAATTGTAAACACAAAACTAAAGCGGAAGTAATAAACACATTAAAAAAAAGAGGATTTATAAATGCATAAAACAAAAAGAATATTCCAAAGAAAAATAAAGAGGCCATATCTTTCTTGGTATAATATAGCTAGGACTGTGTGTACCTGTCAGTTCTAATGTGTACTGGTCTTTCCAGAGCCCGTCGGTGTTCTAGGACGTTGGTCCGCAGACCTGTTTGTTTGGCGTCAATATTTGTTGTTGGGGAACGCACCAAACCAACAAAAACATGTCCCAGTATAATAGAAACACCATGACATCAAAAATGTTTGACTAATATCACTCAATTTCAGCTTTATGAATCCTCTGTTCTCGTCCTTTATCTCTCCAGTACACCCCCCCCCCCCCCCCCCCCCAAACTGTAATCTCTTCTCTTTTCCAATAAACACCGTCTTCCTCCATCAGCTGCTTTAATGAGATGGCCTCCGTTATCACAATGGCTCCTCTTCTCTCTGGGGGAAAAAAGTCATTAATTTATCAAATCAGGCCCTAGAGGCCCTAAATCAGCCCAGGCTCTGAGGCCACTTCCCCGGCTCTGGCTGGCAGAGCGGAGCATTTATCCAGACAGTCAACCGGGCCGACAGAAAGGAGGAGAATCCCATCATCAAATCCAATCCCTGATATTAATTAGAGCCATAGAGAGGACATTATTGAGGCTTCTCATTGTGGAACCAGACAAAAAGATAAGAGCCACACAGAGGGGACATATTGGCTGTCTGAAATAGCCTCCTATTTCCTGGCCAAAAGTAATGCACTATATAGGGAATACGTTGTCATTTCGGACAGCTATTGAGTTCATAGTGTCGCATTGTGGAACCAGACAGAAAAGGAACACAGTCACTGGCTGCAACAGGATTGGCTGGCCCAGCGTTCTGTAGGAACTAGGAAGGACCCCAGAAAGCTGCGCGCATGTTTGTGTGTGTTACCTCGACAGTGTGGCCCCTCGTCCCAGCCGTCAGTGCAGTCAGGGCTCCCATCACACAGCCTGCTCATGTGGACACACACATCTGTCCCCAGACACTCAAACTCATTGGCCGGACACCGGGACACTCTGTGTGGACCTGCAACACAAAATGCACAGCAGACAGACACACACATTAATCCGAGATCAAAAAGTACCACAGGAACGAGTAAAAGTCGTAGGATGGCACCCTGCAAACACGACTACATTTACAAATATCAGCTTAACACATCCTCAAAACGAATCAGGGACTTTTAAAAATGTTTAAAAATGTGTTCAAAAGACGAGAACATCTTCAAAAAGGGTAAATCAGAGTGTCATTCAGCCAGTCGGCCTCAGCCAGACCGCTATAGAGAAGTGTTTAGTGTTAAATAGGTCCTGCCAGGCTGTAGCCTCACCATTCATTGGGCGTGCTGTGATAAGTAGTGGACTGACGGCAGTGTATTAGGCCGGCAGGGCAGGGGCATCTAGCGGTTTGCGTTTCCTTTGTCAAGACTTGGGCCACGAGCTGACCGTACAGAACAGCTCTGTATATTGCGATTAAACATCGTCGTGTTGCCACGGCGCTGAGAGGATCTTAGAGCTCCTAGCTAGGCTGCTGTTTTTTTGTTCTGCTCTTTAACATAAAATAAACATGTCAACGTACCTGTTCCCGCAGGCACACACGGTAAGTTAGAATTCAAAACCACATCCCTAACAACGAACGTCAAAAAAGAAACCGCTTGTTAGATGGGACCAAAGTTCTGTGTACAGGGAAACACACTGAATAAACAACTCAATTTCAGACAGGAACGCTTTGTCATGAAACGAAAACAGTGACAAAGGAATATTGTATATTACAGTCAACAATGGTAAAGAATACCAAGTGGTCTCTCTCTCTCTCTCTATCTCCCTCTCCAGAAGAAACTAGGATTTCTCATCTGTCTCTCTCTCTCTTTTTGCCTCCCTCTCAATTCAATGGGCTTTATTGGCATGGGAAACATGTTTACATTGCCAAAGCAAGTGAAATATATAAAACAAAAGTTAAATAAACAAAATGTACAGTAAACATTACACTCACAAACGTTCCAAAAGAATAAAGATATTTCAAATGTCATATTATGTCTATATACAGTGCTGTAATGATGCGCAAATAGTTAAAGTACAAAAAGGGAAAAAAAAAAATATGGGTTGTATTTACAATGGTGTTTGTGCTTCACTGGTTGCCCTTTTCTTGTGGCAACAGGTCACAAATCTTGCTGCTGTGATGGCACACTGGTATTTCAACCAATAGATATGGGAGTTTATCAAAATTGGATTTGTTTTTTCAAATTCTTGTGGATCTGTGTAATCTGAGGGAAATATGGGTCTCTAATATGGTCATACATTTGGCAGGAGGTCAGGAAGTGCAGCTCAGTTTCTACCTCCTTTTGTGGACAGTGTGCACATAGCCTGTCTTCTCTTGAGAGCCATGTCTGCCCACTGAGTCTGTACATAGTCAAAGATTTCCTTAATTTTGGGTCAGTCACAGTGGTCAGGTATTCTGCCACTGTGTACTCTCTTTTTAAAGCTAAATAGCATTCTAGTTTGCTCAGGTTTTTGTAAAATCTTTCCAATGTGTCAAGTAATTATCTTTTTGTTTTCTCATGATTTGTTTGGGTCTAATTGTGTTGCTGTTCTGGAGCTCTGTGGGGTCTGTTTGTGTTCGTGAACAGAGCCCCAGGACCAGCTTGCTTAGGCGGCTCTTCTCCAGGTTCATCTCTCGGTAGGTGATGTCTTTGTTAAGGAACGTTTGGGAATCGCTTCCTTTTGTTGTAAATTTTTGGGGGATTTTGATAATTAGCAGGTATCAGCCTAATTCTGCTCTGCATGCATTATTTGGTGTTTTACGTTGTACACTGACGATTTTTTTGCAGAATTCTGCATGCAGTCTCTCAATTTGGTGTTTGTCCCGTTTTGTCAAATTCTTGGTTGGTGAGCGGACCCCGGACCTCACAACCATAAAGGGCAATGGGTTCTATAACTAATTCAAGTATTTTTAGCCAGATCCTAATTGGTATGTCAAATTTTATATTCCTTTTGATGGCATAGAAGGCCCTTCTTGTCTTGTCTCTCAGACCGTTCACAGCTTTGTGGAAGTTACCTGTGGCGCTGATGTTTAGGCCGAGGTATGTATAGTTTGTGTGCTCTAGGGCAACGGTGTCTAGAGGGAATTTGTATTCGTGGTCCTGGCGACTGGACTTTTTTTGGAACACCATTATTTTTGTCTTACTGATATTTACTGTCAGGGCCCAGGTCTGACAGAATCTGTGCAGAAGATCTAGGTGCTGCTGTAGCCCCTCCTTGGTTGGGGACAGAAGCACCAGATCAGCAAACAGTAGACATTTGACTTCAGATTCTAATAGGGTGAGGCCGGGTGCTGCAGACTGTTCTATTGCCCTCGCCAATTCATTGATATACATGTTGAAGAGGGTGGGGCTTAAGCTGCATCCCTGTCTCACCCCCTGGCCCTGTGGAAAGAAATGTGTTTTTTGCCAATTTAACCACACACTTATTTGTGTACATGGATGTTATAATGTCGTACGCCCCCCCCCCATCACCCCTTTCCATCAATTTGTATAGCAGACTCTCATGCCAAATTGAGCCCAAATCTTTTTTGAAATCAACAAAGCATGAGAAGACTTGGCCTTTGTTTTGTTTTGTTTGTCAATTAGGGTGTGCAGGGTGAATACATGGTCTGTTGTATGGTAATTTGGGAAAAAAGCTGAGAATGATGTTAAGAGTTTTAAGTATAGCTAATTGGAATTTGTGGTCTGTATATGTTATCATTTCATTTAGCATATCATCAACCCCACAGGCCTTTTTGGGTTGGAGGGTTTGTATTTTGTCCTGTAGAGAGAGAGCGAATGACAGAGCGAGCGAGAGAGCGAGAGAAAGCCTTGCCTCCTGCGCAGGAGAAGAAGAAAACATTAGCTTTGGAGTGTCTTGCAAGGTTTGGATTTCATAAGAATAGTTCTGAAACTGTTATTTTCATTGAGGTGAGGTACAACCAGGTGTTTGAAGTTATAACAAAAACTAACATCATAGACTAGCCAAGCCTACTGCAGAGAGAAAGACCTGCATGGGGTAAAGTAGTATTATACACTGTGTCTCCAAGGTAAACTCATTCTGAAGTCA
Organism: Salvelinus namaycush; assembly: GCF_016432855.1. Taxonomy (NCBI): domain Eukaryota; kingdom Metazoa; phylum Chordata; class Actinopteri; order Salmoniformes; family Salmonidae; genus Salvelinus; species Salvelinus namaycush. Next base: position 14,386,608 of record NC_052322.1, read on the forward strand.
CAACGCAATAACAGATGCCCTCTAAACAGATTGTCTGTCATAGACAGTGGATAAAACACGCTACAAGTGCCCGAGGACATCACTAGTAGCCAGTTTGAAATGCATCCTTTTCCATTTACGAGCCTTTACGACATTCATGGAGAGTTCTCAGTCTATCATAGCTACAGCCACCACAGAAGGTAGTCACATTTCACAGTCACTGTGCCTCCACCACAGAAGGTAGTCACATTTCACAGTCACTGTGCCTCCACCACAGAAGGTAGTCACATTTCACAGTCACTGTGCCTCCACCACAGAAGGTAGTCACATTTCACAGTCACTGTGCCTCCACCACAGAAACGTCTACGTAGACGCCGCTCTACTTCAGCGTAGTACTACAGCTGGCTCAGCACCAGTGCCGCAGGTACCAGAGCCTTTAGATAGAATGAAATACCTCAATAGTATTTGAATGTAGACGCAGTTCTACCACAGTAATGCACCGGGCTCAGCAAGTAGTCTTAGTTAGACATAATAAAATAGCTCAATATAAATCTCTGCAAGTAGATCAGCCACTGCAGGGGACACTGCCTCATACCCAGACTTCCCACCACCTTGTCCTCTCAAAGCTCCTGCTTTACATTCAATCAACTCTGAGCCTAGCCATTTCACAATAGACTGCAGGATATGGAATAAACTAGCTAGCCCACAGAATGGATCTGTTTGGCAACACTCCAAACCCGGTGCAGGACACGCTGTTGATTTACTGTTGTCCCAAGCAGTTGTCCATTGCAATCAAATGGCCTAGGAAAAACTAGATATAGCGGGTAATAAGAATGTCAGAACCCTCTCTAAGCCCGAAAGGTCTGCGTAAGACCTAAGAGTTGCCGGAGGAAAGTAAACAGAAAGGAAAATGAGGAATTTAATAGCAGGGAGCAGGACACAAGACAACCATACCGGATTACACAGTGACTTTAAGATGAGGATAATAAACGGTGGCCTCTGGCCTGTCTGTTACAGTCTGGGAAGTTGTTGGCCGTCTATTGAGTGACACAGAACAACTCCCGCACCACACAGGCAACGCCTGCCTAGTCACTTCCTCCTTGATCTGTCAGTGGCACCGGTCAGCACATTGCTGTGCAGCAGTGTCAAAGGGAGACTGATCGAGAGCTTCCGGCCTTGCCTTCCGCCACCTCGGGCTCTAGAAAAACACAATTCTGGTTCGAAGCCAAGACAAGCATTTCTTACAACATTCTCGCCATGAAAAATGGCTATATTCCTTATAACAATCCGGTATCAATTAACATAATGTGATCCCTGCGACTATTTTCTCTCTGAATGTTGATTGGCTCATGCTTCCTAATGAACAACAGTTACAGATTAGAAAGTACTGAAAATACAACATTAGACAGGGGAGTGCAGTGTGATCACTGCACAATACACATGGTTTAATTCACAATCCATTTCTGTAACTAATTACTCTCCATTCCATTTCAATAGCATAAAGTTGTGCGCGTGCGTGTGCGGGGCAGCCTGATCTTTGGAGAAAGACAAAGAGGGGCGAGTCAGAACAAGGTATGGAGCGTATTGGAGCAGTATGGAGGGTTCGCGTACGGAGAGCTACTGAGATAAATTACATCTCCAATACACATGACTGTTCCCAATGAGGGATAATTACAGCAATCTAATGAACTCCCTCATCACCTAATGGTGATGATACTAAATGGAAGGGGAGGGAATCCTCACTGTTTCTTTAGGGATGTTAATGACTATGGTCTATAGATCTAGTCTACAGTGATGATATCGGTTTCATACCATGTATTTCTTTGTTCCAGATTCATATGGGATTCAGGTGTGAGATGAGACAAGGGGAAATTATACCTTCCCCCTAACCACCTCAGACTCTTTCACCTCCTTCTGTCACCTCAACCAACCCCTACTACACAACCCTACCCCTCGCCCCCCTTCCCCGGCCAGTGTGGTTACATAAAGACCATAAATTGTGATCCCCTGTCGCGCTTTTGTCCTTAGTATAAAGGCCTGGGTTTATTCCCGTCCTACAGGGGTCCGTGGCTCCACTGCCAGGCCTCTGACTCCCATTCAGACTGCTGTCAACTGTAATGAACATGTACCTCAGGCAGGGTCAAAGGCTTGGCTAGTGACTACACTGGAATCAGAGGCAACGTCCCAAATAGCACCCTACTCCCTATATAAAAAGACACTACATTTGACTGAAGTAGTGCACTATAAAAAGGAAATATGGTGCCATTTGAAACGCATTAACAGTGTACCGTACAGTAACTACTCAGTACAAACATATGCGGGGTCTGCCCTGTCTGACCCTACAGTACCAGAGCTATAAACACAGCTCTCGTAGAGAGCTTACACACCGAGGACACTTTCCTACCGGAACAAATTAAATCATCAGTGGTGCCAAATCCAGACATATGGAGGTGACATTTAACTAATACGTCCAGTGATCAAATGTCAGAGAGGGCATAGGCTCCTGCAAAACACTGTTATAACTCTTCCGACAAAGTGATTGTCTGAGATGGGGCTTACATGAACATAGTATTTTCTACACAACATCCAATTCCATAAACTCTCTCCCAGACTCCCACCTCGTCTGAATTAATAAATAGCAGAACAGCATTTTATAAATGTTTCATATCTCCAGAGGTTGTTATAAAAAGGCAGGATATCATGAGGATATCTCCACGAACATAATGTCAGACTTCTCTTTACAACTTCAGATACAACAAAACAGTCCCTTTGAATATCTCCTAAAATAGCATTGGGGGTGAGTGGTGAGACAGCCAGGAAAAGGGAACAGAGGATGACTAACATGTCTGAAAGGTAAGAAAAAAAAAAAAAAACCACAGCGGCAATTACACAAGAGGAAAGACTGGAGAAATTAGATTTGAGGACGAGAGAACAGAGGCTTGCTTGCTATGTCTAGATAGTCAGCATGGGTGTAGAGTGGAGAGAGAGATAGAGAGGCGAGGCGGAGGGAGAAGTGGTGGGGGGGGGGGGGGGAGAATGTGTGTGTGTGTTAAAAGATAGCACCAGAAGAGACAGAGGGAAGACAGAAGCGCTGCCTGTCTGGCGTGAGAAAGCCCTGTATTCTCTGGCTACTGACAGGCCTTGGAGGGTGAAGAGGGCTCCGAAGCACCGGTCTGAAGGATTTACAGGGCTTTGCTCCTTCCTCTGTGGAAGTCTGTGTGCGTGTGCGCGTGTGTGTCTGGAAGCGTCTGCACCTGCTGCCCCTCCAACCTCTACAGCAGCCACTGTTAATGGGACAATGAGCACGCACACACACGATGGGCAACTGGAGACCCTCCCCCTGCCTCGAACTGTACAAGACCATTTCTCTCTAAAGGGATTATTTTAGCTTTAGAATGCAAACCCACTTCCTGAATGCTGAATACTAGGCCGCGTCCCAAATCTCACCATATCCCCCATATAGTGCACTACTTTTCACCAGAGCCCTATGGGTCCTGGTCAAAAGTAGTGCACTAAATAGGGACCAGGGTGTCAATTGGGACATAACACTAATCTGGTAATTTTCTGTTGTATAAAAGACCCTTTCCCCCTTGGATAAGCCATTCCCTGACACTCCTTTAGTTCACAGACATTTCCTCCACTGGTTCCTCCATCCCTCCACCGTTTCTCCCCACCACCCCTACATCCCCACCACTCCCACATCCCCCACATCTCAGTCCTGTGTGGCTCAGCTGAATGTGGGTTCCGATCCCATGGGGGACCAGTACAAACAAAATATGAAAATGTATGCACTCACTACTGTAAGTCGCTCTGGATAAGAGCATCTGCTAAATGACTAAAATGTCCACCATTCACTCCACCCCTCTGCAGTCTGCTCTTTCCCTCTTCCCAGGGGGAAGAGTCAGCCGATGCATGACAGACAGACGGCTCAGACAAACGGGGGCCACACACAGACAAACACACACACAGCCTCCAGCCGGGGCTCAAGGGCACAAGATGTACAGATAACCTTGGTGTGGCCTTGCCGCCTGGGGCCTGGCTAGCTCGGGAAGCTGCAGGGAGCAGATAACTCAATCACCCAGCTCTCCTCGGAAGCTTCAGGCTACAGCATCCTAACCATCCACCTCCAATGGGGCACTGAGATTGTGTGTGTGTGTGTGTGTGTGACTGTAATAATACCACAGCGTGGACACATCACTCCTCTCTGAGCATCTTTATTCTGTACAGGCACGGACCCATCAGCTGTCGTTGTCAATATTACATTCCATCTGTCCAGGCTGTCATTCCATAGGACTGGACCATAGTGTGTCCCCTGATGCTAAACTAGAACAATTACGTAGAGATATAAGCAGAGTTGGAGCTTTCGAGGGGGTCAGCTAGGTGACTTTAGGGAGGCAGTGGTTGTCTTGGAGCATGGTGCCCCCATAGGGACAAGGAAGGGGTTGGTATACCAGAGGGCAAGAGTGCCTCAATAGAACTATAGGGAGTGGCTGGAAGTTAACAAGTGCTAATTGACCATAGTTTTAAAGCTCATTTTCTCCCACTGACTCAATAGAAGCTGTTAACATACCTTCTGAATACAAAGGCAAAGCAATTTACATGATTCAAACGCATCTCGGCCAGCCCATCTTGGACATTAGCATGCTAAATGGAGAAGAGGGGAGGGAGAAAGTTGAACACAGAATTGCGGGGAAGGGTAGTAAATCGTTGCATAAAGTGGCTTAGGTTGGATCAATCAATCGAGAGGGAGAGAGAGAGAGAGGGGGGTTTTCATCTAAAGAAGAGAGAGTGCTTACTTACTACGGAGGCCCGTTCAAACATCTGGTCCCAGTTGCTGCATTTCTGAACCAAACCACAATGAACGTGGCTCTGGCATCGCATCACAAGCACCTAATTGCACACAGACTCACAGCCGTTTTTTCTTCCGAGTACTTCGCAGAGATCTCAAAACTAGCTGGAACCACCATTATGACGCAGCAACTTGCATTGTAAGTTGAATGTCCGCAGTAGGGTTTATACCTGCAGTATGTACCTCACGAACATTGGCAGAAATACATTTGAACAGCGTGTTTGGTTCCTTGTATAAAACGCTTACAAAAAAGATGCATCAGTCCTCAATTAGGAGTCAGTTGGATTTCATTCATGCAAAAATACTTTTGTAAGCGTTTGGCCCAGTCGCTTACTTCAGAAAATAACAGAATCGAGCTCTGGTCCTGTAAAATGTCCTAACCTCAGAGTCCATTACACTACAGTATAAACCATTATCCACACAGCAAAGAAATTGGACAAAAAGCAAGGAAATAAATACATTGGGAATTGCATAAGTGGGTATATGCTGACGGTGCTCTATAGCCAAACAGTATACATTGCATCGAGAGAGAGACAGAAGGGCACAATGTAGTTTCACCCAATGAATTTGTGTTTGGTTTTTGATACTTCGCCTACCTGAAATAGATTCACTTCTTCTCTCAAAACACAAAGACATGCACTCAAAAACACACCCACCTTCCTACCCCACTTCTTCAACCCTGTGTGTTTTAAGAGTGCATAAAGTATGTGGATCCCTGGTTGATGCTTTGGTTTTGCTCTTCCCGTTCCTGTCTTCCTGTACTGTGCCATTAGAGGGGATTCCTGAGGTAAGACAGCCCCGTTATGTAATGATCTGCTACAGACTTCAAGGAGAAGACAACTTGTACGCCCCCAGACACACAATCTCCTCATCACAACACATTCACTTACCGTACATTAGCTGAATAACACACAGTTTAAATCACTTTTTAGACAAAAAAAAAACGCCTTTAGAATCACAAAAGGAAGAATACAGCGAGGAACATGACTCATTGTAGTTCAATCCTGGTATCACTGTGGGCCACTTCCTGAGCCCTGGCTGAGCTTAAGGACACTTGAGGCGAAGTCTTATGTTTCTAAACAATAGGAAGCATGCAGTGTTGCACTGCATGGAGGGAGCCCACAGAGAGGGGTTTATAGGATCACACCTGGAGACACAGGCCTGTACACGCAACAGGCTGATGGTTGTCTGGGAGCATTGACACTCTGGGAGGGAGGAGGGGAGAAGGAAAGCGCGAGAGAAAGAGACCGAGACGGAGGGAGAAAGAGAGGGAGACAAAGAAGGGAAAAAAAGAGGGATACAGAGACGGAGAGAGAAAGATAGGGGGGATCCTGACTACGGGCCCTGTACCTGGCAACCCGCCAACTTCCTGGCCTCCACCCTCCTAAAAACGGCCCACAGGCCCCAGACCATCTAGGTGACCGCTGACCCCCCACTCCTCCTAACAAGGCTATAAGAGAGAACGCTCTACAGTGACTCCCGGCATCAACAACCATCACCACTACTGTATGCCAGAGCCCCATGTTAACTTACAACCTCTCGTTCCTGCCTCACTAGATCTGTCTGCGTCAGATCTGGGTTTAGATGGTATTTGTTTTGCTACAAAACATTTTAACTGTGCTTGATTGAGCTTACCCGGCACAATGGAACCAACAGAATAGTCCCAAATGTGTAAAGACCGCCCATCTGGTGAACAGACAGGCTCAATCAAACACTCAAAAATTATTTGAAAGAAAGCAAATACTATTTGAACCGATGTCTGTCTGAGTCTGTCTTTAACCCCCTCAGGATGATTACAGTGTAGGTAAATGGGGCTGCGTAATGACAGTGCAATAACGGCAATTACAACCCCAGACAGACAGATGGAGTGAGACAGACAGAATAGCAGTGGAGCACTGCTGTCTTCCTGCAGGTTTAGTTCCTGGGCAGGTTCCCAGGGTTGTGGATCAAAGCACAATGATCGTCACCAGACGAACCCACACGCTTTCCGTTAAAAAATCCCCCTCCGCCTGCTATTAAGATGGCCTGCAGGTGAATTTATGGTGATGGTTTTGCTGCAAGGACTATCATTTGGATTACTAGTGGTGGTATTTAAATCTGAAACACGGCGCACTGGTGCTTGGAGTTAAATACACAACCACTACGACTGTGATATGTGGTTGTCCCGCCTAGCTATCTTCAAATGAATGCACTAACTGGCAGTCGCCCTGGATAAGAGCGTCTGCTAAATGATTCAAAAATGTTAAGTCCATGATGGTTTTAGTTAACTGGTCGTTGTGTAGGGGTTAGTGGGTGTAATGTTCAGCATGAGAGCTTGGATTCATATAGCCTGGTCCCAGATCTGTTTGTGCTGTATAGCCAACTCCTATATGACAATGACTACAGACAACAAACAGATGTGGGGTCCAGGCTATTGGCTTTGTGTTACTCAAGAGAGAGAGAGAGAGAGGAGAGAGAAGAGAGGAGAGAGGAGAGAGAGGAGAGAGAAGAGAGGAGAGAGAGGAGAGAGAGGAGGTAGAGGGCAGGGGGTTCCTTGTTGCTTTATTTCTGTTCTTTCACAGTGAGTGGAGAGGCATTTTCCTGATGATATATTGACCTTCTTAAAGAAATAAGCAAGGCCCATGGCTGCCAGCTTCGCCTGCTCAGTCACAGCGTCTGATTTACTGTACAGAGTACAGCACCAGGGTGATCCGGCAGAGAGCGAGATTGAACGACAGCCAGACGACAGGAGATAGGCAGGGAGGGAAAGAGAGAGGGGAGGGGGGGGGGGGGTGGAGGGAGAGAGAGAAAGAAGGGGGAGATTGATCAGATGCCATCATTCTTCTATGGATAGAAATATAGAACAGCAACAACAGGGGGGAGAGGGAGGGGGAGAGAGATAGATAGATACTAAAAGGGACGGGGAGAGAGGGAAAGAAAATAAAGAGAGAGAAAAAAGAGAGAGCGATCAGACACCATAATTCTTCTATGGATAGAAAGATAAAACAACAAAAAGGGAGAGAGAGAGAAATAAGAAAAAAGGAACAAGAGAAAAATTGAGAAAGAGACATGTGTGTGAATTGAAAATACCTTGGGACACAATCTGCTAGTTAGTAATTAACTGGAACTGGTTATAATGCTGTAATTACAGTACTCTGATTCCCGACAACACACCCACTTGATTGTACTTTGGTCACGGGGGAGGCATGTCAAAACGAAACTATTGGGAAAGAGCAGGGAGTTGTATTTACACCCCCTGACGTTTGAACTAAAAGCTCTGTGTAGAAAGCCAGATCTCTGTAAAGAGAATGAGTGTCTGAGTGTGTTCGTAGAGAACTATTACCAGACCGAGTTAAACCTTTGGATTCTGTAGGCAACTAAACTTTCCACTTTTGAAACAAAACAACGAATGCCTTGAACTCCTTAAATACATAGGTTTGTTTACCCCCCCCATCACCTTTACGGTGTGAGTCCAGTATGGACACCCTAGAGCTATGCCCCCACAGAGCAACAGTCACTAGACAGGAGGTTGGTGCCATCATGCCCGATCCCTGCCACTCATTGTCATGTTTGGCTTGACAACCACACCGATGGAGTAGAGCACAAACAGATCTGGGACCAGGCTAACCAGTCATTCCTGGGTTGATACTCTGTGTATTTTACTCCTTGTGTTATTATTTTTTTTTAACTCTGCATCGTAGGGAAGAGCTCGTGAGCAAGCATTTCACGGTAAATTCTACACCTGTCGTATTCGGCGCATGTGACAAACACAATTTGATTTGAGTTATCTGTAGGCCGTCATTGTAAATAAGAATTTGTTCTTAACTGACATGCCTAGTTAAATAAAAGGTTAATTATTATTAAATTTTTTATTTGTCCTGTTCTATTGCCGTTCTGGCATCTCTACTGCGGTTTTATTTTCCTGGAAAAGGCAACAACAGAAGTCAACAGAGAACGTCCAACCTGTCTAAGAGAGAGAAATCTACACAAACTGCTGAGTTGATGATATGCGGTTATATCTGTCCTGCTCTTCAGCCTAGTATGGGATTCTGGACATCCCACTGACTGCCTCCACAGAGCCTAGTCACTCCTGGGTTGATATGTGGTTGATATGTGGTAATATCGGTCCTGTTTTGGGGCTCTGGGCCAGACCCTCAGTTACTCATCTCCATATGGTGTTGGAGTGTTTATCGAGAGAGAGAGAGAGAGAGGCCTCATTGTTTACAGCCTGTTAGGCCGAGTGGCTCTCATGCTGTTGGCTTTAAAGTAGGGAAGACGGAAAGAACAGCCAAGGCTGACCTGAACACTGCTGTAGTACTCGTACCTGGGTTCAAACAGGATTTGAAAGATCGCACATACTTAATGCCCACTTGAAGAGTGAAATGAATAGTAAAAGACCTTAAACTCCTGAAAGACTGAACTGCGCACCCCCCCCCCCCCCCCATCAGTTAGGCTACAAAGCAATTGGATGTAAGTGAAATGTCCATACCACTTATGTAATTTGTTCACATAGACAATGCAGTGTTTCATCTGACTGAAGAGGACTGTGTGGCGAGCAATGTTTCAGCCACCGGCAGCCCATCAAGATCAGTTCAGGTCAATTAAGCCTATCACACAGTCACTACTGTTTCTTCAGCCTCTGTTAAACTGAAGAAACTCCAGCACACCGGTGATCTTGATGTCTGCAGATTTAAAAATGGAGCTGTATGCCAACGTTTCTATTGAAATCTGGCTCTGATCTAGCGTTTGAAATGACCATCAACGTAATAAGTCTCTGAAGGGTCACACTTTATTTGGATAGTCCTGATAGTATGACCATCCGTAGAGCATGTACAGATGGATTATCAACAAACTAGCTGTCGATAAGCACCCGCTTCCTAAAGTTACGGTTACGTTCAGGGTTTAAAATAAGCGTATAAGCGTTAAGGTTAATTTCCGGGATAGCGTTAGTAGCATCAGCTGTCAGAGCAGCTTACCGATCACTGCACCTGTACACAGCCCATCTGTAAATAGCCCACCCAACTACCTCATCCCCATATTGTTTTTTTTGTTGCTCTTTTGCACCCTAGTATCTCTACTTGCACATCTATCACTCCATTGTTAATGCTAAATTGTAATTATATCTCCACTATGGCCTATTTATTGCCTTAACTGCCTAATCTTTCTACATTTGCACACACTGTACATAGATATTTCTATTGTGTTATTGACTGTACGTCTGTTTATCCCATGTGTAACTCTGTTGTTTGTGTCACACTGCTTTGCTTTATCTTGGCCAGGTCGCAGTTGTAAATGAGAACTTGTTCTCAAGCAGCCTACCTGGTTAAATAAAGGTGAAATATATATTTTTTAAAGTAGATAGTTGAAACATTACTGATCTACAGATGGACTACAGATGGACTATCCAAATAATGTGTCACTCTCGGAAGCTCTACATCAAAAGAGATTTACTGTGCCTTGAGGAATCAGCCATTGTAGGTATTTTGGCACAGGATTTAATTCCATGTTTTTTCCCCAATAACTCAGTGAAAGTCAGAGGTAACATTAGCTTCATGTGCAAGCTGACCTTTCTTGAGTAGACTCATCCATTAAAGAGGAGTCAGAGTGTTAGCTTGGCATGAGGGATGACGGAGAGGAGAGTGAAGGGGGTTGGAGACTAGACTGTCTAGTGTGTGTGTGTGTGTTTAGACTAGAGGAGAACCGGGACGGAGGAGTGTTAGTCAGGCTACACGTTATTAAAGACCCTGTTAGCTCTGGAGGAGGAGGAGGAATGGAGAGACCTGCTGCTTTTCTTTTACACCCTTTTCCATTTAGGGGGTGAAATCAGACCTGGGTTCAACTAGTATGTGTTTCCTTTCAAACACTAGATGGAACTATTCCATATTATTTTAGGATTATTCCATTGGTCCCATTGCTCCAGCCAAGCTCAATCATGTGCAGCTTGACCAATGGGAGAGAGAAAGAGGAAGGAAGTGGAGGAGTATTTTGTACTATTGAACTGTGACTCTTTCTAGTCTATCTCCAGACAATACATTTTAACTCAGACTGAGGAAACAAACATTTGTATAAAAAAAAAGAAAGTTAGTCTGGGCTGGGTGTCCAATGTACTCATTGAACTGGCAGATTTGGCAATCTAGAGGGGGATATAGGATACAGCTTGTATCCAGATTAGCTTGCACTGTCTCGCCAACTTTAATGGCCATTGTCACGCCAATGACCACAGGAGTTGGCAAGACAGCACAAACACATCTGGAACTAGGCTAGGATAGGCTACAAGAGAATTTGACAGAACTTGTTGACCTATCCATGGATGGGAGACGCATTCAAGCTCAGAAACATTGATATGCAGCAATATAAAAGTTCCCTTTCTCAATTTCAACACCAACATTAATGTTTTATTTATCTATTAATGCAACAGAAAATATTTATTGCACTAAGCCATATCATACATTTGGGATCCAAAAGGCCCATCTGTGAGTACTTAAGTGTTTTTCTCCAGCAATAACAAACGACATCATTCTGGGTGTCAGCCACTTGTAGGGCCCTATAAAATCTGCATTGCGCAGAGAATGCGGACAGAATCACAGAATCCAGACATTAAAACCGAATTCAACAATATTCAAACATTTATTGAACTTCATAACAACTAAATATATTTCACTTATTAGAAAATGCATTACTTGCCCAAGTTAATAATAAGACATGAACAAAATGCATCAGTGACTCATGTTTTCCTGTAAGGTTCTGAAACGGCACAGGAATTCCCCTGTCTGTGTGTTTTTTGTATTTCACCTTTATTTAACCAGGTAGGCTGGTTGAGAACAAGTTCTCATGTACAACTGTGACCTGGCCAAGATAAAGCAAAGCAGTGCGACACAGTTACACATGTAATAAAGAAGCGTACAGTCAACAACACTATAGAAAAAAAAGAAAATCTATATACAGTGTGTGCAAATGCCGTGAGGAGGTAAGGCCATAGTAGCGAAGTAATTACAATTTAGCAAATTAACACTGGAGTGATAGATGAGCAGATGATGATGTGCAAGTAGAAATTCTGGTGTGCAAAAGAAGAGAAAAGTAAATAAAAACAATATGGGGATGAGGTAGGTAGATTGGGTGGGCTATTTACAGATGGGCTATGTACAGCTGCAGCGATCGGTTAGCTGCTCAGATAGCTGATGTTTAAAATTAGTGAGGGAAAGTCTCCAGCTTCAGCGATTTTTGCAATTTGTTCCAGTCATTGGCAGCAGAGAACTGGAAGGAAAGGCGGCCAAAGGAAGTGTTGGCTTTGGGGATGACCAGTGAGATATACCTGCTGGAGCAAGTGCTACGGGTGGGTGTTGTTATCGTGACCAGTGAGCTGAGATAAGGTGGAGCTTTACCTAGCATAGACTTATAGATGACCTAGAGCCAGTAGGTCTGGCGACGAAAATGTAGCAAGGGCCAGCTGACTAGAGCATACAGGTTGCAGTGGTGGGTGGTATAAGGGGCTTTAGTGACAAAACGGATGGCACTGTGATAGACTGCATCCAGTTTGCTGAGTAGAGTATTGGAAGCTATTTTGTAAATGACATCGCCGAAGTCGAGGATAGTCAGTTTTACGAGGGTATGTTTGGCGGCGTGAGTGAAGGAGGCTTTGTTGCGAAATAAGGAGCCGATTCTAGATTTAATTTTGAATTGGAGATGTTTAAAAAAAAATATTATATATATATATTTTTTTTATAATATATTTTTTAAATTATTATAATAGATATTTTTTTTACCCCCTTTTTCTCCCCAATTTCGTGGTATCCAATTGTTAGTAGTTACTATCTTGTCTCAGAGACGAAGGTCGAAAGCCAACACAACCCAACCGCACTGCTTCTTAACACAGCGCACATCCAACCCGGAAGCCAGCAGCACCAATGTGTCGGAGGAAACACTGTGCACCTGGTGACCTTGGTTTGCGTGCACTGCGCCCGGCCTGCCACAGGAGCCGCTGGTGCGCGATGAGACAAGGGTATCCCTACCGGCCAAACCCTTCCTAACCCAGACGACGCTAGACCAATTGTGCGTCGCCCCACGGACCTCCCGGTCTCGGCCGGCTGCGACAGAGCCTGGGCGCAAACCCAGAGTCTCTGGTGGCAAAGCTAGCGCTGCGATGCAGTGCCCCAGACCACTGCGCCACCCGGGAGGCCCCGAATTGGAGATGTTTAATATGAGTCTGGAAGGAGAGTTCACAGTCTAGCCAGACACCTAGGTATTTGTAGTTGTCCACATATTCTAAGTCAGAACCGTCCAGAGTAGTGATGCTAGTTGGGCGGGCGGGTGCGGGCAGCGAAAGGTTGAAAAAGCAAGCATTTGGTTTTACTAACGTTTAAGAGCAGTTGGAGGCCACGGAAGGAGTGTTGTATGGCCTTTAAGCTCATTTGGAGGTTAGTTAACACAGTGTCCAAAGAAGGGCCAGATGTATACAGAATGGTGTCGTCTGCGTAGAGGTGGATCAGGGAATCACCGCAGCAAGAGGGACATCGTTGATATATACAGAGAAAAGAGTCGGCCCGAGAATTGAACCCTGTGGTACCCCCATAGAGACTGCCAGAGGACCGGACAACATGCGCTCCGATTTGACACACTGAACTCTGTCTGCAAAGTAGTTGGTGAACCAGACGAGGCAATCATTTGAGAAACCAAGGCTGTTGAGTCTGCCGATAAGGATACGGTGATTGACAGAGTCGAAAGCCTTGGCCAGATTGATGAAGACGGCTGCACAGTACTGTCTTTTATCGATGGCGGTTATGATATCATTTAGTACCTTGAGCGAGGCTGAGGTGCACCTGTGACCAGCTCGGAAACCGGATTGCACAGCGGAGAAGGTACGGTGGGATTCGAAATGGTCAGTGATCTGTTTATTAACTTGGCTTTCAAAGACTTTAGAAAGGCAGGGCAGGATGGATATAGGTCTATAACAGTTTGGGTCTAGAGTGTCACCCCCTTTGAAGAGTGCAGCTTTCCAAACTTTAGGGATCTCAGACGATACGAAAGAGGTTGAACAGACTGGTAATAGGGGTTGCAACAATGGCGGCGGATAATTTTAGAAAGAGCTGTGGTGCACACGTATGTCTACACTTTGTGTAGGGGTTAGCAATGACGCTAACAATAACCTTCTTCTGGTATACATGGAAAGGCTTTCCCAACCTTCTTAAATAAATGTTAACTGCAAAGTAGACTCCATCGCATAATGATATCATGATTATTTCCATCAATCCAATGGCCGTTTGTTTTGCAAACACAGCAATCACGAGTCATATGAGCGCTACAGAAACGTCGCTAACCAGTCTCTGGCTGGTGCACACCTGCATTAAAGCTATAATATTTCACTTTTTGGGCAACCCGATCAAATGTACATAGAAATGTGAGTTCTAGATCAGACATTTTCATTGAAAGCAAGTCTAAGAAGTAGGATATATTCTATTTCTTTGTTTCCAGTTCATTTCACAGCAGTTTCGATGGTACAATGATTCTCTTCACTCAGAGCTTTTTTTGTCACAAACTGAAATTAGGCAAACAATTAGAATTATTGCAACCGGAAATTGGCGGCGCGATTTCTGCATATTCCACCTTTAAAGGGTAACTACACCCAAAAATCCCAGACATCAAAAGTGGTCTACTGATGTGGTTTGAGTATTGTTGTGGACTTAGAACATCCAATTTCCTTGTAAAAATAAATAAATAAAATAAAAGTAATAAAAACATTTAAAAGATAAATAAAATAAAAACGAAAAACAATTTTTGGGGGAAAAGCAGAATATTGGAAAAAACATAAGAGAAAATAGATTTTGGGGAAAAACTAAACGTAATCAGGTAAAAAATTTAACAGATCTGATGAGTCGTCGCCCTATGACAGACAGACTGCTGGGAGAGACACGTCGCAATTAGTCGCCATTATAAACTCCTCCATACCATACACTCACACCCATACATAGTGAGAGGGTGTCTGGGTGCAGAAACCCAGAGGGTGGCTGTCAGATGTGACTGTCTTGCCTGGCACCAGCCTCTCAGAGAGACCACACAGATGAGATGAGGCCGAGTCTAGACATGAGCAGACATCCCTCTGAACAGCCAGACTAAACAACCGGACGTCATTAGAGAGAGCTATTAACTCACTAGACTATAACTGCCCAACCGGGCCAGACTGGGCAGTCGGACAGGGCAGTCTCTACACTGGTGTCCTTCAGACAAACAGAGGAGGGCAGAACCTGACCCAATGTTACACTGGCTGAACAAGGCTTCATCTCTTTACTGTACTAATTAAATGGTGACGTGAGCGCAAAGAAATGGCCACCATGGTTTGTACAGTATATCATCTGTGGATGAGCTGAATGGGAAGGAAGGTCAGTGATGCTAAAAAGCAAATCGTAACATCTAAGCGCAATGTCCTGCACGCTACAGCAGTACTGAGGGCACCTCCACAGAGAGATGGTCCTACAGAAGCTTTCAAGAAGAAGTTAAACATAAGTGACTGGGGGGGCTTGCCCTGTTGGCTGTAGAGCAGCATTTCTTAAAGTATGGACCTGTTAATGGTGGGTTGCGACGGAAATGTATAATTATTTCATTAATTACTGGAATTGATTTGGCCAAGTGCTCTCTGCTTAGCAGCGGTCTCTGCTCTAGTTTGGCAGCTGCGCGAGTGGGAGAGGTAGCGGGAGATGCCCGTGTGCTTCGCGGTTTACCGGATATTTTTTCTGCCGTTTTCTTGAGGATCACTCCGCGACACACATGCTGAACTGGACTCATGCTAGCCACAAGTTCTGACTGAGCGCAATCGTCTTGAAACGCAAATACAGCGACAACTTTTTGTCTCTTTCATACAAACTTTGAGAAATAACAAGGAGCACCCACAATGCGTTTTGAGTGGGGAAATGCTTAGTAATGAGTCTCTCGAAACGAACAAATTAATAAAACGACACGTCCTGACCAAACATCCAGGCACTACTGTACATGACGGTAAACCCAGGGAGTCATTTCAGAACATGGTAGAATGCTCCAGGAAACATTGCTCGCTTCGAAATTGTAAAAGTCAACTAACAAGGCATTGTTGTCATTTTATAACAAGTGATGATAAGCAGCAATAAGGAAGTACTCTCTCTCATAGTAGAAGATGCGAGTTTCTCTTTCAAACAATCCCCTGGCCTTTTAACATTACACAGCTAATAGCTAACGTTAGCCAAAGCAAGCTAACTAGCTACAGATAGTGCAACCCTCAGAAGCAGTACAGATGAAGATGAAAAATGATCAGGCCTACCATACATGTTACTGTAGAAATGATTGTTGAAAACAAGTCTAGGTTGGAACTGTTGCTGTTACAAGTAATCATTTTTATTCTGAACTGGAATAAACTGATTGAAGCAAGATGCTTTTTGAGAGAAACACTCACACAGTTCTGGGTTGCTAATCTGCAGCAGGAAGCGGTCTCCTGCCTGACTGAGAAAGCAGTAAGATGTTCTGATCCAGTTTGGCACCACATACCTATGCGAGTCAGGGTTCTCAAGTACAGAAACAGTGTCAATGCTGAGTATGACCTCAGTGTTGGACTGTCAAAAACGGAGCTCAGAATAGACATGCTTGTTGAAAACTTCAACCAGCCACACACCTCTCATTAGGACTGTGTGTATGTGTGTGTTTTCTGAACTACATCTGTGTGATGTGATCAGTTTATTCCAGTTCAGAATTTTTTTAAATATGTATTTTAACAACAGTTCCAACCTAGACTATCAACAATAATTTCTACAGTAGGCCTGATATTTTTTTTATGTATACTGTTACTTAGGGTTGCACGATCAAAAAGCCTGTGTTTGTGTTCTGTTCTACATCTGTGCGATGTGATCAATCCGTTTATTCCAGTTCAGAATGAAATTATTTAATTGTATTTTAACCTCAACAGTTCCAACCAAGACAGATATGCAAGAGTGTTTTTAACAGGGAAAATGAAACAGAATATATTTATGGGTATTTCATTGTTATTTGAGGGGGGGGGGGGGGGGACATAAGAGCAATGAAATGTACCGATAATTACGTATAGTTGCGTATTTTCCTAAGCTTGGGAGCCAGGAACACACAGAATTTCTCATTTGGATCCCAGGCTGAAAAAGTTTAATAAGAAACCCTGCTGTAGAGGGCTATCCTAGAACTGTACTTACAGGTATCAGATATCACGTAACATGCAGGCTAACTGTACTTACAGGTATCAGATATCACGTAACATGCAGGCTAACTGTACTTACAGGTATCAGATATCACGTAACATGCAGGCTAACTGTACTTACAGGTATCAGATATCACGTAACATGCAGGCTAACTGTACTTACAGGTATCAGATATCACGTAACATGCAGGCTAACTGTACTTACAGGTATCAGATATCACGTAACATGCAGGCTAACTGTACTTACAGGTATCAGATATCACGTAACATGCAGGCTAACTGTACTTACAGGTATCAGATATCACGTAACATGCAGGCTAACTGTACTTACAGGTATCAGATATCACGTAACATGCAGGCTAACTGTACTTACAGGTATCAGATATCACGTAACATGCAGGCTAACTGTACTTACAGGTATCAGATATCACGTAACATGCAGGCTAACTGTACTTACAGGTATCAGATATCACGTAACATGCAGGCTAACTGTACTTACAGGTATCAGATATCACGTAACATGCAGGCTAACTGTACTTACAGATATCAGGCGCTTCGTCTGATCCATCCGGACAGTCCTTCTCTCCATCGCAGCGCCATCCTTTAGAGATGCATGTCACCTGGTCCTTACACACAAACTGCTTAGGACTGCATGTCTTCGGAGCTGGAACATACAGAACACAGACAAGGTGTTATTACCAACATTTATCACAGAGTCCTTAGTTATTTTTGGAGAATGTCCCCCCCCCCCCCCAGAGATCCTGTAATACAACGACATATGTAATTCTACGATTTTCCCCTATACTTCGTTTTTGTGCCTGCATTTCTGTTAAAAAGGTATGAATGTTTTATTTTCAACTGAACAGAAATTAGGCTAGCGAACCACTACTGAAGACATTTATTGGATCAGGACTGTTGTTGCTTTGGGTGTGTTTTTTGTGGGCAGGTTGTTATAGCGTTAGCATATAGACTCGCATAAACTGGCCTAATTAAAGTGGCGCTTCACAAGGTTTCCCAGAGTGTGGCTGAGTCTTACCAGACCAGACCTGGTCTCAAGTACTATTTATTTTATTTCAAATACTTTCAGCGTTTGGTGGAGCCTTGCCTGGAGTGTCAGCTGGGCGGGGTTGCACATTTTGGGACTATGCAATTGGTTTAATAGCGCCAGGCAAGCTCAATCCAGGGCAGCTAGAGTATTTGAGAGATGGCAAATACTATTTGAACCCAGGTGTGAGTTTCAGTTTAACCATGTCAGCAGAGGTGCAGTGCCAGACATAGCTAGAGGGCCATTGGGCTGTCAGGGCTACTCTGTGGTGCTACCATGTGGTAAACCAACCTCAACAATCTCTGCTGACATGTACTGCTCAGAAATACCACACCGGGATTCTTCTCAGAGGTCAGAGAAAATGACTGACTGCTCAGTGATGACCGTGAAGATTGTGGTAGAAATGAAAAGGCTTCTGGTCGGTAACCCCCTCAGAGGTAAATCCAAAGCAGAGGGAAAACGGGCTGTCTGGGGAGAGGAAATAAACAAACTGCTAACCGACTTAAAGGCACCAGTGTTGAGAGTGAGTGAGTTTGTAGAAAAGTGTGTTTTCTGGATGAGGTGCTCCACTCCCTGTGGTGGATTGGATACAGAGCAGGGTTATTGACCTTGTGTTGACCCCTGCATGGTCACCCAGCAACAAGGTGTGTGTGTGTGTGTGTGTGTGTGTGTGTGTGTGTGTGTGTGTGTGTGTGTGTCACCCTGGGCCTGGACTAAGGCCTTTAAGTCTGGAAAATTCCATCACAGATCATGAGGGGAACAGCCTGGTTTGTTGCTGACAGCCAGGTCCTACATGACAAATATGCTAGTTTGGCAGACTGGCAGCATTGCCTCATTGTATCTGGTTCCTGCCTTTCAGTCAGTACATTGGTATTCAGATAGAGGAGGCGGCGGAGGAGGAGGAGGTGGTGCTGTTGGGAGGCAGAGTTGAATACTGTTGGCAAAGACTCTTCTCGTGAGTCAGCAGAGTACGATCACGATGTGTTGACTAGATGAAAATGAATCACTTCTGTAGGATTAAACCAAGCACAAAACTAACAACAAAAAAATAACATTCCAGACAGTTACACTGGTTCCCAACTATAATCAGGATTCAGGAGGAGAGAAGAGTACTGTATTGGTCGTGTGTCTACCTCAGCTGGGGACGTCATTGTTACTGTACTTGTTTTAGAGAGAGCAGAGCAGCAGTGTTGTGGAAACAGAGCAGAGTCCCACACACACAGAGAGAGAATCGCAGCACATAGCAGACCACCTCATTGTGATTCTCTGCAGGAACTGCCTCGCTCGCCCTCCCTCTCTCTCTCCATCTTTCCTTCCCTCTTTCCCTCCCTCCCTCAGCACATCATTTAGCAGGCAGAGCGGTGTTTGGGGGAAGGGAGCGGAACACAAGGGGAAAGTGATGTGACTGCAATCACAAGAGAGTATGAGGGCAGTGTATCATTGTGGTCATGTTCTCTCTAAACTGTCATGCTAAGGGATTTAGGCTAGAGAGCCCTGGGAGTGAGTGAGTGAGTGTGTGTGTGTGTGTGGACTCAAATGCGGGGACTCATCAGTGTCAGGTTATTGTAAATACAATTAGAAGCTGAAGGGTATGCTGCAGATCAAATGACAGCCGTCTTTAATACACTAACAGCACCTTGATGTTTGAAATGATTAGGAGAGTGACGGTACTTAACATTCAGAGCAGCATCGCCGCTCTCTTTCAGGCCTCTCCATTTACACTCAAGGACATGAGAGGACAGACATTTCCAAATGAAGGCATTTCCCAATGTGACAGGAATGTAATATGTGAACACAACCATGAATGGATAGGAGAGAACGACTTGAGTGCACAAACTTCACAAGGCCCTAGCAACCGCACAGGGGAGGGGCAAAAATAAAGACGGAGGGAGAGAGAAAACATTGTACCATTTTTTTTTTTAAAGAACAGACAGAAGCCGATGACTGAAGGAACTTAGATGACATGCACACACCTAGTCCCAAAGAGGAACCACTGAGATGGAACAAGAGGCTAACCATGGCCCGAGGGCTATTAGAAGTTACAGCTCACTCTCCATTGGTCATTTATGACCATTTCCTGTATTTGTCAATTCTGCAACGCTGTAAATACATTAGCTCCACTTACACTGATAAACAGTACTACCCTTCCATTGATACTACCCTTCCTTGAGCCAGTCTCAACAGCTGAACATAGCCAGACAAAAAGGGTAGGTCCAGCAATGAGACCGGGAGAGGAGTGGTATTGAGCCCAAATCAGGCTGCTGTGTGTGGATATTCTCCTCCTCATGCCCTGGCCTTTCTAAGCCTAACCTGGAGCATAGATTCAGGTAGGAGAAGGGATCAGTGGAAGTATAAAAGCCTAGAGTAGGCTGCTATGTACGGGCATTTCCCTCTCCTCCCCTTGCCTCTCTGGAGCAGCTCAGCCACTTGTTCTCCATGACTGGGCATAAAAACTGGAAATAAAACATTGCGGGTTCTAATTTTATCAACGCTCCACATACCAGTGTGTACACACACACACACACGGGAGAACCTCCGGGGGTAATTGGAGGTTGCTGGCTAGCTTTTCCCCTCAGTCGTCCCCTTTCAAAGCACAGTTCTGAAATATCTCAAACAGAGATGGGGATTGTTAATTCCTTATTAACGACCTTATTTTTTCCCCCAAAGGCAAGGCCAAAATGCTGCAGAAGGTGCAACATCAACCTGGGATTTGATGGTAATCATTTGAATATGTTTGAGCTCCAGAAGGGGGAAGAATGAATGAATGAAAGAAATTAATGAATGGCCTTCATTTGCCCTCCTGGGACTGGCTGGACCAAACAGTAAACGGGTATTTAAAAGGCTATGATGCCAGCGGAAGCTAAAGCTGGCATTGCCAGTTAAATTACTTCCTTTTCCTGCCACCTCTGAAAGGTGACTTGGATTACATTACCATTGGTGCTGTTATCACTAGACCTCCGGGAACACCCATCAATTAATCATTTCTCACCTCACTGCATTTCATCCAAAAGGAAAACAGCCACAACAGAATTGTGTAAGTCATTCAAATGTGTTAAACCTCGCAAGGCTGCCGGCCCAGATGACATACCTAGCCGCGCCCTCAGAGCATGTGCAGACCAGTTGGCTGTTGGGTATTCTGACATTTTCAAGCGCTCTCTAGCTCAGGCCGCTATCCCCACCTGCTTCAAGATGTCCAATATTATCCCTGTACCCCAAAAAATAGAAAGTAACTGAACTGAATGACTAACGCCCCGTAGCACTCACTTCAGTCATCATGAAGTGCTTCGAGAAGCTAGTCAGACCACATCACCACCTCCCTCCCCAACTCACCTACCGCCCTGACAAACCCAAGGACGACGCAATCGCCATTGCACTGAACACTGCCCTCACCAACCTGGACAAAAAGGAATGCATATGTGATGATGCTGTTCATCGACTACAGCTCTGACTTCAATACTATAGCGCCCTCTAAGCTCACGGCCCTGGGACTGAACTCCTCCCTACGGAACTGGGTCCTGGACTTTCAGACGGGCCGCCTCGAGGTGACGGAGGTAATGTTGTCTAGCTTCGACACTGATTCTCATCACTAGGGTCCCACAAGGGTGCGTCCTCGGTCCCCTCCTGTACACCCACGACTGAGTGGCCTCACACAGTTCCAATGCCGTCATCAGCAAACTTGATGACACGACAGTAGTAGGCCTGATTACCAACAACGACGGGACAGCCTACAGGGAACAGGTAGACTGCCTGCCCTCCAGGACACCTCCACCACCAAGAGGATCATAAGGGATCTTGTCGCACTAAGAATGAGTCCGTGATTGGGGTTGTTATGGTTTAACATGTAACAAGGTCCTATTAGGATACTAAACTGAATCGCATGAAAACACCTATAATAAGGTGACGAGCAGTGTGAAGGTATTTCTACTGTTTTGACGTCAACGACTGTCAAAACAGTCCTCTGGCTATTTATTACACTCAATAATATCACTAATTTGTGATCCAGATTAAATTTGACAGCAAATTACGAGTACTCTCATTTCATATGTACACTACCGTACAAAAGTTTGGCGTCACTTAGAAATGTACTTGTTTTTGAAAGAAAAGCTATTTTTTTGTCCATTAAAATATCAAATTGATCCGAAATACCAGTGTAGACAGTGTTAAATGTTGTAAATGACTATTGTGGCTGGAAACGGCAGATACTTTATGGAATATCTACATAGGCGTAGAGTCCCATTATCATCAACCATCACTCCTGTGTTCCAATCGCACATTGTGTTAGCTAATCCAAGTTTATCATTTTAAAAGGCTAATTGATCATTAGAAAACCCTTTTGCAATTATGTTAGCACAGCTAAAAACTGTTGTTCTGATTAAAGAAGCAATAAAACTGGCCTTCTTTAGACTAGTTGAGTATCTGGAGCATCAGCATTTGTGGGTTTGATTACAAGCTCAAAATGGCCAGAAACAAATAACTTTCTTCTGAAACTCGTCTTCTGAGAAATGAGGGCTATTCCATGCGAGAAATTGCCATGAAACTGAAGATCTCGTACAACGCTGTGTACTACTCCCTTCACAGAACAGCAGAAACTGGCTCTTACCAGAATAGAAAGACGAGTGGGAGGCCCGGTGCACAACTGAGCAAGAGGACAAGTACATTAGAGTGTCTAGTTTGAGAAACAGATGCCTCACAAGTCCTCAACTGACATGTTCATGAAATAGTACCCGCAAAACACCAGTCTCAAAGTCAACAGTGAAGAGGCGACTCTGGGATGCTGGCCTTCTAGGCAGAGTTCCTCTGTCCAGTGTCTGTGTTCTTTCGCCCATCTTAATCATTTATTTTTATTGGCCATGTGAGATACGGCTTTTTCTTTGCAACTCTGCCTAGAAGGCCAGCATCCCGGAGTCGCCTCTTTACTGTTGACGTTGAGACTGGCGTTTCGCGGGTACTATTTAATGAAGCTGCCAGAAAAGTGATTTTCTTTCAAAAACAAGGACATTTCAAAGTGACCCCAAACTTTTGAACTGTAGTGTATTCTACTGTATTTTAGTCAATGCCACTCCGACATTGCTCATCTTAATATTTATATTTATTTATTCCATTATTTTACTTTGAGATGTGTGTATTGTTAGATACTACTGCACTGTTGGAGCTAGGAACACAAGCATTTCGCTACACCCGCAATAACATCTGCAACATATGTGTACGTGACCAATAAAAATTGGATTTGAGGTGAACGCTCTAATAAACATAGCTGATGTTGCTGCACTCACGTTTCTATTTACTACTGATTTATGAACTACAAATAAACCTATAACTAATAGTATAAACTACTTATAAACCCTTATTTCTTCCATAAATTAATGTTGGTTATCAGACAAAAATAACAATATCTCTATAGGCCTACTGTATATGGAGGCTTTGTACACAGAGACAAGAGAGTTCTATTGTAGATTAGCATTAAATATAAAAGCAGAGTTCCTCTCTCAATACCTATTAGAAGCTGAGGAATGCGCTCAGTCAGTCTGGCCCACTTTGTAAGATTTGTCATAATATTTGTTCAAGAAATACCTGAGAAGTGAAAGCCTTTTCACACATCTGTCTGAGGTCACAGGAAGCTACTGTATGTCTGTATCTGTGTTACTAGCCAGTCTGGAGGAAGTGCCCTGCCCTGTATTCCCTCACACATTCAAGCATCGCAGAGTAGGAGTGGTGATCTAGGATCAGGTCTGCAATGTCCATATAACTGTATTAATTATGATCTAAAATGTTAAACTGATCCTAGATCAGCAAACACACTCAAATGCCTTATGAGTAGGATGTTAACGAGGCCTAACAATTAATTGATGTTGTGGTTTGTCAGTGCTGTATTTATTTTACGTACATTTATATGCACAAGGCACATTTGAGGCAATTACCAATTCAGCACAGATAAAAGTTATTCTCGTCACACTCTGCTGGTGAATGTCAATGAGGTGGCAGAGGGCAGGATGAGATGAAACTAGTCAGCGTCGTTGCTCAGATCACAGTGTGTGTGTGTGTGTGTGTGTGTGTGTGTGTGTGTGTGTGTGTGTGTGTGTGTGTGTGTGTCAGGTGATAAAGAAGAGGTAGAGAACGAGAGAGAGTGCCAGAGCGACAGAAAATAAACAAACTGGAGACAGCATAAAATGGCAGAAAGAGACCACAGCAGAGTATAGGATAGTAGAGTGGGAGTTGTTCCATGTCACCACTACTTAATGAGCAGAGCAGGCAGGCAGGCATATGACAGAGGCCTCCAGACATCAAGCCCCAGCTGGGACCAAATGACGGGCCCACTTTAACTCCCTCCCTCATCCTGCCATCCCTTGCTATGTCTCCCTCATCCTGCCATCCCTTGCTATGTCTCCCTCATCCTGCCATCCCTTGCTATGTCTCCCTCATCCTGCCATCCCTTGCTATGTCTCCCTCATCCTGCCATCCCTTGCTATGTCTCCCTCATCCTGCCATCCCTTGCTATGTCTCCCTCATCCTGCCATCCCTTGCTATGTCTCCCTCATCCTGCCATCCCTTGCTATGTCTCCCTCATCCTGCCATCCCTTGCTATGTCTCCCTCATCCTGCCATCCCTTGCTATGTCTCCCTCAATACGGCCATCCCAACAAATCAAAACCAGACCCTCAGCACATTCCAGCACCTTTTAATTGATTTCATGTGTAGGGTTCTCGCAACCCTCCCCCCCTCAAATCTCAGAGAAGAGACACATGCTTTAAAAGAAGAGGAGCATGGAGTCGTTCTTGGAGGAGACCTAAGGGTCATGCGTTGAAATTTGGAAGAATAAAGGTAGTTAGGGTTTTGCTAAGAGGCTGACAAGTTTATTATCAGTGGAGGGGGTTTAGAACTTCCAGGGTGCAGTATCTGTATGACACCCATAATTCTGCTGGTTAAATCTCTCTAAGGCAGCAGTTACGGTTTCAAGCTTGTCCTGGTTTACAACTCAGAAGAGTGTGCCGTGATGCCAAAGAACAGTTGCAATTGTCCCCTAATCCGTGCTTGACTTGGGCAGGAGTTCACCGGAGCCGAGTACCGGCACCTCAAATGTTCTACTGCTTGAGCTCCTGTTCCTCTTATAGAATATTAGCTCAAAAGTATTGTGGGGTTCCTGCACCTAAATATAAACACAGTACCGGCACCCAAAGTGAGTACCGGAACCTATTTCAGTCCAAGTCAAGCACTGTACAGAACACAACAGATAGCTCAAATGTTTACTAACAGAGTACACTAAAATGTTAGAAACACTTCCACATGTTCTAGCACTGAGTTAAAGTGGAATAGCAGCCTTTTATCCTTCCCATTCCCCAGTGGGCAATTTCCCCGGGCCTGGCGATAGTGATTGGATTATATTACATGCTGTTAAAAGGTAAGAGCCCAAATGGGAATCTGAAATGAATGGAATAAAATGAACGAGTCAGAGTTATCGACATTCTTGGAGCATACACACACACAAACAGTCAAAAGTTTGGACACACCTACTCATTAAAACAAAACAAAAATGTATTACTATTTTCTACATTGTAGAATAATTGTGAAAACATCAAAACTATTAAATAACACATATGGAATAATGTAGTAACCAAGAAAAGTGTTAAACCAATATATATATTTTAGATTCTTCAAATAGCCACCCTTTGCCTTGATGACAGCTTTGCACACTCTTGGCATTCTCTCAACCAGCTTTGAGGTAGTCGCCTAGAATGCATTTCAATTAACAGGTGTGCCATCTTAACAGTTGTGTTGTGACAAGGTAGGGGTGGTATACAGAATATAACCCTGGTTAGAGCCAGAACAAGAATAGACTGACGAGTTTCAGAAGAAAGGTCTTTGTTTCTGGCCACTTTCAGCCTGTAATCGAACCCACAAATGCTGATGCTCCAGATACTCAACTAGTCTAAAGAAGGCCAGTTTTATTGCTTCTTTAAAATCAGAACAACAGTTTTCAGATGCGCTAACACAATTGCAAAAGGGTTTT
This sequence comes from Salvelinus namaycush, assembly GCF_016432855.1. Classification (NCBI taxonomy): domain Eukaryota; kingdom Metazoa; phylum Chordata; class Actinopteri; order Salmoniformes; family Salmonidae; genus Salvelinus; species Salvelinus namaycush. Next base: position 14,412,648 of record NC_052322.1, read on the forward strand.
CTAATGATCAATTAGCCTTTTTTTAATTGATCAACTTGGATTAGCTAACACAACGTGCCATTGGAACACAGGAGTGATGGTTGCTGATAATGGGCCTATGTAGATATTCCATAAACATTCTGCCGTTTCCAGCCACAATAGTCATTTACAACGTTAACAATGTCTACACTGTATTTCTGATCAATTTGATGTTATTTTAAAAATTAAAAAGTGCTTTTCTTTCAAAAACAAGGCCATTTCTAAGTGAACGGTAGTGTGTGTGTCATATATATATATATATATATATATATGGGGTGACGGAGAGGTGGAGGGCTCTGCAGGAAAGAGAGTTAAACCAGGGCTGTTTCCCGTCACATTAATTCTCTCCAACCCACTTCGCTTTCTGTTATATGGAATTTGGAACTTCCAGAGTTCCACACAGTTCCAAAGAGTTCCAAGAACCGAAAAAGCAAACCAACCACTAGTATGTAATGACACCCTGGAGGTCAATTTGAAATCATTTCTCTGTTGCTCAGTTTAACAGCAATATTTCAAAGCAAGAATTCCCCGCTTTGAAAGTAACAATTAAAACCAAACTAGGACCATAAGAAAGAATGAAGAGAAGAAAAGAAAGAGGGCAGAGAAGCTAGTTGTTATTCCGGGAGTTTCTGTGGTTCATTAAATATTCAGTGGGACTTGGCACAAAACAAAATTGTGAAAGAGGAGGTAGTTAGTTATACAATGGGATGTTATAGATAGATGTGTGCCAAACAAAATATTCGTTAAACGGTCTAGTTTGTTTCCAGATTTCTATGAAATCTGACCTATAATTAATTACAATATTAGTTAAATAAATTGTTTTCCTTCCCAGAAAAATGCAATTAAGTATGTTAAAAAGCAGCTCATTTGTGTTGGAATGGTGTGGGCATACCCCAACAACAGAATGGTGTGGGCATATACCGGTCATTAAAAATATTCACGCAGGTAGACTGCTGATTGGCCAGCTCATCCGCCTCAGGAAGATGACATCATCCTCTATGAGGAAATAGCAAGCATTTCTGAAACGGCCTGTTTGAGAATCAAGTTTGAGATTGGGTTTATGAAGTGTTTTTTCTCCAATTTATGCTTTGGCCCATATATGATTATAGGATGAGTCAACAACATTATTTGGGTATGAGTTAACAGAATATGAACTTTTATAAAGTGAGATTTTCACTGGACAGTTACTTTAACACTTTATATAAAGCTGCTGCTATACCTGTGTAGTAACACTATCGCTATGTTAGTGTATAAGTTGCAGTGTTACAACACAGGTATGGAGCAACTTAATGTAGAGTGGAAGGGAACAATGGTAGGGCCCTATAAAATATGTTGTATTTTTAAACTGATTCCGTTTAGTTTTTCTCCATTTTTCTCCATTTTGTTTTTCCAGGTTTCAGTTTTTCCCCAATAGGTTCAGGGTTTCTCTCATAAAATGACACTTTTTTAACAGAAATAAATAAAATTGATGTTCCAAGTCCACAACAATGCCTAAAACACATCAGAAGACCACTTTTGAGGTCTGGGAATAATCTAAAAGAAATTTTGATTTTGGGGTGTAGTTACCCTTTAATTCAAGTGCGCACCAGCAGTACACTGTAGCAAATCAAATCAAATTTATTTTATATAGCCCTTCGTACATCAGCTAATATCTCGAAGTGCTGTACAGAAACCCAGCCTAAAACCCCAAACAGCAAGCAATGCAGGTGTAGAAGCACGGTTTGATTTGATTTGATTTTTAGCACTCATGTGCACTCATGTGATTGCAGTTTGCAAAACAAAATGGCCACTGAATTTATGCAAATAATCCTGATATCACTCTGCCAGGTAGGCAATTGAATTGAGAAGGTTTTTGGGAAAGCCCATACATCTCTACCAGTAGACAGTTATCATTAGCATCACCGCTAAAGGCTACACAAAGTGTCATTGTTCAGTCTTTAAGTATACTATATGTTGACTATCATTACACTTAAACACACTTATTTAAAAGTGTACTTCAATTTCATATGCTTTAATGATGTATATTCATTCAAAATACACTTGGAGTTGTTTTTAAGTTGAAGAATTTATTTTCTATATGAAACTGAGTGATCAAGTACACTATAAGTATAGTTTCAGGGCCAATAATGAGTTTCAAAGTACTTTCTGAATTCCTGTTCATAAGATTGCAGGGAAAGAGAAAGTTGACAATGATTGTTTATTACACATAAGGGAACATGCGCAGCTGAGGAACATGCTTCCTGAGTGTACTTTTTCATATCTCAAGAAAATACACTTAAGTATAATTTCAAAAAAGCATTTAAATGTCCACAAAATATATTTAAGTACTTTCCAAAAATGATTTTGCTCAAAATGATAATTGCATATTATCCAGCATCCTTTTCTGCAGCTAATGTTTTGCTTTATAATACTGTCCTTCAATATATTAATGAAGTATGATTTAGGTATATTTAAATATTTTTTCCCCCGCCCGCTTGGCATAACTTATTCGAAAAGTCATTAATATGACCAAGTTCAATACATTTTTGAATATTGTTGAACTCCATTTTAATGTCTGGATTCCGTGATTCAGTCCACGTTCTCTGCAATGCAAATTTTACAGGGCCCTACAATGGACTAGAGGTCGACCGATTAATCGGAATGGCCGATTAATTAGGGCCGATTTCAAGTTTTCATAACAATCGGAAATTGGTATTTTTATTCTTTTTTACACCTTTAACTAGGCAAGTCAGTTAAGAACAAATTCTTATTTTCAATGACAGTCTAGGAACAGTGGGTTAACTGCCTTGTTTAGGGGCAGAACATTAGATTTTTACTTTGTCAGCTCGGGGATTCAATCTTGCAACTTTACAGTTAACTAGTCCAACGCTCTAACCACCTGCCTCATTGCACTCCACGAGGAGCTTGCCTGTTACGCGAATGCAGTAAGAAGCCAAGGTAAGTTGCTAGCTAGCATTAAACTTATCTAATAAAAAACAATCAATCAATCATAATCACTAGTTAACTACACTTGGTTGATGATATTACTAGTTTATCTAGCATGTCCTGCGTTGCATATAATCGATGCGGTGCGCATTCGCGAAAAAGGACTGTCAATGCTCCAACGTGTACCTAACCATAAACATCAATGCCTTTCTTAAAACCAATACACAAGTATACACTTTTAAACCTGCATATTTAGTTAATATTGCCTGCTATAAGATGAATTTATTTTAACTAGGTAAATTGTGTCACTTCTCTTGCAACAGAGTCAGGGTATATGCAGCAGTTTGGGCCGCCTGGCTCGCTGCGAACCGTGTGAATACTATTTCTTCCTAACAAAGACAGCCAACTTCACCAAACGGGGGATGATTTAATAAAAGCGCATTTGCGGAAAAAAGCACAATCGTTGCACGACTGTACCTAACCATAAACACCAATGCCTTTCTTAAAATCAATACACAGAAGTATATATTTTTAAAACTGCATATTTAGCTAAAAGAAATCCAGGTTTGCAGGCAATATTAACCAGGTGAACTGGTGTCACTTCTCTTGCGTTCATTGCACACAGAGTCAGGGTATATGCAACAGTTTGGGCCGCCTGGCTCGTTGCGAACTAATTTGCCAGAATTTTACGTAATTATGACATAACATTAAAGGTTGTACAATGTAACAGCAATATTTAGACTTAGGGATGCCATCCGTTAGATAAAATACGGAACGGTTCCGTATTTCACTGAAATAAACGTTTTGCTTTCGAAATGATTGTTTCCGGATTCGACCGTATTATTATTATTATTTAATTAAGTCTATGATTTGTTATTTGATAGAGCAGTCTGACTGAGCGGTGGTAGGCAGCAGCAGGCTCGTAAGCATTCATTCAAACAGCACTTCCATGCATTTTGCCAGCATCTCTTCGCTGTGCTTCAAGCATTGAGCTGTTTATGACTTCAAGCCTATCAACTCCCGAGTTTAGGCTGGTGTAACCGATGTGAAATGGCTAGCTAGTTAGCGGGGTGCGCGCTAATAGCGTTTCAAACGTCACTCGCTCTGAGACTTGGAGTAGTTGTTCCCCTTGCTCTGCAAGGCCCGCGGATTTTGTGGAGCGATGGGTAACGATGCTTCAAGGGTGGCTGTTGTCGATGTGTTCCTGGTTTGAGCCCAGGTAGGGGCGAGGAGAGGGACGGAAGCTATACTGTTACACTGGCAATACTATAGTGCCTATAAGAACATCCAATAGTCAAAGGTATATGAAATACAAATGGTATAGAGAGAAATAGTCCTATAAATACTATATTAATTACAACCTAAAACATCTTACATTGGAATATTGAAGTCTCATGTTAAAAGGAACCACCAGCTTTCATATGTTCTCATGTTCTGAGCAAGGAACTTAAAGGTTAGCTTTTTTACATGGCACATATTGTACTTTTACTTTCTTCAACACTTTGTTTTTGCATTATTTAAACCAAATTGAACATGTTTCATTATTTATTTGAGGCTAAATTGATTTTTATTGATGTGTTATATTAAGTTAAAGTGTTCATTCAGTATTGTTGTAATTGTCATTACTACAAATATATACAGTATATATATATATATATATTTTTTTAATGGTCTGATTAATTGGTATCGTCTTTTTTTGGTTCTCCAATAATCGGTATCGCCGTTGAAAAATCATAATCGGTCGACCTCTACAATGGACACCTGCTGTCCACCCTAAACACTGCAAAACACCATGCTCAGACACACAGGGCACACAGGGCACACAGGGCACACAGGGCACACAGGGCACACAGGGCACACAGGGCACACAGGGCACACAGGGCACACAGGGCACACAGGGCACACAGGGCACACAGGGCACACAGGGCACACAGGGCAGCAGGTAACCTAGTGGTTAGAGCGTAGGATTAGCTAGTTTGAAAGGTCGATAGTTCCAATCCCGGCGCCGACAAGGTGAAAAGTCTGCCAATGTGCCCGTGAACAAGGCACTTAATTGCTCCAGGTTTGCCGTTGATAATGGCAGACTCTGGCTGTGACCCCACCCTCCGAGGCTGTCTCAGGGAGAGTTGGGCTATGCAAAAAAATATATAGATATTTCCAATTCACAAGTATATATTAATACCCACTTGTACACGTGTGAAATAGGACAAATATAAGCACCCGCCAAATTATTATTACACACACACACACCCAACCTCGGTCCCAACTTATTCAATGGAGGCTCTGTGCAGTGCCCATCCAACAGGAACAGCCATTTAGCTTTGTGCTAAAGGAGCAACTGGCCTTGCAGTTTGACTGCAGCTTACTTTAAGCATTAACCGGCTTACTGTTCTCACACAATATCCATTGGTCATTGAAGCCCATTCTAATCCCTAAGTCATTTTCTAAGTGGTTAAACATGCATACAACAGCTGAACTTTGAGGGCCAGGCAGTCATCACGTACCCTAGCTGGCTACCCTCCCTTTTTTTACCATAAGCACAACAAAGGGGTCTGGGGCTGAACTCTGACGTAACATGACGAGCTGCTGCACGCTGTCACAGAGGGGGAGGAATTGATAGACATAGAAAGGAGCCTATAGCGATTACGAGTTGCTGTCAACTCACTCTCTCCAGCAGCCTCTGCTCTCTGACTGTGAATGTGCAGCAGGCTACAGCCTCACTACACTGCCTTCCACAGATTCAGCTGGTAAAAAAACAGAACATGGGAGCCACAAAATGAATCAACGCTGGACCACATAAATTGACTGAGGCCTTCATTCATTGCAGCTCTACGAAAGCCATTAAAAAAAAAAACTGAATGCATGGCTTACTCTTTACTTCTGAAACCAAGACAGCAAAAAAAGACTGGGGGAGGAATTAAGCTATATAGTAAATATTGTATGAAAATGTTTGATGAAACAAGACAACTTAATTCAGTTCAAAGGATTCCCACTGTATTGAAGGTTTATGTGAAGGTTTAATGAGTGTTGATTTCCCTGGATCTCTGCTAGTCCAAAACACTCATTAGAATCACATCAAAGTTGGAGGCCGAGCGGCGTGTGTGTGTGTGTGTGTGTGTGTGTCTGGCTCAATAATAGGCAAGAATGAACGATAAATAATTATTTGCGCCTTTCAAAAATACCCAACCTTACAGAGTAAGGAATAAAATAGTGAATATAAATATGACAATACTAAAACGACACCCCAAAAATTGCAAGCTCAATAATACACAACAGAAAAACAAGGTTATCAAGGCAGTTAAAATGAAGACGATTCCTGATTGGTAGATTAAAAGAAAAAAAGAGCTAGACCAAGGTTTCAAACTATAGGCTGAATCCTAGTCTGAAAAGGGGAGTTTTTAGATTGTTTTTGAAGGTTTGGATGGGGTCAGATTCACAGAGTCATTGAAGGCTGAGGGTGGGGGTGTAGATGTGCAGCATGACGGAGAGATAGGAGTGAGCCAAGCCATACAAGGATTTGTAGGTGAGGAAAAAGGATTTTGAAGTTGATTAAAAGCCAGTGGGGTTGTAGGAGTGTGGTGTAATGTGCTCCCAGGGTGTGGTGTGGTTGAGGAGTCTCAGAGCTGTTTTGGATATGCTGAAGTTTGTTGAGGGAGCTGAGCATTGCAATAGTTCAGGCTTGAGGTAATGAAGGCACGTAGAAGTGTGTCACCAACTGAGTCGGTAAGGGACGGGCGGAGTCTGGCGATGTTCTTGAGATGGAAAAAGGCAGATTTTGTGATGTTTTAATGTACGCATCAAAGGAGAGTGTGGAATTGAGGATGACCCCCAGATTGTTCAACAGAGAGACAGGACAGATAGAGCAACGGTCAATGATAAAGTCAAACTCCTCCACCTTCTTCAGGAGACATCTTGGCGACCACCAACATGGTCTCTGAGCTTCAGAAAGCTGGAGCTCATTCATGATTGTATTTATTTCTTTTAGACAGCTGGAGTGAACAGGTGTGTCCTCAGTGTAACAGTGGAATTGTTGACCGTGTTAATGATGTAGATAATAAAAAGGAGAATCCACTAGGACTAAGCCTTGGGGGACCTCTGGCGGACAGGAGCACGGGTGGATTTGAAGTGCCCCAGGGTCACAAACTGCTGCCTGTCCGACAGGTAGGACCCTGAACCGGGCCAGGGCTGTCCGACAGGTAGGACCCTGAACCGGGCCAGGGCTGTCCGACAGGTAGGACCCTGAACCGGGCCAGGGCTGTCCGACAGGTAGGACCCTGAACCGGGCCAGGGCTGTCCGACAGGTAGGACCCTGAACCGGGCCAGGGCTGTCCGACAGGTAGGACCCTGAACCGGGCCAGGGCTGTCCGACAGGTAGGACCCTGAACCGGGCCAGGGCTGTCCGACAGGTAGGACCCTGAACCGGGCCAGGGCTGTTTCGGTGATTCCCAGGGTCCTCTCCATTCTTTCAAGGAGGATGGAATGGCAAACAGTGTCAAAGGCAGCTGGTAAGTCCAGTAGGATGAGGAGGATGAGATTGCCAGGCAGCCGCTAGTAATAGATCATTGACTACTTTGACCAGAGCCGTTTCTGTGCTGTGATTGGCCCTAAAGCCTGATTGAAGAGGTCATGAGAAGTCCATGTGCTGCTGGAGTTGGGAAGCTACAGCATGCCCAATGACTTTAGCCACAAAGGTAAGGTTGGATATGGGCTGGTAGTTGAGGTTAGCTGGGTCAAGTCCTTGTTTTTTTAACCAGAATGGGTGTGATAGCGGCCAGTTTGAGTTCAGGGGGGGGGGGGGGGGGGGGGGGGGGGGGGGGGGGGATACAGTGCCAGCGCAATGGGACACATTGACAATGTCAAACATGAGGGGAGAAAGCACAAGACAGGTCTTGACTAGGGTGGTGGACATAGGATCAAGTGAGCAGGTTAAGGCTTTGATGAGTAGACCAGAGATGAACACAGCAGCAACAGGGGAGAAGGCAGAGAGGGAAGAAAGGATTGCTACCATTTATCCATTACTCATTCAATAGCCAAGCATGCTCATAAGTAAATAAACCGGTAGCCTATTTAAAATATATTTCACAGTATGGGTAGCCTACAGTATTGCTGTGCGATAGGAGCACGACATTCTAGACTTTAATCTCAGAGCCTATACCAAGGCAGTAGAAACAATCATGTATTGATGAACAAAATATTGAACGACAATTCGTCTTTTGGAAGTGTGGGCTGTCGCATTTACTTTTAAATTGTTTGAATAGACAATTCATTTTGCAGAATGCGCACTGTAAAAGATGAAAACATTCTGCCCAAACCTCTACAGAACAAATGTGAGCACATTTGCCATTGTGCTTTCCTTTAGAAACTGTCAAGGCCCAGTTCCAACGTCTCCAGATTATACAGCAAATGAGGGGGTTTCTGTTACCATAAAAAGTTGGGGGTTGTAACCGCGGGGTTGTCGGCTCGTTCACGAGTGCACAAATATAGTATGTCTCGGATTTATCAATGAAAACATGTGTATATGTTGCGTGTGGCATCCTACAAGCTCCATGTACGCATGGTAGATAAATGAGATCCCGGATGCTGATCACAGAAGGCAGCTGGAGCAGTGAGTCGTTAGGTAGTAGATTGTTGATCGTGGAGAAGAGAGCTCTCTTTACAAACAATGCATTAATGAGCTGCAATGCAATGTCACTTTAACGTGGAGAATCGGGTCATATTTGGTAGATACGTTGATCAATGAGATTGCAACCCATTTTTCACCCACTCAAAAAGACATCCAAAAGTTGAATTCCCAATGTGTTATCACTATATGCTTTCAAACCATCTAAAAGCACAACCCAATTCCAAAGGAAAATCTATGTCTGATTAGTTGTCACCTAAATGTGTTATCACTAGTGACGCACCGATATTACATTTTTGTCCAATACCGATATCCAATATTTTCCTTGACAAAAAACTGATGCCGATAACCGATATTTAACATTTTAGCGTCCTTTTAAGCATTCTAGTACAGTTAAATAGTTAACACACACACACACACACACACATAGACGCATCGGTCTAAGGCACTGCAAGAGGCGTCACTACAGTCCCTGGTTCGAATCCAGGCTGTATCACATCCAGCCGCGATTGGGAGTCCCATAGGGCCGCGCACAATTGGCCCAGCGCCGTCCGGGTTTGGCCTGGGTAGGCCGTCATTGTAAATAAGAATTTGTTCTTAACTGACTTGTCTAGTTAAATAAAAGGTGACACACACCAAAAAGTTATTTTGTTGGCATTTACGTATGTCCCCATTACCAGTAAAACATAATCAAAACCTATTTCTTTCACTTACTTGCTGTGCTGTTTCGTTGTTCATTTGTTCAGTCGTTTAATTCTCAACCAGGATTTCTATGGAACGCCGTTTGTCTTTGCGTGTCAAAAAATATACTATTTAACGTGTCAAATAAGCTTTTTGACCAATCAGGACCTGAAAGACTGCACATCACATAAAAAATGTATGAACACGTTAAGTTATTAAGTAGTTATTACACTATCACTACGATTCATCGATACGTATGCTATGATGCTGGTAAAGTTGTCTCGCGTACCTACAGTGCTGGTCATTAAAAAAAAGCGAGCTAGCTCATGGATGCAAACCATGTTCTTCCCCATAAACATTGCAAAATGACAATCTGTTTCAGTAGCTATAGTTAGCTAGCTAACTATATAGCTAGGTGACATCATCTAAAATAATTTATAAGACAGTTCTTATTTGATTAATGGTGGTCGGACCCATCTGTGAAGCTAGCCACAAAAGTGACTTGGGGTTAGGCTTCAAAATAAAAGTATGGCAAAATTCTACTGTGTATTAATTTGCATCACTGTCAATGACATACTTTTATTTTGAAGGCAAACCGCAAATTCCACTATTGTGCCTAATCTTTATTGCGGCGAGCTTCACAACACATAACCCGGTCCGGTCGAGCCTCACTAGCCAGATGAAGCTAGCTTCAATTTCAATTTGCGAACAACAAGTGGCAACCTATCTAATACTTACTCACAAGGATTCCTAAATCATTGCTAAGAATAATGAAAATGACTGCAGTTTCTACTGGTCATTATTTTCAAGCTGGTTGTATTGGTGCTAGCTAGATACCAAGCTAAAGCTAGCTACCCCAGAAGTTGCGGTCAAACAAATTATGCTTTATTACCAATGCGGTATTGTAAACACATTGTTCGTGGCCGGTATTTGCAGACTTTTTTGTACAGCTTTGACAGTGCTACTGTATCTTTTTTGACACAAAGACCCAAACGGCACGCCACAGTATGTATGTTGTGGCGCTAATAGCAGTGACACTATTACTGCGTAACACCGGGAGGGCAACATCTGAAAAATAGTGCACTTTGTAGTGTGTACCGGTGCTCGACCAGTCGGCGAAAGCCAACATCGCCCACGACAGAGAACAGTTGATTGTCAAGGGCAATGAATTCCATTATATAGCTTTAATGGATTTCGCCTTTGAGTTGTCTCACTGAAATTTTGTTACTCTTTCAAATTACTACTCGACTTGTTGACTGCTCGATCCACACAGCAGACATTGTGGGCTAGTTAAGAATGCTGTGTTGCACGTATAGCGCAACATTTTACTTGGCGTCATTACGTCGTGTACCAACGTTATATAGGTATGCACGTCAGCTTTGACAATGGTTTTGCACCTCGGCATTAAACTAGACATCGGCCGATACCGATGTTGGCATTTTTAGCTATTATCGTTCGATTCCAATATGTTCACTGATATATCGTACATCCCTACTTATCACTGCGATTTCAACCATTTAAAATGCACTTTAAATAGTTTGATTTAATCCTATTATTCAACTTTTATTTTGGGTTGAGATGGAGACGTGAATCCAACATATTTATTATTAACTTGTAGATTCTATATACTGTCTATTTTTAGTTGAATCCTGGGTTGAATTTAAACAATAGCCGTTGATGACTTCCCAAATTCTATATACAATAGGCATAAATAGCAGTGGTATGAAGTACTTAAGTAAAAATGTTAAAGTACTACTTAAGTAGCTTTTATGGGTGTCTGTACTTTAATATGACAACTTTTACATCACTATATTCCGAAATAAAATAATATACTTCTTACTCCATACATTTTCCTTGAAGTACTTGTTACATTTAGAATGCTTAGCAGGACAAGAAAATGGTCCAATTCACACATTAACAAGAGAATATCCCTGGTATTCCCTACTGCCTATGATCTGGCTGACTCACTAAACATACATGCTTTGTTTGTAGATTATGTATGAGTGTTGGAGTGTGCCACTGGCTATCCATACATTAAAATAACAAGAAAATGGTGCCATCTGATTTACTTAATATAAAGAATTAGAAATGATTTATACTTTTACTTTTGATACTTAAGTATATTTTAGCAATTACATTTACTTTTGATCCTGAAGTGTGTGTGTGTGTGTATATATATATATATATATTCACATAGTATTTTACTAGGTGACTTGTCCTTTTTTATTAAAGTATCTTTGCTTTTAGTCAAGTATGACAACTGGGTACTTTTTACACCACTGCTAAATAGCAACATTGATAATGTATATGATTTGTTTGCTCTGTTGAACCTACCCTTTGGAATGACTTCGATAGCAACAGTGAATCTATTAAGTGGAGATTTATCAACAAATCCTTCTCACGATAGTACATTGGTAATAGTCAGTGACAAATATTAAAGCGAAGCAGTGCTGGGAGACCGAAGGGATAGCTGTAGATAGATAAACTCTCCAGTAGGACGTGCTATCCAGCCTATAGTTTTTTTTCTTATAGTGGATATTACGTTGAAGATCTGACGTTGTTTCAAAGGTACAAATTCAACATTTATACAAGGTTTGTCTATGTTGAAAATTGGTTGCCAGGATTAATCAATCCTGTGGTAAAACTTTACCCTCAAAACAACTGTTTACAATGTACTTTCCACATCACAATGCGTTGACAAATTGCATTGAAACAACATTGATTTAACCAGTTTGTGGTCAGTGGTCAAAGACTTTCTTTGTGACATAAGGCTGACAAAGTGATCAAGTTGTCACTGACAGTGTAGCCTTGCTGTGCAAACAAGTCAAACAAACGCCCAGTCAAGGATAACTAAAGAAAAAGCTGAGCAACTGTGTGAAGTCTATATGGTCCACCACCTCCTCAAAGAGCTCAGTACCGGGAGAGTGGTTCATTCTCATCCTAATGTATGCCATATGCATAGCCAATCAAGCCAATGGCTGTGGTTGCATCCCAAATGGCACCGTATTCACTATTCACCATAGGGATCTGGTCAAAAGTAGTGCACTAGATAGAGGATAGGGTGCCATTTAGGACACATCTGAATCTGAGTTCAATAGCTGTGACTAACAGAAGCAGACAGGTCTGACACATGGCAGTAGTCCATGAAATTGGAATCTTATCACCACACATCAGTTGCCTCTCTCTCGCTCTCCTCTCTCCTCCTGGCCAGGTGTGAAAGCAAGCAGCAGAGTGGAGGAGATTGGGGCCTCCTGTTCAATCGATTCTCCAGTCGAGCGCAAAACACACACACACAGCCATGGAACGGCCTTGGAATAGCCAATGTGTTTCTGGAGGTGGAACCAAGACTATAAGCCTGGAAGAGTGCTCAGTATAACGTCCGGTCTGCCTCGCTGAGCCTCACTGGTCATCCCCAGGCGTCGGGTGAAAAGTTCACCATCAGGAGATAGAAAAACAACAAATCTTTAGTCACAAAGCCAGGATTCACACATTTGTGTCAGATGTCAGGCAAACGTTGCAACCAGTTGCGACATTTGAAGAGCTAGGTTTACTCCTTGGGCTCCATTTGAACAAACCTAGCGCAATGGTCAATCTAAGCGCCGGCAGTAGTGTTATAGGTTCGGGGGTGTGTCAAAAAGTTTAGCTATTTTCACAACCACAATTATTGGCGCAGTTGCTGGCATTGGCGTGAAAGGGCTGTGTTTTGATGAATAAACAAGTTGTGGGTGTGTCGAGGCTTGGCCCCACTGGCCAATCAGACTGTGCTCCATGGTTAAATATGTGGTTGCTTTAGGTTGTGTATTTACGGGCTTTTATATAATCGCCTTGGAATCAAATCCAAATCCAACGTTAGGGAAAGGGAAAGACCTAGTCAGTTGTCGAAATGATTGTATTCAACGGAAATGTGTCTTCCGCATTTAACCCAACCCCTCTGAATCAGAGAGGTGCGGGGGGCTGCCTTAATCGACATCCACGTGTTAGTCCATTATAGTTTGTTAAACAGCTTACAGAAACAAAAATGTAGACTATCCCATCATTGCTAAATATGTTAACTTGAGCCTGTTGGTAGTCCACATTGTTCTGAGTAATTGCATGGCTTCAATGTGGAAATATGCATACTGTAGCATTCACCCTGATATAGGGGCTAGGCCTACAGTAAATTGCATTATGGCTGAGCATGGTCATGCTAAATGTTGTCAATAAGCAAGATTAAAATTCATTATTGATAAGGCCCAAAAAGACAGTGAATAATTCTAATCAAAACGTGTTTTAAATAGGCTGTCTGAATCCACTTACCGGCACCATAATTGCTTCCCGTGGGCATATATTATTAAAACAACGCCGACTATGGAGGGTTTTACGCATATCCAAAACTTTTCACAGCAGCTGGACAAATATCCAATATAAAGAGAAAGGGAGAATGTTCACTGACCGTTATACTGCGCCCAAATATAATGTTTAATATACATATCGAAACCATCTTACAGATCACATTCACACTTCTCCTGAAGTTGCTTTGCATGCTAACTACGAGGTTCACCGGTATTCCCTGAGGTTATCATCTCGTTTCATTATGGGCATGGACACATGTAGCCTCCATCATGGAGGGGGTTAAATGCACCTCCAAAGCATGGCTAAAATAATGTAGGCCTGCCTACAATACATAGATAAAAAGGGAACGTCAGCTCACTGTTTTGCGCCTCTCAAACTTAATATTTGAAAAAAGCTTTGGTGATTAAGATTGATTTCCAAGCCGTCTCACAAACTTTATCGACGGCTTTACTTGATTACTGTACATTGGGCAGGACAAAAATAAAAACAGCCTTTATTGAGAGAAGAGGCCATGCTTGGATTTTTGTCAACTAAAACGAAAAATGGGGGAAAAAAACTGTTTTAGGTTTCGAAATCCTAAGAATACAGGCACCATGGCAGTTTGCGTCAAACTAAAACCAGCTTTTGGTTGGTCTTAAATATCCCCACCAAGCGCTGCCTGAAATTAGCCCTTTGGGTCATGTTTTAAAGGACACACCTCATATTTCCACCCCTCCCATCTGAGCGCAAGCATGCTAATGTTAGACAGCTAAATTGCCAAAACTGGCTTTAGGGATGGAAAATGCCAATGACCCAGTTTTTACATGACGAAATTTCTAACTAACGTGCGTTTGACACTAGCGCCGCCTTAAAGCCAGCCGAAAAATAGAGCCCCTTGTGTGAAAAGCATGGAAACGACATCAGCATTGGCTTAAGGGATCTTTTAGCCTGGGACTAAGCGAGTGTTTACACTTGCACATTCTAAAGTGGGTTAGCACCGACTTTTCGGGGCTAGCCAATCACAGAGTTAGACTATTACCTCATTTGTATATTCTACTCCATAAACGTGACATTTGGTTTCAGGTAGCTCTGGTTGTGTGAACACAGGCTAAGCTAGCATAATGTCAGTCATAGCCCAGGGCTAAGAACAATGCAGTGTGAAAAGGCCTATCGTTTCTATAACCTAAAGAGAAATCCAAGGCACCTTCCTTGTTCTCCCTTCCACATCAACACGTCCCCCCCCCCCATTATGTTCAATAAATCAATCTGCTTCTTTCAGGGTCTTATGGGAGTTAAATGCAGAAAACACCAATTACAACACACCCCTGCTATTCACCATCAACAAACACTCTTTCATCTAGCGAGCCGCACGCCTTCGTACAGGGAGAAACCACACTGAACCATTCATGCTAATCTGTGCATGTGTCTCTAACGGCACCCTATTTCCCTATGGGGCCTGGTCCTATATAGGGAGTAGGATGCCATTTGGGACACAGCCTGCCTCTAGCCTCCAGTCTGTGCTCGGGCTGAATCTACGATGCTATACAGGAAGAGGGAGGAAAGAAAAATGGATTTTATACAGTTATTGTCAAGGCTCCCGCTATCGCCACATTATTATTTCGGTTTAAGTTAAACCTGCATTGTCTCCCGCTAGGAAGTATTAGTAGACACCCACCACCATAACCCTGCATTTACTGCAATCTATTCAAAGGCTAAACTGCTGCCTTGTGAAAACATGGAGACCTGTTTGCATCTTAATTCCAAAAGACACTGCTCCATTTCCCACCCCCTTTAATATACATTGCTTTTTCACAAATCTCATTACAGAAAAAAAAATGATAGAATTTGGTGTGCCACCTGAGAGAGTGCTATAGCTGACTACCTAAAAGCTTCAGCTGTGTTAGGCCAGGCAGCATCCCAATCAATGGCCATTCCCATGTAACAGGCTAGCCAGGTAGAGAGCCTGGTCCCAGATCTGTTTGTGATCTTGCCAACTCCATTGTAGTCATTATCACACCAAACATGACAATTCCATAAAGAGTTAGGAAGAGGGCAGAAACAGACTGGCACCCAGGCTAAGGTAGAAAGTCTAAAGAGAGTAATGTATAATCTATGATCTGCTGAATGTGTGGAGGACAAAGGATGTTCTAGAATGTTCCTGGCAGATGTTTCCAGTAGAGGTTCTGAGTGTTACACCATGCCCACTTGTTTTGCAACGCTCGCGCACGCAACACGACCGGTGTGGTCAGCATATTAGGGTTAGAACCAGGCCACAGGTTCTGGAATTCACCCTCTCTTCCCCTCCAGACCCACAGAAAAAGGTCCAAAAGAAAAATGACCCCTGATGATCATAGGGGGTCATTTTCTTAGAACCCTTTCTAATATTTTTTTACTAGACACTAGTATGATCCTGGAGATAATAGGACGTTAAAAAGTGGAAATGTCCCTTTAAAAGGGGTCAGGTAAACAGAGTCTAGGCTCCTCTGGAATTCACACTCCACCTCCTGACCCATCTCCACAGTTCAGCTCAGCCGTACCTTTGTTGTGGTCATGTAAGTCTGCTCAGTATCATAGGGGCATAGAAATGTACTTGGAAGCAAGACTGGTAGATTTGTGGCAGGCTAGATATGTAGGAGGTAACATGTGCACATTATCTCTAATGGTAACATACATCCGTGGCGGTCGGTGCAGTTTTTGATGAGGGAGGAAGTTTTTTTTTTTTTTTTTAATGAGCATGGCCTTATTTCTATTAGAGCATGTTGGATGACTGTCATTCATATTCCATTCGCCCAGTTCAATGTAACGTCGATAGGTTTAGGCTACTACATGATACTCACATTTTGCCTATAACCACCATGAGGTTGCTACAACCTAGCCTATGAATTATAGTTTACAATGTAGGTGCACACAGGTCGAGAGAAATTTGAGGTGACAGACACATTCAATACCGCTTTGCAGACTCGACTGCATCTAGACGATCTAGGATGTAATCATTAGTCCAACAGTTGTAAACAAGAGTTTCTATTGA
This sequence comes from Salvelinus namaycush, assembly GCF_016432855.1. Classification (NCBI taxonomy): domain Eukaryota; kingdom Metazoa; phylum Chordata; class Actinopteri; order Salmoniformes; family Salmonidae; genus Salvelinus; species Salvelinus namaycush. The sequence continues at coordinate 14,429,231 of NC_052322.1, forward strand.
ACAAATTCAGGTATGTTTATCCCCGTTTCGTTAAGTTTGCTTCCATCAACAGAATTGGCGGAATGAATACACCGCTGATCACGCGTAAACACAGCTCACTTTCATAGCAGCCACGTCGTATTCCTTCTCACATCTATGCTCTCCCCTCCTCTCACCTTTTCCCCTCACTTGTGGAATTCAAAATGGACAACACATCAGCTGTGTGACCAGGCAAAATAAATTAAAAATAATAACTTTACAAGCCAAACCATATAACCGCTACACACAGCCTACATCGTTGTCACCATATTAGCTAAAGTAACTTCATAGTCAACATAGCTAATAGAACTAACGCATTAGTAAACACAGTACAATCATGCAGTAGCATTGCAGTGTATGGTCAGTAAGCAGTTTCGCACTTACACCGGCGAGCCCCAGTGGCAATACATTTGTAAAACCAAAAGCTTACCTTGACTTGGAAGAGTTCCAGTATTGTGTTGGATAGTCATAACCAGCTAGCTAACATATCATCGCTCTGTTTGAGCAGGGTGTTTGAGTAGGCTAAACTAGTTAGTTGCATTTGCTAGCTAAGTAAGTGGAACTGAAAGTAAAAAATAAAATAAAAATCTCTTGCTTCTTCATTTTGGAAGAAATGTATGTATTACTCACCACATTTCATACACTGCAGTGCTAGCTGGCTGTAGCTTATGATTTCAGAACTAGGTTAATTCTCTGATCTTTTGATTGGGTGGACAACATGTCAGTTCATGCTGCAAGAGCTCTGATAGGTTGGAGGACATCCTCCGGGAAGTTGTCATAATTCATGTGTAAGTCTATGGAAGGGGGGTGAGAACCATGACCCTCCTAGGTTTTGTATTGACGTCAACGTACCCAGAGGAAAACGGAAGCTAGCTGTCCTCCGGCTACACCATGGTGCTACCCTACAGAGTGCTGCTGAGACTTCTGTAGACCTTCATTGCTAAACAGTCTGTTTTAATCAATAAATTGTGAATATATTTAGTATAGTTTTATCTACAAAGGAGCCTCCACTGACTTACATGCACAGTATCTCTTATGGTAACATTCACTGAGTGTACAAAACATTTCCATGACTGACTGACCAGGTGAATCCAGGTGAAAGCTATGATCCCTTATTGATATCCCTTGTTAAATCCACTTCAAAATCAGTGTAGATGAAGGGAATGAGTCCGTTTAAAGATGGATTTTGTTTAGCCTTGAGACAATTGAGACATGTATTATGTGTGCCATTCAGCGGGTGAATGGACAAGACAAAGGATTTAAGTGCCTTTGAACAGGGTTTGATAGTAGGTGCCAGTCACACCGGTTTGAGTGTGTCAAGAACTGCAATGCTGCTGGGTTTTTCACATTCAACCGTTTCCCTTGTGTAGCAAGAATGGTCCACCACCCAAAGGACATCCAGCCAACTTGACACAACTGTGGGAAGCATTATTGAGTCAACATGGGCCAGCATCCCCGGGGAACGCTTTCGACACCTTGTAGAGTCCATGCCCCGACGAATTGAGGCTGTTCTGAGGGTAAAAGGGGGTATAATTCAATATCAGGAAGGTGTTCTTAATGTTTTGTACACTTAGTCACGAGTCATGCAGTTCATCGAGTGGGGTTAAAATGATCCTGAACCTATATTTGTAGGAGGCATCATGTGTATCTATTCCTGTAACATGAGTCATGTTGAGGGTCAGTTGCTCTGTGTTATTAAATCACTTCTAAGCAGAGTGGTGGTGAAATAATCCAGAACCTTGCTGGTGAGAACATTACACTACACACCATCTAAACCGTTACTTACATTTGAGTTAATGCATTGTAAAGGTATTGCATTTGCTAATTTTACAGCATTCACATGCATGTGATCACCAGGTCACCCCACGTTTCTGGTTTGGCATCTTTTAGAGGATCATGACTCAAAGATCAACAAAGCTGATATACGATCCAGATAGCCGTTTAAAATGTGCAGCTAAGGATAAATAAACTATCTAGCTAGGAAAGGACAGTCCTGGAACAGAACAGACCAGGGGATGGCCTTGCCCTCTGAACTTCGCCTGTCCAATCCCCTCCTCAACCCCTAAATCATGCTGTGGACAGCCAGCGGAGCCCAGTGGTGATGCTGATGAATCCACGTGTTTCAGCTCAAGTGGCTGACCCCTGCCCTCTAGCATAGCAGCATCACTCTCTCAATCACACACACTCATCCCCTCCCTCCTCTTCCCTGGCCTCTAACATAGCAGCATCCACTCAAACACACGCTCACTTATCCCTTCCCTACCCTGGTCTTGCATCTGGACATCTGTGACATGGTTCTTTGTGCTAGCAGCACGAGATCAGGTTCCTGTACGGCCCACTGTTTCTCAACACTGGTCATACTGTACATAGTGTTGCCCAGACGTCAAGGGGGATTGATTTCTGCAGGTAAAGTATGTATTTAAAAAAAAAAAGATCTGATTCTGTACTGTCCTGCTCTGTCCAATGTTTCCCAATATTTGCCATCACTGGTGATCGAGTCAGAAAGGTTGGGAAACAAAGGAAACAAATGTTACTCAGACGTCATGGGGAGAAGGGTCAATACTTCAGCTGGTTTGATTCCTGCTGGTAACGTTTGTTTTGTTTTTATCCTCTGTGTGAGTGAGGAGTCAGTTCCTTCCCCCATAGTCACATACACTGTGGATTAATGGTCTCACTCTGTCCAGATGTTTCCCAGAGCTTGGAGGTGGGAGGCTAAGGCCCGGGAGAGTAGACCTATACTCACTCACACGGGGTTCTTTAACAACCTCAAAAATGGTTCTTATCCCAGGACATGTAAAAAAAAAAATGAGCCCCCTTATTGCTAGATCTGGGCTGAACCATGTCTGGAATGTTCATTCTTTAAAAGGTCCAGTGCAGTCAAAATTCAGTTTTCCTGTATTTTATATTGTACAACATTGTAACACTGTAAAAGTGTGAAATAATTTGATCAGTGTCATCTCCTGATATTTGCTGGTTGAAAACACTATCTACACAGGACCTTCTAATCAGCAGTTTTGCATGGGAGGGAGTTTAATCTTTCCATGGTGACATCACCATGCAGTAAATTGGTTAATTGACCAATAAAGTGAGTTCCAAACCTCTCTGCCAATAACAGATTTCAGCTTTACCCTACCCACTCAGACCACACGCAGACAGTCCTAGCAAAATTCTTGCTTCAGAAATGCTATTTTTGCCCATTTTAAATGCTCATTCTTTTTCGTACATACAAGTTACGCATGTTATTATATGCTTTGTGAATTGTCAATAAAGCATAATTGTTACCTTCTGCTATGGAGTACATCTTAAAAGCCCAGTGCAGTGATAAACATGATTTCCCTGTGTTATACATGTCCACATTATAAAGGTTGGAATAGTACTGTAAAAATGATAATGCCCTTAGTGTAAGAGCTGTTTGAAAAGGCCAACTGAAATTTCAGCCTGTTTTGGTGGGATGGCGTTTTGGCCTGCCTGGTGTCATCTCCAGGTGGTAAATTAGTTAAATAGACAAATAGAGTGCCAAAACATCTTTGCCAATACCAGCTAGTTTTCCCCTCCCCAATCCAACCACTCACAGACTGTCTTTAGAAATTGCTCTTTGCTAAGAAGCTATTTTTTTTTCTCCTTTTACCATTTTAATTAAAGGAACCACAGTAAGGTACTTAAATTGCTACCCAGGAATGATTTGAAAAAGAGATACAAATGGCTGCATTGGACCTTCAACAATATGGAGTTTAAAAATGAATGGGAACCTACTACAATCCTTCATTTCACAAACAAAATGAGCAGATGTAGGCCAACTGTTATTAAAATCAGCTGGGACCTTCAATGCCTTGGAATACCATGGAAACCCAACACATTATTTATGCATGTCACTGAAAAGAATTTGGGGTATTTTTGCAAAGGTGTTTAGTGGGTTGACTAGTAAAAGTGCATTGTATAACTCTCGTTGTGCTGGCGCAGTACTGCAATATTGACTGACATGAGGTTTAAAATAACAATTAAAGTATTTGAGACGCTGAAGTTACGTTAATTTTCAGTTCTGAATGAAAGTTGAAAAAACATTTACAGAAGTCCTTTTTGGTAATTGATCCTATCGCCAAATTTCAACAGCACATACATTCACAATGAAGTAAGCATTTATCCATATATATACACGGAACAAAAATATAAAACACAAAATGCAACAATTAGGCACTAATCTATGGATTTCACATGACTGGGAATGCAGATATGCAGCTGTTGGTCATAGATAACTTTTTTTTAAAGGTAGGAGCGTGTATCAGAAAACTAGTCAGTATCTGGCATGACCACCATTTGCCTCATGCAGCTCCACACATCTCCTGCACAGAGTTGATCAGGCTGTTGATTAGGCCTGTGTACTGTTGTCCCACTCCTCTTCAATGGCTGAGCGAAGTTGCTGGATATTGAAGGGAACTGGAACACGCTGTCGTACACGTTGATCCAGAGCATCCCAAACATGCTCAATGGGTGACATGTCTGGCGAGTATGCAGGCCATTGTACTGGGACATTTTCAACTTCCAGGAATATGGGTACAGATTGAGACATGGGGCCATGCATTATCACGCTGACACGAGGTCATGGCGGCGGACGAACGGCACAACAATGGGCCTCAGGATCTCGTCACGGTATCTCTGTGCATTCAAATTGCCAACTGCAATTGTGTTCATTGGCTGTAGCTTATGTCTGCCCATAACCCCACCATGGGGCACTCTGTTCACAACGTTGACATCAGAAAACCGCTCGCCCACACGTCACCATACACGTGGTCTGCGGTTGTGAAGCCAGTTGGACGACTGCCTAATTCTCTAAAAAAACGTTGGAGGCGGCTTATGGTAGAGAAATTAACTAAATTCTCTGGCAACAGCTCTGGTGGACATTCCTGCAGTCAGCATACCAATTGCACACTCCCTCAACACTTGAGATATCTGTGGCATTGTGTTGTGTGACAAAACTGCACATTTTAGAATGTCCTTTTATTGTCCCCAGCACAAGGTGCACCTGTGTAAGGATCATGCTATTTACTCAGCATCTTGATATGCCACACCTGTCAGGTGGATGGATTACCTTGGCAAAGGAGACAATCACTAACAGGGATTTAAAACACATTTTGTGCGTATGGAACATTTCAGCACTCGACGGTCCCGTTAAGTCAGCTTGTGTGTCTACCTACTTCGCCGCAGAGCCGTTGTGGCTCCTAGACGTTACCACTTCACAATGACAGCACTTACAGTTGACCGGGGCAGCTCTAGCAGGGCAGAAATTTGACAAACTGGCTTGTTGGAAAGGTGGCATCCTATGACGGTGCCACGTTGAAAGTCACTGAGCTCTTCAGTATGTGCCATTCTGCCAATGTTTGTCTATGGAGATTGCATGGCTGTGTGCTCGATTTTATACACCTGTCAGCAACGGGTGTGGCTGAAATAGCCAAATCCACTCATTTGAACGGGCGTCCACATACTTTTGACCATGTGGATGTAAAACAAAAAAGTCTACCTGTTGGTTGCCTGTTGTCACTTCTCATTTCGCTAGCTTTTAATTACATAATTTTTTCCCCCCATCTTCCATTGCATTACTGAACTCAGTCCACATTGATCCACTTTGCCGGTTTGATTGGCAATCAACATGCTACAAATGTGAAGGCTACCGGTCGGCTACTGGTATTTTTATGGGGCGCATGTCAAAAAAACTACATTGAAAAGTTTGTTTTATTAAATTACTCATTTGAAATGTCATGTGGATATTTTGATTTAAATTTAGAAAAATGTGTGCCTTTGTGTCAAAAATAGGCCTATGTTTTTTGTTTTATGCAACAACAAAAAAAGGGAATACTCACACAATACTCAGTGTTCGAATACTAACATCCGTTCGGATATTCATAACCATGCACATCCCTATTCCAGTCCAGACCAAAAATCAACGTCCGTTGACATTGAAATCAAGGCTGGTCCAAACCACACCAAAAAAAGATGGCCAGCCCAGACAGGACCAAAAAAAGATGGCCAGCCCAGACAGGACCAAAAAAAGATGGCCAGCCCAGACAGGACCAAAAAAAAGACAGTGGCGTCTTAGTGGGTTCATTCCATTTAATTCAAGTTAACCATGCCAGTGACACTACAAATTATGGTCTACTTGACACTTTGTATTGCCAAGACATTGCCAGATGTTACAAATCATTGGCTACAATATTGCAATGTTCTAGCTCTGCAAGTGCATGGCCACAGTGCTGCACCAGACAGAATCATTGTTGCAAGGATGCACTGTAGCCAGTCACTATTCTCAAACTAGCGAAGAGTCAAACGCAGCCCTGAGAAGCACATGAGGATTTTAGGATGGCAATACATTGCAACATTATTTAATTCAGTTCTCTATAAGCTACCTGACTGTCATCAATGTTAGTTTCTGTTGTGATTCATGTAGTTCCACCCCCCACAAAACATTCTAATATTCGCTGCATGTCGGGACAAGTCACAACAACAGCCTACCTAGCTATAAAGATTACAACTGAAAAAACACAACACAGTTGTTTTTACTGCATGCAGCTCAAAACAAACATGAAAACGTATAATTCAACAAAATGATTCTGCTTGAACTATACCTTCTAAGGTGTAGCCTGGTCACTGCTAAAATCCTTAGTTTACAGCAGCCTGGTCTCAGAGTAGATGTAACATAGTAAAAGTAAATCTGGGACAATGAAATGTGTATGATGTTACGTTTGGTACGGTTTCATAAGATAGACGTTAACTTAACCCTTTGACACATACCAACACACAGGTGTGTTTATTCGACAGTGGTCCCTGCAGCGTACGCTCAAACCGGTGTGATTAGAAAGCTTATTAGAACGTCCAGTTTCCATTGATGCAACAGTCAGCGGTTGAGCTGGCCACACCTTTTTCACAGAAATATTTTGCACAAACACAGATCTTACAATGTTATGTCCTGAATGTGAGCAGTTTATTTTTTAGATGCAACGTTCAGACATTCACAGAAGTAGCGACAGCATAGCACAATCATCCAAACCGGAAAATGTGGGCTATATTAGTCCACGCGCTAACTGAGGAAATATTGACAAAACACAAGCGGTCATATTTAGCTAACTCTCGGCTGACAAACTATAATATGAATTAGCTAATACTAATTACTATTCATCACATCACGTGTGAGCTCCCCATTGATCGAAATAATTTTGTAAAACACTTTCTAAAAATCTGAAGTATTCCGACGATGGGTAGTTGGTGCGCGCTGCCATGTTTGTTTTTTCGTGTCAACCAAAGATAAGGAGACAATATGAGTTTGGTCTGTTTGTAGTATGCATGTTAAAGGGATTGTGTCACCTACCATCATTCCCTTCCCTTCATTCACTTCCGGAAATTTACAAGAAAGATGAGTGAACCATCCGTTCACCTCATTTTGTCATAAGAACAGAAAATAAAGGCACTTACTTTGATAGGAATGCACACATGTCCAAAGAAAGTTAGTTTGTAAGCGAAACAATGAAAGCAATGCGAGTGCCAGACAGAAAATGTGCCAGGGGGAAAAGTTTCTGCAAGACTGTGCAAATGTCTGCATACTTGATCTGGGGAAGTGCTTGGGCTCTCGTTGAAGAGAAGTTTGTCCAACTCAGTAAAGCCTCAAATATAAATTGTCTGCTACAATGAAATGGGCTACTTCTATGTAAATTAATGAGGAGACGGAACATGCCTCAAATAAAACTTGAGGGCAGCACTGGGGCGACCTTAGAGCTATTTGGAACTCAATTGTGAAAAGATATTTAGGCAAAAACGAAAGGAGGGTGGTTGGTTGGGGTGGATCGTGGGTGTATAACGGCTGTGTGTTCGAATCTCTTCACGGACAACTTTTCAACTACTTACTACTTTTTAGCTACTTTGCAACTAACCCTTCCCCTAATGTTAACCTAACTCCTAACCTTAACCCAGCTAACTTTATCTAACTTGCTAATGTTAGATTAATCACAACAAATTGGAATTCGTAACATTTAAGTTTTGAGAATTCGTAACATATTGTAGGTTTTGCAAATGTAACATTGTATGAATTGCACATTCATAATATACCATACAAATTGCAATTCGTAACATCACACGAAATGGATGATCCACAAATTAATACATATCTTAATAAATGTGTGTATCGGGTTTATGTAGAGAATAATACGAAATGCTCTGAGAGCAGGTTGCAGCCAGACCTACAGCCATAGATTCTGAACCATAAACGATGCACACATAGAAGGCTACCGTTTAGAACCTGCAAATGATACAAATGTTGGGGGATTCTACAGCGGTGAAAAGCATAGGCATGTTGATCGGGTCCGTGTAGCCTACTTATCGAATCAAGGTAGTGTTTTGCTGTGTCGGTCTAGCCTACCTAGAACTGGGGGAAAGCAGGCCTTTCACTGATGTGCTGTGATACCATAGCCTTTTTCTACCTGCTGAATGACCTTACAACATTGAACGACCACCTTCATGGGCATGACAACAACAGAACAAGAACAAAGGGCATATTAATCCTGAAACATTCGTGGGGCTACATCTGGGAATGGGAGTAAAACAGAGTAGCAGCACAACACTGAAGTCAACGTAGCCATGCACCGCTTTGAATCCCCGTTGATTAAAGCCAACAAAGCCATATGAAACTCAACATCTGTTGACGACAGTTGTTTTTGTCATGTCAACAACACCCTAAAGGAAGCATGTATGCTAGGCTACAGCAGGTGGTTATGAAATGAGCAATTGCCAATTGTCACAAACATGGCACCTTCTAGGATGATTAGCTTAGCTAGAAGGAAAAGCCTATTGCTCATATCGATCACATCGAGTCTGAAGCCTATTGGTGTTATGAAGGCAAACAGGCTAGCTACTGTGTGGTGAATAGGCCTACACTGTATAGGCCCTATATTGCTAAGTGGACATGCAGTTTCACAAAGCCATAGGCTAGAACACTAGAATGTCACTTACCATCAATAGCTCCTGTAGGAGACAGGATCTCCAAACTGAGTAGAAATCCCACGAAGAACAACCTCATTGCTAACACATGTGCAATGCCCGATGGCATTACTACTGTAGACAATAATGGATATAAAGTTCGATAGAATTCTAAAATCAAATAATCTAATCAAACACCTCATCCGAACCCCGGAACGGTCCGGTGCGATTGTCCGTTCTCTTTACGCCCTGCAACCACGTACTACGAATAGCAAAGGTAGCTTCACAGTCAGCGGTATGGATAAAACTGCAGAAACAGGGGAAAAAAGGCTTGCTACAGCCTACTGAAGCTAAGGGTTGTGCTCATGCACAGTCATGTATATTTCTTAAACATACATTTTCAGCATGCATAATCCATATAAACCCACACACTATTTTTCAAAGGAAAATCTATTGTGAACACAATGTGGCTTCAACATTCCTCTAGAAACGTCCAACTAGTTCTCAAGCTCCTCAGATCTCCGTCACTGCAGCATTGTTGAAAATATCCCATGCCATGAACCAAAAACTAAATGCGCCTTTTTATTTGGGAGCTCCACTGCCTCTGTTGCTGGTGGTTACAACACGTTGACTGGATGGTGATTCTGAAGCACCAACACACACAGCCCTCTAGAACCAGATGACATCACCAATTAAATTCATTTGGAAATCGCGAAAACTACGAAGCAAGCTTCCCCTGCACGAACGTTTTCTCCCTAATTTCAACACTTTTCAAAGCATGAAGCTGGCGCCCCGACACCAGCCATGTTGGCGCAAGAATAGTTGTGCTCTGGCAGTTTCAATTTGATAGACATAAAATAATAATAGGCCTAAACTTGCAAACAAGTGGACACTCTCAAATGTATCTATCATTAAAGTAACAGGTCAGAAATATTTTAACACATATAAAATACAAAATGAAGAATGGGGCCACCTGAGTCTTGCAACATTGTAAAAGTTTTCCCCTGACTTTTGTGCACGTGTGAAGTAACTAACTAGAAATACTTTGAAGTACTAGGCTACTTAAGTAGTTTTGGGGGGTATTTGTACTTTACTATTGATATTTTTCGCAACTTTTACTCTATATTCCTAAATAAAATATACGAAACAACAATATAAACGCAGTTACAGTTCATATCAGGAAATCAGTAATTTGAAATAAATCCCCATTAGGCCCTAATCTATGGATTTCACATGACCTGGCAGGGGCACAGCCGTGGGTGGGCCTGGGGAGCCAGACCCAGCCAATCAGAATGAGTTTTTCCCCATAAAAGGGCTTTATTACAGACAGAAGTAGGCATTGGCGTCGGCAACAGGTCTGGTGGACATTTCTGCAATCAGCATGCCAATTGCACGCTCCCTCCCTCAAATTTGGGACATCTGTTGCATTGTGTTGTGTGACAAAACTGCACATTTTAGAGTGTCCTTTTATTGTCCCCAGTGTAATGATCATGCTTTTTAATCAGCTTCTTGATATGCCACACCTGTCAGGTGGATGGATTATCTTGGCAAAGGAGAAATGCTGACTAACAGGGATGTAAACCAATTTTGTTATTTCAGCTCTTGAAACATGGGACCAACACTTTACATGTTGCGCTTATATTTTTGTTCAGTGTATGTACTTTTACTCCATACATTTTCCCTGACACCCAAAAGTACTCGTTACATTTCCAATGCTCAGGCAAGACAGCAATATGGTCTAATACACACACCTATCAATTTAACATGTCATCCCTACTGCCGCTGATCTTCCATTTTTACTTGAGTCATTTACTTTTTCCCACCACTGACACACAGCTGCTCTAAAGGCTATGTTATACACAATCTTCAGTATTGATAATTGTGCACAGTAGAACTCTCCAGAATCGTAACCGTAGGCTACTATGTTGCCATATTGAAAGATGAGATTCATCCCGGCCAGGGTTGGAGAGTGGAAGGATGTGCTATTTTCTAAACAGTTTGTTGAATTTTCTATTCTTTGACATCCAACTCAAGAGAACATTTCTGACTCGGACCCACTCCAAGTGCATTTCTCAGGAGAGAACCCCCTCTGGTGGTAGATGAAGGACATAGCAGATCATTTAGAGTGAGCACCATCTGATCATCTCAATAGTGTAACGTGCTGAACAATAACTTTAAGCCATGAAATGAATATGCATAAAAGAGCCTATAAATCAGGCGATAAAACACCCAAACATTTGCACTGACTTCAGACAAAAGCACCAAAGTTAATGAAACATAACCAAAACTACAGCACTCTTTGAAAATGTACTCTGGACTCAGACATAACATCTGACATCATGATCAAATCATTTCTGATATATGGATTCCCATCCATCATTGAATGTCAGCTGACTTCACAGTGCTTTATAAAAAAATATCTACATTTTCTTCCCAAAGCAGCAGAGTTGTATTCTGGTTTCCAAGGATGTGTACCAAATGCTTCAAGGTCCTTAGCGTGCCCATCACTGAGGACCTGAAATGGTCCCACCATACCGACACCGTGGGGAAGAAAGCGCAGCAACGCTTCTACAACCTATGGAGGCTTGTGTGCGGCTGCTCAGCCATGGAAACCCATTTCATGAAGCTCCCGACAAACACTTCTTGTGCTGACGTTGCTTCCAGAGGCAGTTTGGAACTTGGTAGCGAGGACAGATGATTTTTGCACGCATCAGCACTCGGTGGTCCTGTTCTGTAAGCTTGTGTTGCCTACCACTTTGTGGCTGAGCAGTTGTTGCTCATAGACGTTTCCACTTCACAGTAACAGCACTTACAGTTGACCGGGGCAGCTCTAGCAGGGCAGAAATTTGACGAACTGACTTGTTGGAAAGGTGGCATCCTATGACGGTGACACGTTGAAAGTCACTGAGCTCTTCAGTACGGGCCTTTCTACTGCCAATGTTTGTCTATGGAGATTGCATGGCCATGTACTCGATTTTATACACCTGTTAGCAACGGGTGTGACTGAAATAGACGAAGCCACTAATTTGAAGGGTGTCCACATACTTTTGTATATATAGTGTATATTTTGGTGTATACAGTTGAAGTCGGAAGTTTACATTACACCTTAGCCAAATACATTTAAACTCATTTTTTCACAATTCCTGACATTTAATCCAAGTAAAAATTCTCTGTCTTAGGTCAGTTAGAATCACCACTTTATTTTAAGAATGTGAACTGTCAGAATAATAGTAGAGAGAATGATTTTTTCAGCTTTCATTTCTTTCATCACATTCCCAGTGGGGCAGAAGTTTACATACACTCAATTAGTATTTGGTAGCATTGCCTTTAAATTGTTTAACTTAGGTCAAACGTTTCAGGTAGCCTTCCACAACCTTCCCACAAAAAGTTGGGTGAATTTTGGCCCATTCCTCCAGACAGAGCTGGTGTAACTGAGTCAGTTTTGTAGGCCTCCTTGCTCGTACACACGCTTTTTCAGTTCTGCTCACAAATTGTCTATAGGATTGAGGTTAGGGCTTTGTGATTGCCACTCCACTACCTTGACTTTGTTGTCCTTAAGCCATTTTGTCACAACTTTGGAAGTGTGTTTGGGGTCATTGTCCATTTGGAAGACACATTTGCGACCGAGCTTTAACTGATGTCTTGAGATGTTGCTTCTATATATCCACAACATTTTCCTCCTCATGATGCCATCCATTTTGTGAAGTGCACCAGTCCCTCCTGCAGCAAAGCACCCCCACAACATGATGCTGCCACCCCACGCTTCACGGTTGGGATGGTGTTCTTCGGCTTGCAAGCCTCCCCCTTTTTCTTCCAAACATAACGATGGTCATTATGGCCAAACAGTTCTATTTTTGTTTCATCAGACCAGAGGACATTTCTCCAAAAAGTATGATCTTTGTCCACATGTGCAGTTGCAAACCGTAGTCTGGCTTTTTTATGGCGGTTTTGGAGCAGTGGCTTCTTCCTTGCCTTTCAGGTTATGTCGATATAGGACTCGTTTTACTGTGGATATAGATACTTTTGTACCTGTTTCCTCCAGCATCTTCACAAGGTCCTTTGCTGCTGTTCTGGGATTGATTTGCACTTTTCGCACCGAAGAACATTCATCTCTAGGAGACAGAACGCGTCTCCTTCTGGAGCGGTATGACGGCTGCGTGGTCCCATGGTGTTTATACTTGCGTACTATTGTTTGTACAGATGAACGTGGTACCTTCAGGCGTTTGAAAATTGCTCCCATGGATGAACCAGACTTGTGGAGGTCTAAAGCCATGACATAATTTTCTGTAATTTTCCAAGCTTTTTAAAGGCACAGTCAACTTAGTGTATGTAAACGCCTGACCCACTGGAATTGTGATACAGTGAAATATAAGTGAAATAATCTGTCTGTAAACAATTTTTGGAAAAATTACTTGTGTCATGCACAAAGTAGATGTCCTAACCGACTTGCCAAAAATAAATTTGTGGAGTGGCTGAAAAACGAGTTTTAATTACATTTTGGCTCCACTGTTAGGAGCTAATAACGCAAGCATTTAGCTGCACCCGCTAAAACATTTGCTGAACTATGTATGAGACCAATAGACTTTTATTTGAAATGGCAATCCATTCTCTGTATAGTGCACTCCCTATGGGCCCTGGTCAAAAGCAGTGCACTACACAGGGAAGAGGACGCCAGTTGGGGAGCAGACAAGGCTTGAGGCAATACAGGAAGTTGGTTTCTATCTGGTGTAGTGAGCCAATGAGACTGTCTATGTCCCCTTCAGAGAGAGAGTAAGAGATCTGAAGCTGGCTAAGATAACTAGCCATAACAGAACAAGATTGCTGAGTTTAGTGGGGCCCACTATACTGTGCCTGTAGTCATTACTGAACTCTATCTCTCGCTTTCAGTCTTTCTCTTCCAGGCTCTCTCTCAGTCTACTTTGAAGACTGATACTCTAACAATCTGAGTGACCGTGTTGAAAATAAAATGATAACTGCTCCAACTTCCTACACAATATACTGTGTAGTGAGTATGACTATCCCAGTCACTCAAAACAGCCTTCGAAATTTTAGGAAGGCAGTGGATTCGAATCGAAAGCACGTAGACAGACGGTGTGTCAAGACATGTGCATGTAGCAAAGTTCGGGCCATTCATAATCCATTATCATGGACTTAGAAAACATAGAGGGATTTGGCCTGGTTTCCAAGGCCTGGAGCGAGAGGGGAAGTCAGAATCCAAACAGAGATCCTGTCTAGATCCCCCCTCTGAGAGAATATCTACGTCCCAAATGGCACCCTATTCCCTATATAGTGTACTCATTTTGTCAAAAGTAGTGCACTATGTAGGGAATAGGGAGTCATTTGAAAGGGAGACAATATAAGGCTGGGTTAGGCTCCTACTGTTATAAGAAGTAAGCAACTTTTTACAAAATGGAGGGGAGGGATTTGGAGGGAATCTCTCTGTCTGAGTTCACTGTATCCCTTACCAGACTTACTACGTCTGTCATATTGAGACTATAACAGTACTGTATTTACCTTACCAGTGATACCTAGGGCAGTTAAGAATACATGTGCTGTACGTTAAACCCAGTGAGGCAGACAAGGGGCAGACCATCAGATCGCAAACACATATATTGCATGCCTCTACTCATGACTTCTGCGTACAGGAGTTGACCTGGTTTGTTGCCATAATCAAACTACAATATCAGCAAACTATCTCAAAAAAGTTCTCGGCACAAAAAAAGTTAATTATATTGTGATGATATGCCTTCTGATGGATTTTAGATAGAGAGTTTATGGTCAGTTGAATTTAGCGTGAAAACACCGACATCATATACACTGCAGAAACTCTACTTTTCTAGTAACCCTTCCAGACCTGCAGAGGGCGCTGAACACTTCACATGGTGTAAATGGAACCAACGCTCACTATAGTATAGATTTTCAATGGATATCAAACATAAAGATATGTAGGATAAATTATTATTGATGACAAATGATTATCAACACATATTTAGGGGTCTTTAATATGTTTACTTGTGTTATTTAATCTAAGAGCACAATAGCCATTTAATCATTGTAATAATATACTAATAACATAGAGATTCATTTTAAAAGTGGGATGAACATTTTATAGAAGTAACGGCTGCAGCTTTCATTCGTGACGTTTGAGCTTACTCTCACTAACAAAGGCTGCAGGGTGTGTTTGGTGCAGAAGTGTTCCAACGCATTGATTGGTAGGCAACCAGATTCAGCCACAGAAGGATTTTTGTCGGAGCAGATGGTTGGGTGGTTCCATACTTTGATTACATTGAGACACGATCACATTTGTCTATTTTTTTATTTGTGGGAATACTTGGTTTCCTAAATTAAATACTTGGTTTCCTAAATTAAATACTTGGTTTCCTAAATTGAATTCATGGTGATTTTTAAAACGATTTTCATTTATTTTGGGGGGCCAAAATAAAACACTTGAGGGTCGGTTTTGGCCCCCGGGCCACCTGTTGCCAACCCCTGCCATAGATGTTTGTTAAGAGACAGAAGCACAGAATGGCAGAATGTGAGGTATGTGGAGAATCTGTGAAAAACAGTGTCTGGGTATCCCTAGACCCCAGCAGAATGTCCAGACAATCACTCCTCGGCCCTTAGCTGAGAATAAACAAGCTTGGGAAGCTGAAGTGAATCAACCTCACTACAAAGCAACATATCTGACTGGCTTTTATATTTAGTTTAGCATATACTTGAATTCCTTTTATAATCTTATTTAGTCGTAATTTGTTCTGTTAATACAAATAATCAACAATGATCATTTTTCACAGTTCAACCTGATAATCCCCCTAGAAGTCAGTGCTGGCATTGTGAAGCTGGCATGGACACAGCATGTGTGGGAGACAGTTTGAGAGAGTGCCAAGGTAAACAGTGCCTGACCACATGTTCTCCCAGGCAAGGCAATCTGGCCTCTTTCCAGACTGCACATCTGCAGCAGCGCACAGTCAATCCCCCTGCTTAACTGACCCAGCCAAGGAGAGGAGACAGGGGAGGGCATGAGAGGAGAGAGTGTAGGGGTGGAAGGGAAGAGAAGGAGTAGAGGGGGAGACTAGGCCAGGGGGAAGGAGTGAAGGGGGGAGGGAGGGAGTCTATTGGGGGAGTAAAGAGGGAAAAGTAGCGGAGGAGGAGGTGAGGAGGGGCATTTTCCCAGACAGAAAGAACCTGCTTCCCTCAGTATCACAGACAGAGAACCCTCCGACAACCCCTACACAACCCAGCCCAGGTGAAATGACAAGACAAGTAGGTCTACCTGCTGATATATGGGATAACTGAACAGATGAGAGACAACACAGGTGGATAAACCTGTCTTCGAGAGCTAAGGAGGTGAACTAAGATAAGCTAGCTTGCCATCTAAATGAAATGTGAATCCATGGACCCATATGCTGACAGTATGGGATTGATGGAGGTTGGTGTCACACAGCGATTGAGATGTGTCCACACATTCGCAATGGTGAAAAAAAAACATTATACCAGCAGCTGAATAGTGTCCCACTACTGGAGCTGTGTCAACATTACCCAACTGCATCGGCCCTCAGCCTTGGAATAAGAGGGATTGTTGTTGCATAAAATAAATGATGTTCTCTGTCACGCATGTCCAGCTTCCGCTAGTACGCTGTGCTCCATCTACAGTATGTTTGCAAGGAAACATACAAGAACATGTGCATGCCTGTACACAAAGCCTTGGAGACAGTTACAGTATGTGCCTGTTCAATAAGCCTGTCTTTAAGAAGAATGACTTCTCAAGCGATTTTGTGACAGTCCGTGTGAGTGTGTACTTCTGTCTGAAGTCCATTGGTATTATCAGATAGATTAGTGGTTTGGTTCATCAGGCTTGCTTCCTAACACTATACTACAGCTTAATTGACCCATATCTCATTTATTGCAATATTATCTGAGCTAGTACATATGGTTCCAATCTCTATACATTACTCATCACACAAAATACATTTGCAAGACTAGCCACCTCCTCTAACTACTTGGCTCCATCTGCCCATCTGTTTAAGATACTCATTATATTGTTTATCTACAATGTTAATATACTCCAGTTATGCACCTTCATCTACAAATATACATACCTCCCAGACAGCCTACCTAAACCCTTCAATGGATTCTGCCAGGTTCATTCCCAAATCCATGCATACAACACAAGACACTGTGAAATCCTTCACCCTCTCCACCTCACATAGTCAATTCTCTAGCAGATACGGAGGTTCCATTCTTTGTAATTCTTATCTTCATATTGCCAAAACATCATCAGTCCCCTAAATAACTTCAAGCTTAGACTAGGGGTCAGCCTGATGAACCAAACTACCAAGTAGTCCCCTCCGTGTAGCCTAGCTGTTACTATCACGTTTCAGGTAAGACCCAAATGCAGACTGTGTTGAAGTAACAATGTTTATTACAGCAACAGGGGCAGGCAAACGACAGGTCAAGGCAGGCAGGGGTCGATAATCCAGAGTAGTGACAAAGGCACAGGACGGCAGGCAGGCTCAGGGTCAGGTCAGATCAGGTCAGACAGAGTGGTCAAACAGGCGGGCTCAGAGTCAGGACAGGGAAAGGTCAAAACCAGGAGAGCGAGAAAAAGAGAGACTGGGGGAAAGCAGGAGCTGAGACAAAATGCTGGTTGACTTGACGAACAGGACGAACTGGCAACAGACAAACAGAGAACACAGGTATAAGTACCCAGGGGATAATGGGGAAGATGGGCGACACCTGGAGGGGGGTGGAGACAAGCACAAGGACAGTTGAAACAGATCAGGGCGTGACAGTTACACTCATATACACACACATGCACACACAAACATTATCAAACATGTTTTTTTATAATATTTTTTTTAGGGGAAGGATCAGCTTTAATATTGCAAATAGATTGTGGCTTCTATCAATGTAATTGTCTGCACATTTCCAATCAGCCATATACATATTTTTTATAAATACAGTGTATATATATATATATATTATTCATTTGATTTATATATATACACTACGGTCAAACGTTTTAGAACACCTACTCATTCAAGGGTTTTTCTTTATTTTTACTATTTTCTATATTGTATAATAATAGTGAAGACATCAAATCTATGAAATAACACATATGGAATCATGTAGTAACCAAAAACGTGTTATACACATCAAAATATATTTTATTTTTGAGATTCTTCAAAGTAGCCATCCTTTGAAGTGATGACAGCTTTGCACACTCTCGGCATTCTCTCAACCAGCTTCATGTGGTAATCACCTGGAATGTATTTCAATTAACTTCTATAGGATAGGGGGCAGCATTTTCACATTTGGATGAAAAGCATACCCAAATTCAACTGCCAGCTCCTCATCCCCAGAAGATAAGATATGCATATTATTAGTATGGATAGAAAACACTCTGAAGTTTCTAAAACTGTTTGAATCATGTCTGTGAGTATAACAGAACTTATTTAGCAGGCGAAACCCCGAGGACAAACCATTCAGATTTCCTTTTTTTTGAGGTCACTCTCTTTTCAATGGGATTTCATTGGGAATACAGATTTCTAATTGACCTTCTTGCAGTTCCTACCACTTCCACTGGATGTCAACAGTCTTTAGAAATTGGTTGAGGTTTTTTCCTTTGTGTAATGAAGAAGTACGGCCATCTTGAACGAGGGTCACTGGAAGTGTCCTGTTAGTTAGAGGCGCGTGACCAGAAACCTAGCTACAGTTTGTTTTAATCCTGTATTGAACACAGATCATCCCGTCTTCAATTTTATCGATTATTTACGTTAAAAAATACCTAAAGTTGTATTACAAAAGTAGTTTGAAATATATATCAAAGTTTACAGGTAACTTTTGAGATATTTTGTAGTCATGTTTCACAAGTTGGAACCGGTGTTTTTCTGGATCAAAAGCGCCAAATAAATGGAAATTTTGGAGATATATCGATATAACAAAAAAGGACCATTTGTGATGTTTATGGGACATATTGGAGTGCCAACAACAGAAGCTCGTCAAAGGTAAGGCATTAATTATATTTTATTTCTGCGTTTTGTGTTGCGCCTGCAGGGTTGAAATATGCTTCTTTCTCTTTGTTTACCCTCCTTGCTATCCTCAGATAATAGCATCGTTTGCTTTCGCCGAAAAGCCTATTTGAATTCTGACATGTTGGCTGGATTCACAACCAGTGTAGATTTAATTTGGTATCTTTCATGTGTGATTTAATGAAAGTTTGATTTTTATAGTAATTTATTTGAATTTGGCGCTCTGCATTTTCTCTGGCTTTTGGCCAAGTGAGACAGTAGCGTCCCGCCTAAACTCAGATTTTTGGATATAAATATGAACTTTACCGAACAAAACATACATGTATTGTGTAACATGAAGTCCTATGAGTGTCATCTGATGAAGATCATCAAAGGTTAGTGACTAATTTTATCTCTATTTCTGCTTTTTGTTACTCCTCTCTTTGGCTGGAAAAATAGCTGTGTTCTTCTGTGACTTGGCTCTGACCTAACATAATCGTTTGGTGTGCTTTCGTCGTAGAGCCTATTTGAATTCTGACATGTTGGCTGGATTCACAACAAGTGTAGCTTTAATTTGGTATCTTTCATGTGTGATTTCATGAAAGTTAGATTTTTATAGTAATTTATTTGAATTTGGCGCTCTGCATTTTTACTGGCTTTTGGCCAATATGGGGAATTTCTTTCCTTCTTAATGTGTTTGAGCCAATCAGTTATGTTGTGACAAGGTAGGGGGGTATACAGAAGATAGCCCTATTTGGTAAATCTCAAATAAGCAAAGAGAAACGACAGTCCATTATTACTTTAAGACATGAAGGTCAGTCAATACAGAACATTTCAAGAACTTTGAAAGTTTCTTCAAGTGCAGTCACAAAAACCATCAAGCGCTATGATTAAACTGGCTCTCATGAGGACCGCCACAGAAATGGAAGACCCAGAGTTACCTCAGCTGCAGAGGATAAGTTCATTAGACTTACCAGCCTTAGAAATTGCAGCCCAAATAAATTATTCGCAGAG
This sequence comes from Salvelinus namaycush, assembly GCF_016432855.1. Lineage (NCBI taxonomy): Eukaryota > Metazoa > Chordata > Actinopteri > Salmoniformes > Salmonidae > Salvelinus > Salvelinus namaycush. Next base: position 14,449,231 of record NC_052322.1, read on the forward strand.
TTCATGTAACAGACACATCTCAACATCAACTGTTCAGAGGAGACTGTGTGAATCAGGCCTTCATGTTCAAATAGCTGCAAAGAAACCACTACTAAAGTACACCAAAAATAATAAGAGACTTGTTTGGACCAAGAAACACGAGCAATGGACATTAGACCGGTGGAAATGTGTCCTTTTGTCTGGAGTCCAAATTGGGGGTGAACGGATGATCTCCGCATGTGTATTTCCCACCGTAAAGCATGGAGGAGGAGGTGTTATGATGTGGGGGTGCTTTTCTGGTGACAATGTCTGTTATTTATTTAGAACACTTAACCAGCATGGCTACCACAGCATTCTGCAGTGATACGCCATCCTATCTGGTTTGGGCTTAGTGGGACAATCATTTGTTTTTCAACAGGACAATGACCCAACACACCTCCAGGTTGTATAAGGGCTATTTTACCAATAAGGAGAGTGATGGAGCGCTGCATCAAATGACCTGGCCTTCACAATCCCCCGACCTCAACTAAGTTGAGATGGCTTGGGATGAGTTGGACCGCAGAGTGAAGGAAAGCAGCCAACAAGTGCTCAGCATTTGAGGGAACTCCTTCAAGGCTGTTGGAAAAGCATTCCAGGTGAAGCTGGTTAAGAGAATGCCAAGAGTGTGCAAAGATGTCATAAATGCAAAGTGTGGCTATTTGAAGAATCTCAAATATAAAATACATTTTGATTTGTTTAACACTTTTTTGGTTACTACATGATTCCATATAAGTTATTTCATAGTTTTGATGTATTCAATATTATTCTACAATGTAAAATAAAAAAATTAAATAAAGAAAAACCCTTGAATGAGTAGGTGTTCTAAAACTTTTGACCGGTAGTGTATATATATATATTTTTTCCTTTGTCATTTTCCCCTAACCCTACCACCCCTCCCCTAATTGGAGTAAACTATTGGACAACAACACTTAGGTTTCTACTTCCAGCTTATACATACTGTTTACTTTTTATGGCCACATTATATTTTATATTAGTTTTCTTTGTTTATTTTTAGTCCCATCATTCAGCTACCCTCAAACCCTCCCATCTATCTCTGAACATCATCCAGTTTTGATTTCTATTTGCCATATACATTTCAACTGTGCTGTGATGTTTCACAAAAGTTCTGAACCTTTCTATTCTCATAGTTTCTACAGATTGTAAATGAAATAAAAACAATTTTGCTAAGAGTATAATTATACTATTGATTGGTTGATTATGACTTTTCATATCACTCAGCAGTGCTACTTGCAGAGTTAACTCCAGGTAAATGTTGCAATTTTTCAGCATTCCCTAAACCTGTGACCAAAAACAAGCTACATATGGACAGTACTAAAACAACTGATATAATGATTATGTCTCTTCGCAGCAAAGTCTGCAGAACTAGGATGGTTGTATCCCCCATATACAGTGCATTCGGAAAGTATTCAGACCCCTTGACTTTTTCCACATTATGTTACGTTACAGCCTTATTCTAAAATTGATTAAATAGTACTTTTACCCCTCATCAATCTACGCACAATATCCTATAATGACAAAGCAAAAACAGGTTTTTAGACATTTTTGTACATTTATTAAAAATAAAAACCTTAAATAGTACATTTACATAAGTATTCAGACGCTTTACTCAGTACTTTCTTGAAGCACCTTTGGAAGCGATTACAGCATGGAGTCTTCTTGGGTATGGCGCTACAAGCTTGGAACACATGTATTTGGGGAGTTTCTCAGATTCTTCACTGCAGATCCTTTCAAGCTCTGACAGGTTTGATGGGGAGCGTCGCTGCACAGATATTTTCAGGTCTCTCCAGAGATGTTTGATCGGGTTCAAGTCCGGGCTCTGGCTGGGCCACTCAAGGACATTCAGAGACTTGACCCGAAGGCACTCCTGTGTTGTCTTGGCTGTGTGCTTAGGGTCGTTGTCCTGTTTGAAGGTGAACCTTCGCCCCAGTCTGAGGTCCTGAGCACTCTGGAGCAGGTTTTTTTATCAAGGATCTCTCTGTACTTTCTCTATTAATCTTTCCCTTGATCCTGACTAGTCTCCCTTTCCCTGCCGCTGAAAAACATCCCCACAGGATGATGCTGCCACCAGCATGCTTCACCGTGGGGATGGTGCCAGGTTTCCTCCAGACGTGACGCTTGGCGTTCAGGCAGAACAGTTCAATCTTGGTTTCATCAAATCAGAGCATCTTGTTTCTCATTGACTGAGAATCCTTTAGGTTCCTTTTTGGCAAACTCCAAGCGGGCTGTCATGTGCTTTTTACTGAGGAGTGGCTTCCGTCTGGTCACTCTACCATAAAGGCCTGATTGGTGGAGTGATGCAGTGCTGGTTGCCTTCTGGAAGGTTCTCCCATCTCCACAGAGGAACTCTGGAGCTCTGTCAGAGTGACCATCGGGTTCTTCCTTACCTCCCTGACCAAGGCCCTTCTCCCCGATTGCTCAGTTTGGCCGGGAGCCAGCTCTAGGAAGAGTCTTGGTGATTCCAAACTTCTTCCATTTAAGAATAATTGAGGACACTGTGTTCTTGGGGACCTTCAATGCAGCAGACATTTTTTTGGTACCCTTGTGTCTCAACACAATCCTGTCTCGGAGCTCTACGGACAATTCCTTCGAACGCATGGCTTAGTTTTTGCTCTGACATGCACTGTCAACTGTGCACTGTCAACTGTGGGACCTTATATAGACAGGTGTGTGCCCAATCAGTGTCCAATCAATTATATTTACCACAGGTGGACTCCAATCAAGTTGTTGAAACATCTCAAGGATGATCAATGGAAACAGAATGCACCTGAGCTCAATTTCAAGTCTCATAGCAAAGGGTCTGAGTACTTATGTAAATAAGGTATTTCATTTTTATTTTTTTTATACATTTGCAAACATTTCTAAAAACCTGTTTTCGCTTTGTCAATATCGGGTGTTGTGTGTAGATTTATGAGGAACAAAATTAATTGAATACATTTTAGAATAAGGCTGTAAGGTAACAAAATGTTGAAAAAAGGAAGGGGTCTCAATACTTTCCAAATGCACTTTTCATCAAAAATCTCTTCCCAACTCTTTAGCAATCTGTATGGCACAGGTGTCCATTTTTTGGTCCTTAAACGAAACTGGTATTCTTTCTTATTTATCACAATTTTCTTTAACCAATTTTCGTCTTCAATGCAGGGCCGACAGACAAGTTTCTTACTTTCTCCCTCTTCCTCTTGGCTCTTCCATTTTTCGGTAATGCTGCGATTAGTTGGTTGTTTAAAAAAAAAAAAATGTAGTTACCTTTATTTATACAGGTTTTTCTCATTGAGATAACATCTCTTTTTCAAGAGAGATCTGGTCCAATAGCAGCAGGGGGAACAACATTTCATTGTGTATTTGTGTTGTGTATTTTTTTTAAAGTATATATCTTTTTTAATCAATTAGTATATTTGTGTTTAACCATAATATTTGTTGTAATATTTCTTCTGTCTTTTCTGGTGGATTAAACTGAAATTGCAACTAACTGTCAATGGCTTATTTTGAAAATAGCGAGGTCAAATTTTTTGGGAGGTTATTTAATTTACAAATAACCGAAAGAGAGAGTTTGTAATCTTAATAAAGATAAAAAGGCCATTCTGAACACGGGGTGAGCCATTCTTACTAATCTGTTTGAGAACCAGTTCAGATTTAAGTTCAGATTTTGTATGACTTAAGACTTTAGTGAGAGTCATAATGCTTTAATTGTTAATACTATCTGCCCTCCAAATTTATATCAATTATATAAATAGGCCATTTTAATTTTGTCTGGCTTGCCATTCCAAATGAAATGGAATATATTTTGCTCATATCATTTAAAAAACAATTAGTTAGGTGTAGGTAGGACCATAAGCAAATAGGTAAGGGTTGATTTTTCCACAAATAGACAGGTATTTTCCTTTCCATGGTAGCAAGATTTTATCTATTTTTGCTAACTTTCTATAAAAATCTATTGTAGTGAGAACCTTTCATTCTTTCGGGATATGAACACTGAGTATGTCCACTTCACCATCAGACCATTTTATTGGCAAATTACACAGTTATGTAAAAGTAGTCTTTTTTAGTGATCCAATACATAATATAGAATTTTAATTTGGCTGTAATCCAGAGAGGTTAGAAAAATTATCTAGATCCTCTATGAGGTTATGGTGTGCTCAGAATTGTGGATTTAAAAGAAAGCAGGAATCAATAGCGTCCAATGACACCTTTGCTTTTAAGCCCTGGATTTCAAGCCCCTTGATATTGTTGTTGAGTCTCATTATTAATAGCTAACACTTATATGGCCATAATAAAGAGATATGCCGATAGTGGACAACCTTGTTTTACTCCTTTCTAAGAAGTAGCCATTATTTACTATTTTACACGTAGGGTTACCATACATAACTTTAATCCATTGTATAAGAGATTTTCCAAAATTGAAATATTCCAGGCATTTATATATAAACTCCAGTCGTACTTTATCAAAAGCCTTTTCAAAGTCAGCTATGAATAGCAGGCCTGGTTTCCCAGATGTTTCATAGTGTTCTATTGTTTTGAGTGACCTTTTATTATCCCCAGTGCAAGGTGCACCTGTGTAATGATCATGCTGTTTAATCAGCTTCTTGATATGCCACAACTGTCAGGCGGATGGATTATTTTAGTAGAGGAGAAATGCTCACTAATAGGGATATTAACAAATTTGTGGACATTTGAGAGAAATTTAATTATTGTGCGTATTGAACATTTCTGGGATATTTTATTTCAGCTCATGAGACATGGAACCTACACTTTACATGTTGCATTTCTATTTTTGTTCAGTGTATGTAATCTCCTGAGCTGCTTCCCCTAGGCTGCCTTTCAGGTACTGTAGCTATAGCCTAGTTAAGGGTGTGTTTGTGTGTGTCTGGTACCTTCCAGGGTATCTAGCCTTGTAAAGGGAGTATCTGCATGTTATCACAGATAGGTAATTACTTAGCTGGCAAAGCTGACCTCAGGAATGTAGACTTCTCCCTTCCCCCGCCCTTCCCCCTCCCGCTACACCCCTCCCCCTCTGCCCTTCTCTCCCATGTCTCCCTTCCCCCGAAACTCATTCACCTTTACCTCCCCCCTACACTCTTTCACCTTTCCCTTCCCTCCACCCTACACTGGCATCCCCCTACCTCCTTTCTATTACACTCCCCCCCTTCCTTCCCTCGCTTCCTCCCTCAACCCCTCCTTGACGGCACACCCTCTCTCCCGTGAGGCTCAAAGTTCACCCCGAAAGCTTTCACAGAATTCTTAGATTACCTGTAATCTTCTTTTTCTTAAAGGAAAGGAAAGCAACCTGTTGGTACAAGGCTGAATGGAATGATCCGTGTTTTGGGCATAGCGAAAGTGGTACATCGAGGGATGAATGTAAAAAGTACACCATTGCACAACACAACAGAGTTTTTCCCAAAGACTGAAAAGCATATCTGGGGAATCAGTCTTTGTGTGCTTTTCACAAATTGAGGAATTTGTGTCCTAAGCATTTTTATTCACCACGACCTCAGTCATTGCAGCTCGGCTCCTTTCCTGAGTACTTCTTTCCCGTTACTTGTGATGAGGAGAGTTCTGCTGAAGTCCCAGGCTTGCCTCCCAAATGGAACCCTATTCTTTACATAGTACACTTGTTTTGACCAGAGACATATAGGTCCTATAAAGGGAATAGAGTGGCGTTTGAAATTCAATCCCAGCGTGGGCTGTGGGCTTTATGCTGGCTCTGACGCATACTCACTGAGTCACTCTATAAACTGTCCTTGAGCAGAGGGAAACACACTCCTTCTTGCCAGGACTGAACATCAACAGAGGCGAAGCCATGGCAGGGCCAGGCTGGGCATAGGCCCTGCTAGATTGAACACTGGCCCTGCCAATCAGGATGGCATAAAATACATATTTTCATTATAAAATGAAATAAATGATTTTGATTTGTTGTTTGTATTGTCTCCTTACTTATCATAAATGTTGGAAAATGCAGTAGGAGGTTCCAGGGATATAACTGTCTATACCGTAATTATATGGTACAACTTATTGTAATAGCCATAGATATGGATCATTGTTATATTGTCTATGGTAATAACAATAGCAGTAGGCTACATACATTGTAGCCTACTTACAGCTGTTACAGCCTACCTGTCTCCATGAAAATGAAACAATATAGTCTCAAAAGGATCACTTTGATTTAAATGCAGGCCACTTGCACCCAGCCAATAATAACATTTCATAATTTGGTTTCAGTCACTTTAGTCACACGGTCCTGGCTCAAGACGGAAACAAATGATCACACTATGATGACATCTGGGTGAAATCCCAAGTGCCTTATATTCTGTATATCAAGGAGATGAGAGCTTATTTCTGTGTGCTGACTAGCCTCAACTGGCATTTAAAGGAGGTTTAAACTGTCATTGTTCTGTGTATTTCTCTATCAGAAAGAACACTAGTAGTTGTGTCTGTCATGTGAATTCATTAATTATGCTGTTATGTGTCAATGATCTGAATGCCACAACTAAAGTTCCCAATGGGAACAATAAAGATATTCCATTTTAATCTATACTATTCTATGCCCATTCATACTACTATGTGGCTGAGAGTAAGCTTTTGCATACACACGTTGTGCACACTTGAGGGCTAATCAGGGTAGATACACAAGGAGTCAAGGCAGAGGGTTGAGGGACTGTGTTGCCAAGCAACTTGCAGTTGATTATAAAAACACTTGTGCCATTGCATGATAATATGAGCCATCCCAGGACATCAGTGTCCTGATTAATGACAAGGTTTTGAGATCATTCATGACCCACTGCCATACTTTATACTGATGGTGATGGTGTAATGCCATGTACCTTTGCCAAAATATCATCAGGTTGGCCCATGGTCAATATTATAACATTAGTCTATTAGTCCCAATGTTAGATATGATTAATGATGTGTATTAATAATTGCTAATGTTATTGAAGACTATACAAGCTACAAAAAGCCTTTATAAAATGCCAATAAAAGTTAAATGTGTGTCCAGACTTTCCCACGAAATAGTAGCATGTCCAAAGTCATACATGTTCATTGTCTGGTTGTTTCCAGGTTTACCAAATAGCCTACATGGAAAGAGGAACACAGAAAAGCGCGCTTTTTAACGCAAAGTCACATAGAAGGCTACACACTACCAGTGGCTGGGAGCTGGGAGAGCGCTAGTCAAATCACAACCTCAGTCAGATTCTAAACTGAATTTCCCTGTCTGACGTCAGCTGACTGCCTGCCTCGGCTGTGCTCTTCGCTCCAGACATAGTGCTGCTGCTGAAAAAATGCTGCTCTCTGTGCCGCCGAGGACAGGATTCAACCCATACAACGGCTATACAAACAGAACTAGTAAAAAGGTAAAGCGATGTTGTATTTTACTCCATCTGAATAATGTGCTATAAGTAGGTTATATGCCGGTCTCATTCCTCTGGATCGTTTGTGGCAGTTAGGTTGCCTGGCTATTAAGCTGCAGTGTCCTTGAAAGTGGACCATTTACGCTACAAAATAACTATAGGCTATTTTGTCGATTTAAAATAGCTTTTAACTCTTGTCTATCCCCCAAACAAGATTGGGAATAGATAATAAAATAGAATACCGGTATAATGCATGAATTTATTGTAGGCTACGCGTCTGGGTGAACGTTAGTGCTCTTCCTCGCTCTGGTCATTGGCACAGAGAAAGTCAATGTACGGATTAAACTTGCGCGGCGAATAGCCTAGATCATTTTTTGCGCTCGTTCTCGGGTTTATTCCAATGTCTAATTGTAAACTGAACGACCAATTGTTGGATGTGTCAAATACATTTTTCATCGTGATGAGAGTAAGATCTCTCTTTGAATAGACCGTAACGTAAGTTAACCAAATAAGTTTATTTAGTGTAAAGATGTACACCACCCCTTGAAATCCAACCTGGTCTCAGAGTATTTCGTATTATTCTTTATGTAAATTAGAGACAAGCCAATTAAAGGGAAAGGGAAAGAAAACTGAATGTTTTCACCTGGAATTAGTATGATATATTATGTTTCGTATGATATGTATTAATTTGTGGCTGTCCATAACTAATTTTGTATGTTATGTTATGAATTTGCTAAACTTATGATATGTTAGCATAGTGGCTAGGTGGCGAACATTAGCTAGCTGGATAATGTTAGCTAGACTAGGGGTTAGGCATTAGGGTTAAGTTTAGGAGTTAGGTTAAAGGGTTAAGGTTAGGGGTAGGGTAAGGGTTAGCTAACATGCTAAGTAGTTGCAAAGTAGCTAAAAAGTAGTAAGTAGTTGAAAAGTTGCTAATTAGCTAAAATGCTAAAGTTGTCTGTGATGAGATTCGAACTCGAAACTTTTTGGTTCCTAGATGTTCGCGGGTTAGCTAACATGCTAAGTAGTTGCAAAGTAGCTAAAAAAGTAGTAAGTAGTTGAAAAGTTACTAATTAGCTCAAATGCTAAAGTTGTCTGTGGTGAGATTTGAACTCACAACCTTTGGGTTCCTAGATGTTTGCGTTATACGCCTATCCATCCACCCCAATGTGTGTAACCATACCAAACATAATGCATCATACTAATTTGCATGTCCCGGATTCACATTTACTATGTTACGTCTAGTCTATGAGGCCAGGCTGTGAACCCCTATATGATCTAATGGCTGGTAACATGGCCAATATAAAACAGTGATTTATAGATATGGAAATATGAATATGCTCTGCTGTACATAGTGTAGCCTATTGAAATTGTTCAAATCAATATGCTGATTATTATACAACTTAACAGTTTGTAATGATAAATTATATTTATTGGTAGTTGATAAGATTTTTTCATTTTAAAATGAACATCCAGAAAACAGAATAAAATATAATGATGATGAAGTTGAATATGGAGTGTTGGATTGGGTGAGATATTACGGGAATTGAAAATAAGAAACGATAAAGCATATATTTTTTCAAATGTAGCCTAATTGTAAAATAGTTCATTTTAATTCACTTTTTTGTGATCCTAGTTTTGATCCTGATGCTTTCACGTTATGGATGGGAAAAAACGCATGTTTCTTCGGGTCAATAGCATATTTTATTATTCTGCATTGTGAATCTTGTTGTTGACTTGGTGCAACATTGCTGAAATACGCATTGGTAGTGTATAACTTTCCTGAAACATAACCCTAGCTCCCACCTCCCAGGGCTGTGTTATTCCTTTCCCTGCGTCATGGTTTGCTGGATTTCAGATTGCTCAGATTAATGGCCTGGAATTCCTGGAATTCTGTATGCATCCCAAATGGCACCCTATTCCCTATACAGGGAATAGGGTGCACTACTCTGTCTTCAAACAATGTGCTCATGTCAGGATAGAAGGGGTGTCTGCTGCTCTGCTTTTGCAAACTCATGCCTTTTTTTGCTCATTGTGAGAGCTCAAAAGTCACTCTGAGGGAAAACATGTAAACCCAAGGTCAAGTGGTAAGCTCTGCTCTGTGTATTTTTTATGCAAGGAAAAAAGGGTGGAGGAAAGAGAGGGATTAAGATTTTTTTTGCTTTCTTTCTTTCTTTCTTTCTTCTGCTTTCGATTACGCACCCCTCCCTTCCCCTCCTCTTCCCTCCCCCATTTTCTTCTTTTTTCCCTCTCACATACCTTGATTTCTTTGGTTGTTAGGGGTTCAGTTCCCGTGGACAAGGGAGCCACCAGACCTTTCCTCTGTATAGAGTAAAGTGGACCACTTTTCTCAAACCCTATGTGTTAGTCTTATTCTTCCATTTCCTCTGTCTTAATTTCCTCTGTCTTAATTTCCTCTGTCTTAATTTCCTCAGTCTTAATTTCCTCAGTCTTCATTTCCTCTGTCTTCATTTCCTCTTTCTTAATTTCCTCTGTCTTCATTTCCTCTGTCTTAATTTCCTCTGTCTTAATTTCCTCTTTCTTAATTTCCTCTTTCTTAATTTCCTCTGTCTTCATTTCCTCTGTCTTCATTTCCTCTGTCTTCATTTCCTCTGTCTTCATTTCCTCTGTCTTCATTTCCTCTGTCTTCATTTCCTCTGTCTTCATTTCCTCTTTCTTCATTTCCTCTTTCTTCATTTCCTCTTTCTTCATTTCCTCTTTCTTCATTTCCTCTGTCTTCATTTCCTCTGTCTTCATTTCCTCTTTCTTCATTTCCTCTGTCTTCATTTCCTCTGTCTTCATTTCCTCTGTCTTAATTTCCTCTGTCTTAATTTCCTCTGTCTTCATTTCCTCTGTCTTCATTTCCTTTGTCTTCATTTCCTCTTTCTTCATTTCCTCTTTCTTCATTTCCTCTGTCTTCATTTCCTCTTTCTTCATTTCCTCTGTCTTCATTTCCTCTGTCTTCATTTCGTCTGTCTTCATTTCCTCTTCCTTCATTTCCTCTGTCTTCATTTCCTCTGTCTTCATTTCCTCTTTCTTCATTTCCTCTGTCTTCATTTCCTCTGTCTTCATTTCCTCTGTCTTCATTTCCTCTGTCTTCATTTCCTCTTTCTTCATTTCCTCTGTCTTCATTTCGTCTGTCTTCATTTCCTCTTTCTTCATTTCCTCTGTCTTCATTTCCTCTTTCTTCATTTCCTCTGTCTTCAATGTCTTTTCTGCATATCTAAAACAAAAACGGTTTAGGTTTTTGGTACTTTTGAGTGTAGAGTTGGATTGACTCAGAGAGTGGAGCGGCAGAATAAAGACCCACCTGCCGTCTCTGCAGGTTGCAGGTTGAAGTAGAAGCATCAGAAGAATGCCATCGCTGTGTTTTCCCCCCAAAACCTTTTCTGCACACTGTGGCAGAATACAGTACCAGGCAGCAAATACAGAAAGCTTGTACTTTCAGAAACATGATCATTTCTACCGGGCCTTTGAAAATGTCTTGTGCCAAGCAGGTAGGCCTTTGCTTATTTAGACAGATAAAACATGTATTTATTTTCACAGAAATGGAGTGTCATGCAATGTGTGATGTGTTTTTTGACAGATTTTGAAAATGTGTTTATTGAGAACTGAGTATAAATAGAACTGGGATCATTTCAGTAGGATATCAAGGTTTTTTCTCCTTGGATCTGCTCCTCCTAAGCTTTTCTTGCTTCCCTGTGACGATTTGAGAAGGAGGCAAGGAGGCAAGGAGGGTGGATGTGAGGAATCGAGGAACATATTTTTGAGATTCCAGCTGTGGCCTGAGGTGTGGGAGTAAAACTCTGTCACGTGCTGTGTACAGTAACACTGTACATTGTGGAAACATACATCCAATAACCTCCAGGGCTAATATTTACAGTGCTATAGTTCAATGAGAGAGGAAGGAACAGCTCAGAGCTATCACCCACACTTAAAATGTCTCTTAAATATGTCCTATTGTGTACTGGTAAAGAATGGAAAGACTGCACTCAGATGGGATATTATATATATCCCCGTACTACAATAAATTCTAAAGGCTCTACGTGCTTATAACGACATATAGAGCATTGTATATTTTGATAATAAAGTGTAAACCATGTGATTTTAAAAGTAGGGTTTTCCTAGCCTGGTGCTGCATCCAGTCTGCTTGTGCTATAAGCCAACTCCTCTCTATGTTCGATGCCTAAGATGTTTGGCTTGCCAATGGTAGAAGTGTCGCCTTCAGCACATACAAACAGTATGGGACAAGACTAGGATTTCCCCAGTACTCACCCAAAAACAATATTTTGATATTTGTTTCATTTGTCCATTGTTGATTTTTTATTGTATTTATTTTATTTAACCTTTATTTAATTAGGCAAGTCAGTTACGAACAAATTCTTATTTACAATGATGGCCTACCCCGGCCAAACCCGGACGACGCTGGGGCAATTGTGCGCCGCCCTATGGGACTCCCAATCATGGCCGGTTGTGATACAGCCCGGAATCGAACCAGGGTCTGTAGTGATGCCTCTAGCACTGAGATGCAGTGCCTTAGACCGCTGCGCCACTCGGGAGCAAAAAAAATGTGCGAAATGTTTTACATGTCAGCAATCAAGTTTTGAAGATATATAACTTTCAAAATAGAGAAATACAGCCGGTATGATGCATTCTGCATCATGTGAGGCAAAACGCAGCATCATATTTCTGTATTTTGAAAGTTACATATCTTCAAAACTTGATTGCTGACATGCAAAACATTTTGGGACTATATCAACAATGGACTAATGAAACAAATGCCAAAAGATAGTTCTTGGGTGGAGTTTTCCTTTAAGCCTTCATTGTCTTGAGAGACACATTCTTTAGTCTGTGTTCCGGTACTAATGAGGCTTTTAGGAATGTGGAAAACGTGAAAACGGCCGTAGAAAAGAAACCCCCTCTGTCTTACCCCCAATTCTGAGGGTAACTAACTAACACAAACATTTGTTTATGGCGTGGGAATGTAAAGAAATAATTTAACTCCACATTCTAATGCTGCTGCTGTCTGTAAGAAGCAGTGTGAACAAACATGTAGGAGGCTGTGTGTTTACAGTAGGGGAACAGGACAGGAAGGACATCCATCAGATGCCAGTGTGGGTCAAACTCAGTGCAGTGATCAAGAGTGCATATAAGAGCACACATTGTTCACACAATTCTGCAAAACCAACCTACCGGTAGCTACCGAATGGTAATGACACAAGATTTGTGATTCATAAGCATGTTCAGAAACAAATGAAATATGAACTACACACACTGACTGCACACATTGCAGCACATTAGCTTCCCCTATGTATATTTGGGATGTAACTAGTTACAGCTAGTGTATGCACCTATACATCATGGAAATTCCACAAATTCATTTATTCATACCAATGCTATTAATCCTGCACTGTGTTTGTTTGTTCTTTATCCAACCAGGTGAATCCCATTGAGATATCAATCTCTTTTTCATGGGAGCCCTTCTGTACTGTTTGGTAGAACAGAACACCTGGAGCTGGCAGGCAGGCCACAGGCAGGCAGGCAGGCAGGCAGGCAGGCAGGTAGCAGATAGACAGGGAGGCAGACAGGCAGACAGACAGAGACAGACAGCAAACAGACAGACAGGCAGGCAGGCAGACAGAGACAGACAGCAAACAGACAGACAGGCAGGCAGGCAGATGGGAGCCTGGTGGGTGTGGATCCATCTCATTCTCTGGTTCTCTGCCATCTTCCTTGTCTCAGAACGAGCAGAGCAGAGCAGTCTTAATGAGACAGTACCTTCTGACTGGAGAGCACATGAGAGGGATTAGCGCCTTCCGCTAGCAAGCGCCCCAATTATCTCCCCAATTAGATAGGCTTCAATGGCCCAGGCCCCATCCATCCATCCCCATTCATCCATCCATCACATAGATCCAGACAGGTCTCGTCCAGCAGCACACAGCTCTATTTAGCACCAGTTCCAGGCTCCATCCTCTATCAAGCAGCACACCAATCCTTTAGCCAGGCCCAGGCCACATCTATCCAACCCCATCATCCATCCAACACACAAATCCAGACAGGCCTCATCTAGGCCTAGGCCCCATCCAGCATACAGATTATATCTACCACCAGGCTTCATACAGCTCCATTCTGTGTCATACAGATTCTATAGCCACACCCAGACCCAGCTCCATCCATTCACCAGCCACATACAGATCCCAGTACCCAGGCAGGTGCATCCCTTCTGATAGGGGTTTCCATGCAGGCTGGTAGGCTGGGAGTGAAGGCAAGAGCAAGCCACAGGAAGAGGTTGTGATTGTGGGAAAACAAACAATGTGCTGCCCTGCTACTGATGCTGAAAAGAGGCAGATTAGAGGTGCAGAATGGGTATGGTGAATGAATGGGCTCTGTGAGAGTAACAACAGTGATTAATGACGGGGTGGTAAAACTCTTATGGAGGGGTTCAAGGCTGCGTGCTGCTGGGTGTTGTGAAGGCCATGATGAATGCAAAACTGTGGAAACACAGACAGAATGGTATATCAGTAGAGCAGTGGTTTGGGAAGGATGTAAATTGTTAGAGAGAGAGGAGGAGGAGGAGGAGGAGGGGAAAGAAGAAGAAGAGGAACTGTTTCATTGGAGCGGGTTACCAATCACACTTGCAGGAAACAACAGCTAGTTGGACACCATTAGGTCAGTGCTGGAGCAGAGTGGAGCGGAGTGGGAGGGGACTACTGAGGGCTGGAATCAAGCTCATTCGGCTACTTTAGAGACACTAGTCGCTTTTCAGTTTTTCCTGTATCTAATATGCTCTCATTTTCGACCGAACTGACAGCATTGATTCACAGGGGACTGTTATAGGTTCAAACAGTAACTGATTTCCCCTCCAAAGCGGTGTTAGCTCAGTATTGATATAAATTGAGTTGTGGCTATAGCAGCCCTGCAGAGTGCCGACTCGACTGAAATGTGATTCATGTGAAGAGTTCTCTGTCTAGAAGTGTATCCATGGTCTGGTGTTTATAGGTCATGATGGTAATGTTTTATGTTATTACTGCCCCCATTAGCAGACCATGGTAGCCTTACACTGAAAGCCTATCTAGCAGACAGTTAAGTACACTGAAATCCTATCTAGGAGGCAGTTAAGTACACTGAAATCCTATCTAGGAGGCAGTGTAGTGAAATAACCAAATTGCTATTGATCTCGCAGCCCTGGCCCCGGATTTGTAGGGTACTATATTGACATGTTGCCCTTTGCTTAACCATCCACTGTAACTGGTTATCCTGCTAATTGTTTCCTGAATAGATTTTTGTAGATTAGGTTACACTCTAGTTAAATATAAATCGGTGGATCATGAACAGCCTGGAGAGTTGACTGATAACAGCCCAGATGTGATCTAATGGACGTGCCTATTCAGGATTGTGGACTGTCGAGGATTGTAGCATTTTACTGTGACATATTGGGGTTCAAAACTGGGTTTCCTGCACATTTTAGCCTGCTGAGCCAAAGCCTATAGGCATAAAGTCTCAAGCAAGGTTAGCCTACTCATCACGCCAATTGGTTTTACCAAACCACCGCCCTTACATCCTCACCAATTGTCTAATCTCACCCAGAATCAAATATTGCATACATGCTAGCCAGCTACTGCCCAATGTAATCATATCCTGTTTCTGATGTCATATCCTGTCTCTGCCTCGCTCCAGCCGACGTATGTGTCTTCCAGCCACCAGATGGCTCTACCCAGCCCCAACCACACCACCACCAGCAGTAACGGCAGCCTCAGCGCAGAGCAGCTGAGCAAAACTAACCTCTACATCCGCGGCCTCCACCCGGGAACCACAGACCAGGACCTGGTCAAATTGTGTCAGCCGTGAGTAACTCATCAACAAATCACTCCGCCACCACACCTCTCAGTGAATCTATGGCTCTGTGTAAAATGAATGAACGGTGGTGGAAGAGAATAGTGATTGAGGAAATAGTGTTAATGGGGATAGACAGGGCCTGAAATAATGCTTGAGCTGAAAAGGGCAAGAAGCGGGTGCACATTTCACAAGTATGTCACCAGTCAGTGGCCTGTGGACAGATCAACTGGACGTTTCAGGCAGGCACAACGGAGGGCAGACTTCCCAACAGCTAGCTTACTAAGCACGTTCTGTCTCTCTCCCTGGTGCTTCCTCTCTGTATGATGGTCTTGCCATCACCAGGGAATGGGCTCACTCAGCTTCCAGTGGTCTGAGCGGTTGGTATCTCTGCATTCAAAGAAATCATATGATTACAGCATTTCCAATATACATTTGACACACAGCAGTGATAACCAGAACTGTCATGCCAGAGCAACTTGGTCTGTGTCTGTTCGATCATCACTGAAACACCAAATGAAAAGCCTGTTGGGTGAAGATGAAGGAGTTGGCTGCTCTTCATTGAATACTGGAGCCTGAGGAGAAACGAAACAGTAGAAAGAGTGAGACGTAAAGCTAGATGGTGAGGGAAGGAAGGAGAAAGAGGAGGGGGAAGGAGAGATAAATGGGGAGAAAGTGAATGAAGAAGAGAGAGAGGGTGGGAAGTAGAGAGGGAGAGGAAGGGAATCAGAGGGAGAGAAAGCGAGAGAGAAGGCAAGAGGGAGGGGGGAGGAGAGAAGCAGAGTGAATGAGGCCTGCTATTTTCCAGCTGTCTGGAAGATATGGCTCACATGAGGCTGCCCAAACCCACAGGAAACCCTGAGCCCAGGGGAAAGGGAAATACAAACAAGGCCAGTGGCATGAAGAGGGGGATGGAGAGAGACAGCGGGAGAGAGAGGGGGATGGAGGGAGAGGGGGAATTAGGCGGAGGAATGTAGGGAGTTAAGGTTTTCTGTGTGAGGTGGTATGTGGGTAGTTCTGCTGTTACAGAGTAGATCAAATCACTGCATTTGCTTGTGAGTAGAGGAGGGTATTAAACAAGGTGTACGGTTTTGTATACCATTATTGAGATGAAAATATGCTTTGTTAAAAATAGGCAATAATAATGGACGGCGCTATGCAAGGTCTACTCTACTGTACACTGAGTGTACAAAACATTAGGAACATCTGCTCTTTCCATGACATAGACTGACCAGATGAATCCAGGTAAAGCTATGATCCCTTATTGATGTCACTTGTTAAATCCACTTCAATCAGTGTAGATGAAGGTGGAGGAGACAGGTTAAATAAGGACTTATAAGCCTTGAGAAAATTGAGACATTCATTGTGTATGTGTGCCATTCAGAGGGTGAATGGGAAAGACAAAAGATTTATGTGCATTTGAACGCGGTATGGTAGCAGGTGCCAGGTGCACCGGTTTGTGTCAAGAACTGCAACGCTGCTGGTTGACACTCAACAGTTTCCTGCGTGTATCAAGAATGGTCCACCACCCAAAGGACATCCAGCCAATTTGACACAACTGTAGGAAGCATTGGAGTCAACATGGGTAGCATCCCTGTGGAACGCTTTCGACACCTTGTAGAGTCTATACCCTAACGAATTGTGCAACTCAATATTAGGAATGTGTTCCTAATGTTTTGTCCACTCAGTGTACGTAACTATAGAGAGCTTGGCAATACAGGGAAGAACAAGAATAAAGTCATGAACTGAATGATGAAGTGAAAACTACAGGAAACATGAATTTGATATAACTAACTAACTAACTAACTAACTAACTAACTAACTAACTAACTAACTAACTAACTAACTGCCAGTTTCTCCATGTGAGGCGAGGAGCTTTGAGCTCTGGTGGGGGTATCACACCTGGGTTAAAAATAGTATGTTAAATCCTTTAAATACTTACTCTGTGCTTGATTAGGCTTTCCTGGTGCAATGGAATCAATGGATGAGTTTCATAAATACCAACCTTGCCCATCCGGCACACAATTGACATGCTTAATCAAACTCTCAAATTATTTGAAGGAAAACAAATACTGTTTGAACCCAGGCCTGGGGGGTATGGATGGGAGGTTGTTCTGCCTCCTAGCTCCAGCAGCGCAGCCTCTTTGTGTGGCTGGCTCTGGCCTGGCTCTAGCTGACTATGGGTGCTATGCTAGACACTGTACTCTCTGCTCTCTGCGCTCTCACACATGGCTGAGTCTCCTGCCCCTCCAACCTCCCTCTCTCCACACCATATAGCCACAGAGTCAGACCTCCCAGCTGAATGCACTAGTAGATGGGCATCTCTCCATTGCACAATTAAGGAGGCCAGCAAATACTGTACTGTACACAGCTAGTACCCAGGAGGAGATAGAGAGAGAGAGAGCTTGTAGCAATCTTTCCCTCATGCAGTATTCTATGGGCATATCCATAGCTCAACTAAGGAGGCCTGCAAATACCATATAATGCCCAGAGCAGAGAGCTAGTAGCAACCAGTTCCCACCATGCAGTTAGCCTATTTTAGGGGTGATTTCCATTTGCACACAGAGCAATACTGTCCACAAATAATGTTACCAGAAAACAGTGGATATGTTATGCCAAAGCATAATGTATTTGATAGCATAATGTATTTGATGGCATAATGTATTTGATGGCATAATGTATTTGATGGCATAATGTATTTGATAGCATAATGTATTTGATGGCATAATGTATTTGATAGCATAATGTATTTGATAGCATAATGTATTTGATAGCATAATGTATTTGATGGCATAATGTATTTGATGGCATAATGTATTTGATGGCATAATGTATTTGATAGCATAATGTATTTGATGGCATAATGTATTTGATGGCATAATGTATTTGATAGCATAATGTATTTGATAGCATAATGTATTTGATGGCATAATGTATTTGATAGCATAATGTATTTGATAGCATAATGTATTTGATAGCATAATGTATTTGATAGCATAATGTATTTGATGGCATCCTGCATAGATCAGCAAACGTAACATGAAATACTAATGTTACATTAGAGGTCAAATGGGACAAGTTTGCTTTAGAGCATATTTACAGTGTGGTGGAGAATGTCCTTTAGCTAATTAAAATCTCTAAAGTTGTTTGGAATTGTAGACACCAGTGTAATATATGCAGAATAGCTTAATTTCCTGTTAGCTTTTAGTAGCCTGTTTTTGGAAGATACCAAATACCAGTATATGCCAGTTGGAGGAACATGTGTATAGAAAGAACAGGGGACACCTGTCCGGTCTGTCTCTGTTAGTACAGCACAGTGCAGGTTGAGAAACAATGAGAGGATTTTCAAAACAACGCCCGTCTCCTTAATAAGTGTGTGATGCTCATGTGCTGTAGTAAAAAAGTTCAAGGGCAGCCCTTACTCCTTTGTTTGGTGTGTGCCTATACCCTGCTGTAAAGCTGGGGGAGCTATGCTAGGGAGATAGAGGGGCAGTAGGACCCAGAGATGAGGCTCTGTTCTGGGTGTTGTGTTAGCTAGCAGAGTGAGAGAGAAAGTGTTGCTGTGGATCCCAGCCAGCCATGCAGGGTTGCTTGTACAGCACAGAACAGCACAGCCTAGGCAAGGAGAGTGAGATCAGGTTACAGAACATACACATGCCTAGAGAGATGCAGGGAGCTGATATCCTGCTTCTGCAGTGTTGGTGCAGAAACAGGGGAGGTTGTAAAGCTAGGTCTATAGTACAGAATATCAATAGACGGCAATGTACAAGCCCAATATGTTCCTCCTGGAACAAAGATGATTAAGTCAAGACTTCTACATATACAGCGAGCTCCAAAAGTATTGGGACAGTGAAACATTTTTTCTGGTTTTGGCTCTGTACTCCAGCAGTTTGGATTTGAAATTATACAAAGACTATGAGGTTAATAAAGTGCAGACTGTAGCTTTAATTTGAGGTTATTTCCATATCGAGTGAACCGTTTAGAAATTACAGCACTTTTTTTTACATAGTCCCTGTCACGGATCCCTCCGGAACTTTCATCACGCACATCTGTCCCCTATTCCCACTGATTAGTACTTGTATAAGTGTGTTCTTGGTTTACCATTGTCCGGTCGATTATTGTTACAATGTCCGTTGGTGTGTGAGTACCTGTGCTGTGTGTTTTGGGCTTTTGTGCCATTGTGGATTGCATAGATGATTACGGGTCTCGTCCCGTGAGTTAGCTTGTGTTATATATTCGAGGTACTCCTTGCACTTTTGTTTGGGTTTCTACCCTGTGTTTTTGTATCGTGTTTGTTTGGTCTTCGTCTCCGTGCCTTTACACGGCACGCCGTAATTTGGGTATAATAAAAAAAACTATTACGCATTCCTGCGCCTGTCTCCCGATCCTTCATACCAGTTTTTGGGGACCAAAAGTATTTGGACAAATTCACTCATGTGTATTAAAGTAGTCCAAAGTTTAGTATTTGGTCCCATATTCCTAGCACGCAATGATTAGATCAAGCTTGTGATTTTACAAACTTGTTGAATGCATTTGCTGTTTGTTTTGGTTGTGTTTCAGATTATAGAAATGAATGGCAAATAATGTATTGTATCAGTTTAAATCCAAAGTGCTGGAGTACAGAGCCAAAACCACAAGAACATGTTTCACTGTCCCAATACTTCTGGAGATCACTGTACTTCCAACTACAACAACATAATTGTCAATCATGCATTGGGTCATTTGTTATAAGCTAGGTCTATAATATGCATTAATAGACAGCATATACAGGCCCTATATGTTCCTCCTGGAAAGAAGATGATTAAGTCAGATGAGTAAGATGAGTAAGATAGAAATGTATGGTTGCTAGGAAACAGAGATCGTATTGGTATATTTATATTTAGTACTACACAGTGTGTAATGTAGTATTGCTTATCTACAATTTCCATTCAGGAAATACAACACTACACCAACACTCCATTTCAGTGTGCTCTGCCTTGAGATGACAGGGTTAGGATGAGCCTCATAGACAATGATGGAGTGATGTTGGATTGAGTAGGATGTGGGAATCCTCATGGGAATCACTCCCCCTGGTTCTACCACATTCCACTTCTTAAAACATGCATCTCCACAGATCAAATTAGTTCAACTCACACACCGTAAGACCCCCAATGCCTTTATAATACCTCCAGCCTGCCAACTTTACTAATATGATATGACGTTAGTAATGGTCTGTAGAAACCCTGACCATCCATCCACCTTTGTGTTTTCCAGGTATGGAAAAATTATGTCCACTAAAGCCATCCTGGACAAGACCACCAACAAATGCAAAGGTGAGGAGAGGTGTTTTATTTTAAAAACATACACCCACACAAACTCACTCACACACACAAACACACTCACAAACAAACACACTCACACCTACAGTACACGCAGATGTGTGTCACGCACAGCTCAAACATGACGTGCAAACATCCCAGAGAGCCTCTGTCTGTTTATTCTAAGCTGGTGTTTTCGTGATGTAACCCAAAACGTGGGCAGCGTAGCGTTCTGGCCACATCTGGCCACAGTAGAAGGATAGACTATTCTCCTAAACCTGCCTCCACCACAGAGGTTCTGTTCTGTAGCGTTATCCTAAACCTGTCCACAGTGCAGTAGTGGAGAGATTCTGTTCTGTCATATTATCCTTAACCTGTCTGCTGTTTCAGCCCCATTCAATGCTTACCTGCACAGGACCTGCATGATTTGAGGTGTCATGGCCATAGGTAGATACTGTATCTATCTCTATGTTCATGCCTAGGGACAGATGGTTTTCATTATCATGTTACCTGGCAAGGAATAACCCTGGTCCCTAGTTATAGTCTATAGTTTTACGTTTTTCCTGGTCAGGTCACATAGTCCTAGTCAGAAAACTCCCTGCCCTAGGCCTGTTGCCATGGTATGTACTTCTCAGTGTCACAACTCAAAGTATGTTTGTCTGTCGTTGTCCCTGTAGGCTATGGCTTTGTTGACTTTGACAGTCCGTCCGCTGCACAGAAAGCAGTGACCGCACTGAAAGCTGGTGGAGTCCAGGCTCAGATGGCTAAGGTAAGATGTCTACTCTCTCTCTCTCTCTCTCTCTCTAGCTCCCCCTGTTTCTATATCGCTCCCCCCTTTCTGAGAGCAGAGCTCTCCTTGTTGTGGTTGTTCTTTTGTCTTTGTGTGGTGACCCTTGAGAGAGTAGTGTGTTGACCAATTAAGCCCATCGGTGTGTGTATGTGTGCCTGCATGTATGTCTTACAGAGGTGCTCAGGGAGTGTGTCCCAGGCAAGCAGCTCCTGCTCCCTCAGCAACCTGTACAAAGGGCTAGCCTGTTCTCCCTGGTGGAGGGAGGCAGGAGGCTGAGTCACTGTCTGAGCAGCTCTCTCCCCAGCCTCCCCAGCCCAGTACCAGGGCCCAGTGCCCAACCACGAGCCTTGTCCCACCGGCTGGCCTCTCGGCACACTCTCAAACCACACATTTGGCAACCGCACACACACACACACAGACTGCTTCAACCTCAGCCCCGCACCATCTCTGACACACACTAAACGTACACTTGGCAACTACACACACACACCCACACCCACACACACACACACACACACACACACACACACACACACACACACACACACACACACACACACACACACACACACAAACTGCTCCAACCTCAGCCCCACACCATTTCTGACACACACTAAACTTACACTTGGCAACTACACACACACACACACACAGCCCACAGAATCAGAACAGAGCAGATGAAATTTCACCAGAATGACTCACAATGAGTCAGAAATGTGTCTGGGTACGTATCAGCCAAGGTTGTAAACCTCCCAATGAACACCAGACATACATGCAGACTGAAATATGGGTTATTCAGTATGTGAGAACACTTGTGAATGTCAGTAATCCAGCACAAATGGAGATCAGCTTCCCACCTAACAATTTTAGGGAGAGAGAACGTTTTTGTAATGTTACCCATAATGTTCCCGTAATGTTTGAGTGGTCCAGTTCTCCGTTAGTCAGGGGAACATTCTATATATTGCTTCTGAGTGGCGCAGCGTTCTAAGGCACTGCGTTGCAGTGCTAGAGGCGTCACTACAGACCCTGGTTTGATTCTGGGCTGTATCACAACCGGCCATGATCGGGAGTCCCATAGGGTGGGCCACAATTGGCCCAGCGTCGTCCGGGTTTGGTCGGGGTAGGACGTCATTGTAAAACAAGAATGTGTTCTTAACTGACTTGCCTAGTTAAATAAAGGTTAAATAAATAAAAAAATACATCTATGTTAGCAAAAACGTTCTGAGAACCTTTTTAGCATATTTTGGTGTTAACGTTAGGAGAACATTCCCTTAATGTCAAGAATAACTTATCTACAATGTGGTTATAATGTTCTCAGAATATACAACATTAATGTTCTAGACACGTTTAATGGGACATTGCTGCAATATTCATGTGTCCAGTTGTCTGAGGGATCAATTTTTTTTTCCATCAACGTCCCATCAAAAATATACAGGACAGGGATGCCATGTTCTCAGAATATAAGATATGAATGTTCTAGAGACGTTTCATGAGAACGTTGCAAGAACAAGCCGGTGTCCAGTTTTCGGAGGGTTAGGAGAATACTCCATCAACGTCACATCAAACATACACAGAACATGGTTGCCATGTTCTCAGAATATAAGATATGAATGGTCTAGACATGTTTTATGAGAACGTTGAAAGAACACTCTGGTTTCCAGTTTTCTGAGTTTTCAGGCCTTGTTACTGTTTCCAAGCCTATGAGTTTGTAGCTTCAACTCCGCAGGACACACACACACCAACTGATTAATGGACTGCTGAATGTTGTTTTCTCTTTTCTCTTGATTCGTTTGTTCTTTTCCATATTATGTCTATCTCTGAGAAGCTACCCAGGGCTGGAAATAGCCCATATTAATATATGTACCCTTAGAAATAAGGTTCATGAAATCAGTAACTTGCTAACATCAGATAACATTCACATATTAGCAATTTCTGAGACTCACTTAGATAATTCCTTTGATGATACATCAGTAGCAATACAAGGATATAACATCTAAGAGACAGGAATGCTTATGGGGGAGGTGTTGCTGTATATATTCAGAGCCATATCCCTGTAATGCTTAGAGAAGATCTCATGCCAATTGTTATTGAAGTGCTGTGGTAGCAGGTTCATTTGCCTCGTCTAAAGACTATTATTTTGGGGTGTTGCTACAGTCAGTATCTAAATAATGTGTGTGAAATGCTTGATAGTGTATGTGATGTAAACAGAGAGGTCTACTTTCTTGGGGACCTGAATATTGACTGGTTTTCATCAAGCTGTCCGCTCAAGAGGAAGCTTCTCACTGTAACCAGTGCCTGTAATCTGGCTCAGGTTATTAATCAACCTACCAGGGTGTTTACAAACACTACAGGAACAAGATCATCCACATGTATCGATCACATTAACTAATACTGTAGAACTGTGTTCTAAAGCTGTATCTGTCCCCATTGGATGCAGTGATCACGATATAGTGGCTATATCCAGGAAAGTTCCAATAGCTGGGCCTAAAACTGTGTATAAGAGATCATACAAAAGATTTCGCTGAGACTTATGTGGATGATGTAAAAAAAATAAAAAAATAAAAAAGTGATTAATAAGGAGCATCCAGATGCTGCACTTGATGAATTTATGAAATTGCTTCTTCCAATTATTGATGCACCTGTTAAGAATCTATATGTTACAACTGTTAAGGTTCCATGGATTGATGAGGAATTGAAAAGCTGTATGGTTGAAAGAGATGGGGAAAAAGGAGTGGCTAATAAGTCTGGGTGCACATCTGACTGGCTGACTTATTGCAAATTGAGAAATTATGTGAATAAACTCAACTAAAAGAAGAAGAAACTGTATTATGAAGACAAGAATGATGGAACAAAAACTTTTGAGTACTTTAAATGAAATTAGGGGCAGAAAGACAAATTCAACTCTTTTATCGAATCATATGGTGTTGCCAATTATTTTAATGATTACTTAATTGGCAAAGTATCTGTCATATCTTAAATCTGAGTTTAGAGGAAGGTGTTTGTCCTCAGGCTTGGAGGGAAGCCAAAGTCATTCCGCTACCCAAGATTGGTAAAGCGGCCTTTACAGGTTCTAACAGCAGACCAATCAGCTTGTTGCCAGCTCTTAGTAAACATATGGAAATGATGTTTGACCAAATACAATGCTATTTCTCTGTAAACAAATTGACAACAGACTTATAGAGAAGGGCACTCAATATGTACTGCATTGACACAAATGACTACTGTTAGATTTCAGTTCAGCCTTCGGTATTGTTGATCATAACCTGTTGAGAAAACATATGTTTTATTGCTTTTCAACCTCTGCCATATCGGGGATTCAGAGCTATTTACCTCATATAACTCAGAGGGTTTTCTTTAATGGAAGCCTCTATAATGTCAAACATGTGAGGTGTGGTGAACTGCAGGGCAGCTCTCTAGGCCCTCTACTCTTTTCTATTTTTACCAATGACCTGCCACTGGCGTTAAACAAAGCCTGTGTGTCCATGTATGCAGACGATACAACCATATACGTATCAGCAACCACAGCTAATGAAGTCACTGATACCCTTAACAAGGAGTTGCAGTCAGTTTCGGAATGTATGGCCAGTAATAAACTGGCCCTGAACATCTCTAAAACTAAGAGCATTGTATTTGGTACAAATGATTCTCTAAGCTCTAGACCTCAGCTAAAGCTGGTAATGAATGGTGTGGCTGTTGATCAAGTTGAGGAGACTAAATTTCTTGATGTTCCCTTAGATTGTAAACTGCCATGGTCAAAACATATAGATTCAATGGTTGTAAAGACGGGGAGATGTCTGCCCATAATAAAGAGATGCTCTGCTTTTTTGACACCACACTGGTGGCTCTAGTTTTGTTTTATCTTGATTATTGTCCAGTCATGTGGTCAAGTGCTGCAAAGAAAGACCTAGCTAAGCTGCAGCTGGCCCAGAACAGAGCAGCATGTCTTGCTATTCATTGTAATCAGAGGGCTAATATTAATACTATACATACCAGTCTCTCTTGGCTAAGAGTTGAGGAAAGACTGACTGCATCATTTCTTATTTTTTATAAAGAAACATTAATGTGTTGAAAATTCCACATTGTTTTCATAGTCAACTTACACTCAGCACTGACAAAAAACTTCAAGTATTATCTAGAGCCATGAGTATATGGAACTCCCTTCCATCTCATATTGCTCAAATAAACAGCAAACCTGGTTTCAAAAAACAGATAAAGCAACACCTCACCCCTATTTGACCTAGATATTTTGTGTGTGTATGTATTGATATGTAGGCTATGAATGCCGTTTTTAAATGTACGTAGTTCTGATCTTGAGCTGTTCGTGTCTATTAATGCTCTCTTTATTATGTCATGGTTCAGGAAGAGTAGCTACTGCTTTCACAACAGCTAGTTGGGATTTTGTAACAGCTAATGGGGATCCTAATAAAATATCAATACCAAGCCCATCAAGGCCCTGATTGGTGAACCACTGATCCATTCACAGCTCTTTCTGTCTGTTGGCAAGTTTAGGGATACACACACACACACACACACACACACACACACACACACACAGTGCTTTCAACATACAGTGTTTTCAAAGTACATATTTGTCAGACTTCGACATACATAATTACATGTTCATTTATACAGTAACTATAGGTGTAAGCAATAGGGTGAATGCACTTTGAAGTATTCTTTAAATTATTATTATTTTTTTTCTCACATTTATTTAACCAGGTAGGCCAGTTGAGAACAAGTTCCCATTTATAACTGCGACCTGGCCAAAATAAAGCAAAGCAGTGCGACACAAACAACAACACAGAGTTACACATGGAATAAACAAACATACAGTCAATAATACAATAGAGGAAAAAGTCTATATACAGTGTGTGCAAATGAGGTAAGATAAGGGAGGTAGGCAATAAATAGGCCATAGTGGCGAAATAATTACAATTTAGCAATTAAACACTGGAGTGATAGATGTGCAAAGATGAATGTGCAAGTAGAGATACTGGGGTGCAAAGGAGAAGAAAAATAAATAATAAATAACAACATGGGGATGAGGTAGTTGGATGGGCTATTTTCAGATGAGCTATGTACAGGTGCAGTGATCTGTGCGCTGCTCTGACAGCTGGTGCTTAAAGTTAGTGAGGGAGATATGGAAAGCTCGGGAAAGCTCTGTTAAAAGTACATTTAAGAAAAACTTGTATTGATCATAGTGATTCAGGAGTACAATTAAAACAGGTTAATCTGCTCCACCAACATCAGACAACTATACTGAAAACCCTTAAATTGTTGAAATAAGTAAATCAAGTCACTGATGAGGACTGTCAGATTAAGTGGTACCTGCCATGGACATGGTGATGTAGTAGGAAGATCGGCATACAATGAACCAGGAGGTTGTGAGTGCAAATCCCAGGTGAGGATATGTTGAATAATAATTACTGTATAAATGAACATGCACAATATAATCATGTACTATGTCACATATGAAAGTAAAAAATGTTGTACACTGAGTGAACAAACAATTAGGAACACCTGCTCTTTCCATAACATAGACTGACCAGGTGATGTCACCAGTTGAATCCACTTCAATCAGTGTAGAGGAAGGGGAGGAGACATGTTAAAGAAAGATTTTTAAGCCTTAAGACAATTGAGACATGGATTGTGTGGGTGCCATTCAGAAGGTGAATGGGCAAGACAAAATATTTAAGTGCCTTTGAACAGGGTATGGTAGAAGGTGCCAGGCGCACCGGTTTGAGTGTGTCAAGAACGGCAACGCTGCCGAGTTTTTCCTCGCTCAGCAGTTTCCTGTGTGTATCAAGAATGGTCCACCACCCGAATGACATGCAGCCAACTTGACACAACCGTGGGAAGCATTGGATTCAACATGGGTCAGCATCCCTGGGGAACGCTTTCAACACCTTGTAGAGTCCCCGCCCCGAAGAATTTAGGCTGTTCTGTGGGAAAAAGTAGAGGGTACAACTCTATATTAGGAAGGTGTTCCTAATGTTTTGTCCGCTCAGTGTATAATAAAAGCGCTGTGTGTGGGAGTATCCCTAACTTTTTCAACTGACTAAGAGCTATGAATGGATCAGTGGTTCACCAATCAGGACCTTGATTGGCCCTGTAACAAGACGTGATGTGTAATTCATTTTTATCTTTCGGACACAGAAACGTTCTCGCAACGTTCCCATGAAACGTGTCTAGAACACGAACATCTTACGTTCTGAGGACATGGTAAACAGGTTCTGGGTAAGTTCTATGTTATATTAAGGGAATGGTCTCTTGGAAACATTCCTTGTACATCACAGGAACATTCCTATGAAAACATCAGTTAATGACCTTTTGAGACTGTCGTACCCCATCACAACCAATAATATAAGCTTGTTTACACAATTGTTTGTAAACAATGCAATTGTAAACCAACACTCCATAGCCTCAAAACATGATTAAAACAATATTTTGGATATCATGGATGGTCAGTCCTTGCATCCATATCTCTGTCTATGAATTTGAGAGTGGTTACATTTCTCCAGCCCCATCCCTCAGCTGTTTACCAAACTGCTTTGTTATTGTTTGAACTGCAGATTGCCTCGAAGGGAACGTTCTCTAAAATAGTTGGGTTCTCAGTGGTGTTGGGTGTGTGTGTCTGTGATGGTTGGAATAGTGTGTGTGTGGTTGCAAACTGTGGGTTTGGTGTTTGTTGTTGATGATGTGACAATGAGAGGTGTGTGTGTGTGTGTGTGTGCGTGTGCGTTTGTGTGTGTTCCTCAGGGAGAGACAAATCACCTTCACTGCAGGTCGCAGTGATTACACTATGCATAATTCATGAGCTTGAGATGAATATCAAATGCATTTTACAGCTTTTTAATCACATCTGCACACTAATGAATATGCAAAACAGTTATGATTGAGATTCAGATACGCTATCATACAACTATCTTACTTTCCTGTTATTTCAATTCAATTTGTTTGGGCAGGCAGGTAGTTTACTGAGTAGAAGTGGAAAATATATCAAATTAATCAAAAGAATATGACATAATCCAAGCATTCCTACTTGGGAAGGACTACTTAGCTCCTTGAGTTTCAGATCGTATTTGTCACAGCTGCATTATTTTACTGATACCTGCATATGAATTCAAGGTCAGGATTATGCATGTGACTGACACATTTAGTCATGCCCTGGTCAGAGCCCCATTGGGAATATGATGGAGTGTGGAGCCATAGGAATGAATCAGAATGATTTCCAAAAGTCTCTGTCCAAATCTGCCCTCACACAGTGTATAATTCTCCACAAAGATCACCCAATTATCGTAGAGACTCAGAGCCCATTGAATTGCAATTATTCTGTGATATCATATTACTTCACTGACGCATGAACCCTCAGTCCTGTTAACACAGCTAGTCTCACACAATGGGCCTGTCTTCTTCTCTCTCAGTGACTGGCTGTCTAATAAAGTGTTGAAGGGGGGGGGGGGGGGGGGGGGGGGGCAAAGACTTAAGAGAGAGAGACAGAGAGAGAGGGAGATAGAGAGAGAGCAAGCGAGGGAGTGAGGCAGAGAGAGAGGGAGTGAGACAGAGAGAGGAGTAGGGAGAGAGAAGTCCAGCCAGACTCCCAGCTAACAACAAACGTTCCCACAACTTGAGAGATGTATGGTTGTCTAATGTTGGTGGGGCATGTTAGCCTGTTTAATGATACTACTGAATGACTATGATCAATAAAATATATCTTTTTTTGTACTTTTAACAGAGTTAAGATTTACTTCAAAGTGCATTCACCCTATTGATTACACCTATCAAGTTATTTCATCTACATAAGTGCCTAGGGAGGAGGGGTTAGGGTTTCTTTGCAGGGCCTAACTATACTGGCCCAATAAGCACTTGCCCTAAAGATATCCCTTATTGGGAAAGTGGTTAGGGCATTTGACATTGGTGCTGGTGACCAGTGTTCAAGACCTGCTAAGGGAGTCACCCTGCTCTTAACAATACAGTAAGATTAAGAACACCTTCCTAATATTGAGTTGCACCCCCCTCTTTGACATGTGATTATTGGCCCAGTATAGTTAGGAATGTCCCAAAGAAACCCTAGGCACTTCTGTGGATGTGAAACAACTTGATAGGTGTAAGTAATAGGGTGCATGGACTTTGAAGTAAATCTCAGCTCTGGTAATTTTTTTTATTGATCGTAGTGCAGTATCCTTAAAACAGGTTAACATGACCCACCAACATCAGACAACTATACCGAAAACCCTTATATCGCTGAAATAAGTATCTCAAATCAATGAGGAGAATAGTCATCTTAAACGACACGTACATGGTGGCATAGCAGGAAGATCGGTGTACTGTGAACAAAGAGGTTGTGAGTTCAAATCCCATGTGAGGACTGTTGAATAATAATTACTGTATACAAGCACAATGTAGTCATGTATGTCAGTTAAAAGTACTGTGTGTGTGAGTATCTTTGCCAATAGACAAAGAGCTATGAATGAATCAGGGCCTGTTCCTTCCATCAACTGATAGACAGAAATGTTATTGAAACGTGTCTAGAACATTAATATATTTTATTCTGAGAATATGACGACCATGTTGTTTGGACGTTGATGGAATATTCTCAGAAAACTGGTATATTCTGGGAACATGGTAATCAAGATGGCGAGCAGGGAATAGCAGCCGTTTTACGGGTTCCTGACCAATTGTGCTATTTTCTTTGTTCATTTCCTATGACCAAAAAGTGCTTCTAGACATCAGAACCGCGATCACTAACCTCAATTTGGATGATGATTTCTACTTCAATGAGTTGGAGGCAAATAACATATTGCTCATCCTGGACCAGGCGTAAATCCCCAACACTCAAAGAAGGAAGAGACGGCGTTATAGAGGCAGGCGTGCGGGATACCTGACGAGACTACATCGGCGAGTGGATAAACAGCCTCTACCCTCCGTTCTATTGGCGAACATGCAATCACTGGAGAATAAACTTGATGAGCTCCGCTCGAGACTATCCTATCAACGTGATCTGAAGAACTGTAATATCCTATGAATCTCCGAGTCATGGCTGAACAAGGACATGGAAAATATAAATCTATCATGGATTACAAAGGGAAATCCAGCTGCAAGCTGCCCAGTGACGCAAGCCTACCAGATGAACCAAATTCCTTCTATGCTCGCTTCGAGGCTAGCAACAATGAACCATGCATGAGAACACCAGCTGTTCCGAACTACTGTGTGATCACACTCTCCGTAGCCAATGTGTCTATTACATTTTTTAATTGAATCTTTATTTAACTAGGCAAGTCCGTTAAGAACAAATTCTTATTTACAATGACAGCCTACCAAAAGGCAAAAGGCCTTTTGCAGGGACGGGGCTAGGATAAAAAATAAAAAATAGGACAAAACACACATCACGACAAGAGAGACACCGCAATACTACATAAAGAGAGACCTAAGACAACATCATAACATGGCAGCAACACATGACAACACAGCATGGTAGCAACACAACATGGCAGCAGCACAACATGGTAGCAGCACAAAACATGGTACTAACATTATTGGGCACAGACAACAGCACAAAGGCAAGAAGTTAGAGACAACAATACATCACGCGAAGCAGCCACAACTGTCAGTAAGAGTGTCCATGATTGAGTCTTTGAATGAAGAGATGGAGATAAAACTGTCCAGTTTGAGTGTTTTTTGCAGCTCGTTCCAGTCGCTAGCTGCAGCGAACTGAAAAGAGGGGCGACCCAGGGATGTGTGTGCTTTGGGGAACCTTAACAGAATGTGACTGGCAGAACGGGTGTTGTATGTGGAGGATGGGGGCTGCAGTAGGTATCTCAGATAGGGGGGAGTGAGGCCTAAGAGGATTTTATAAATAAGCATCAACCAGTGGGTCTTGCGACAGGTATACAGAGACCAGTTTACAGAGAAGTATAGAGTGCAGTGATGTGTCCTATAAGGAGCATTGGTGGCAAATCTGATGGCCAAATGGTAAAGAACATCTAGCTGCTTGAGAGAACCCTTACCTGCCAATCTATAAATTACATCTCTGTAATCTAGCATGGGTAGGATGGTCATCTGAAACAGGGTAGTTTGGCAGCTGGGTGAAAAAGGAGTGATTATGATAGAGGAAACCAAGTCTAGGTTTAACCTTATCCTGCAGCTTTGATGTGTGCTGAGAGAAGGACAGTGTACCGTCTAGCCCTACTCCCAAGTACTTGTATGACTACCTCAAGCTCTAAATCCTCAGAGATAGGAGTCACACCGATGGGGAGAGGGCTTTCTTCTTACCAAACCACATGACCTTTGTTTTAGAGGTGTTCAGAACAGGGTTAAAGTCAGAGAAAGCTTGTTGGACACTAAGAAAGCTTTGTTGTAGAGCGTTTAACACAAAATCCGGGGAGGGGCCAGCTGAGTATAAGACTGTATCATCTGCATATAAATGGATGAGAAAGATTCCTACTGCCTGAGCTATGTTGTTGATGTAAATTGAGAAGAGCGTGGGGCTTATGTTCGAGCCTTGGGGTACTCCCTTGGTGACAGGCAGTGGCTGAGACAGCAGATGTTCTGACTTTATACACTGCACTATTTGAGAGAGGTAGTTCGCAAACCAGGCCAAAAACCCCTCAGAGACACCAATATTCCTTAGCTGGCACACAAGAATGGAATGGTCTACTGTATCAAAAGCTTTGGCCAAGTCAATACAAATAGCAGCACAACATTGCTTAGAATCAGGGGCAATGGTGACATCATTTAGAACCTTTAAGGTTGCAGTGACACATCCATAACCTGAGCGGAAACCAGATTGCATACCAGAGAGAATACTATAGACATCAAGAAAGCCAGTCAGTTGATTATTTACTAGTTTTTCAACACTTTTGATAAACAGGGCAAAATAGAAATTGGCCTATAACAGTTCAGATCAGCTTGATCTCCCCCTTTAAATAAAGGACACACGTGGCTGCCTTCCAAGCAAAGGGAACCTCCCCAGAGAGGAGAGACAGGTTAAAAAGGTCAGAAATAGGCTTGGCGATGATAGGGGCTGCAACCTTAAAAAACAAAGTGTCTCAACCAATTGAGCCAGATATTTTTTGGGGGGTCAAGTTTAAGGCGCTCCTTTAACGTCGCAGACTCAATGACTGCCTGCAGGGAGAAACTTTGTAGAGCATCGGGGCTAGTCGCATTAGAATGGGTGGGAGATGAGAAAATGTTGGACGGGCAATGAGGCATGGTTGAGTCAAACAGGAATCCTGACTTAATGAAGTTGTGATTAAAGAGCTCCTTGTCAGTAACAACCACATCATCAACAATAAAGGGACATGGGCAGCTGTGAGGAGGAGGGTTTATTCTCCAGGTCTTTAACCGTTTTCCAGAACTTCTTGGGGTTAGACTCACAGAGAGAGAACTGCTCCTTAAAGTAACTAACTTTGGCCTTCCAGATAGTCTGAGTGCACTTATTTCTCATTTTCCTGAACAAGAGCCAGTCAGCCTGAGTATGTGTGTGCCGGGCCTTTCTCCAAATGGAATTCTTTAGTTGGTGTATCTCTGTCAGATCACGGTCGAACCAGGGGCTGAACCAAATTTAATTCAAATTTTCTTTACGGGGCGTGTTTGTTAACAATACCACTGAAAATGTCAAAAAAAGAAGGTCTAAGTGTGTTTGACAGAGAGGAACAAGCTGACTCTATACCAATTTACAGAGGCCAGGTCAAGAAGGAAGGCTTGCTCATTAAAGTTTTTTAGCAAGCGTCTATGACAAATCAGGACAGGTCGTTTCAGTGAGCAGCCATTACGAACACGGGCTGTAAAACAGTGATCACTAAAGTCATTACAGAAAACACCAGACTGATTCCTATCAGGTTTATTTGTGAGGATAACATCAAGGAGAGTAGACTTTTCTGGGTGTTTGGAGTCATACCTTGTGGGATTGGTAATAATCCGAGAAAGATTTAGGGAGTCCCATTGTTTTAGGGCTTGGTCATGTGGTTTAAGGAGGTTCCAGTTTAGGACAAATTCAGACAGTGTAAGGGGCCAGGGGAGCGTTTAGGGAAGGTAGAGCACAGGCCGGTGTTGATGGTGGACAATAACACCCAGCAACAGTCAACAAGAAGCTATTTGAAAGTGTAATGCTTAAAACCAGCAAATCAAGTTGTTTGGGGACAGACTTGGTGGAGACAACCGAGCACTGAAGGTGTTCCTTGGTAATGATTGCCACTCCCCCACATTTGGAAGATCTGTTTTGCCAAAAAAGGTTATAACCAGAAAGGTTAACATCAGCATTCAAAACACTCTTTCTTAACCACGTCTCAGTAATGACCAGCACATCTGGATTGGAGCTGTGAACCCACACTTTCAATTGATCCATTTTAGGTAATAAGCTTCTAGTGTTAACGTGCAGAAAACCCAGGCTTTTACGAGAGCAGAAATCTGTGGAACAGATTTCAGAGCACAAGTCAGAATTGGGGCTAGCAACAGTAGATGGGCCAGGGTGTACATGCACATTTCCAGATATCATCAGCAGTAATACAATCAGGGCACGGCAGAGGGGAGAGCTCTGCAGTGTTGATTTTCTATGACATTTGAATGTGCATCAGATAGCAACAAGATTATATTGTACAGCAATGTCATCAGATAACATGAATACAAAGCCGGCGAGAGGTGGTTAGAATAGGATGGGAGGCCAAGAGTCTGTGTAACCAATAGAGAGTCAGAGTCCCGAGTGTGGAAACAAACATAGTCTGTCCCACAGTTGGGTAAACAAGCACGTTCATAGTCAACAAAGCACGCAGGAGTCATGAGGCAAATAGCACAATAAATAGATATAACGACTATAACGGCCATTGTAAGTTCAAAGAGTCACTCGCCCCAACAAGACAACTTGAGAGAGTAACTCTCTGAGTCCAGTAGGCTACAAAAGTCTGAGTAGGCTACAAAAATCAATAAATAGTAGTCAGTTAATTTAAGCGCTTCTAATGAAGCTCACATAATAAGCTTCACAAGTTAATTAGCCTACCTAAAATTCTGATCAGTCCAACGTCTGCAGTGTGTGTGTATAAGTGTGTGTGTGCTGGAGGCCAGTGAAAGCTCGGGAGAGGAAGACCTTTAAACAACATTCATAAGGCCGCAGGGCCAGATGGATTATCAGGACACGTACTCAAAGCATGCGCTGGACAGCTGTGCAAGTGTCTACACTGACATTTTCAACCTCTCCCTGACCCAGTCTGTAACGTTTCAGGCAGACCTCCGTAGTCCCTGTGCCCAAGAACGCCCAGGTAACCTCTCTAAATGATTATTGCCCCGTAGCACTCACATCTGTAGCCATAAAATGCTTTTAAAGGCTGGTCATGGCTCACATCAACACCATCCTCCCGGACACCCTGGACCCACTACAATTCACATACCGCCCCAACAGATCCACAAATGATGCAATCTCTATTGCACTCCACACTACCCTTTCCGACCTGGAATGCTGTTCATTGACTACAGCTCAGCGTTCAACACCATAGTGCCCTCCAAGCTCATCACTAAGCTAAGGACCCTGGGACTGAACACCTACCTCTGCATCTGGATCCTGGACTTCCTGACGGGCTGCCCCCAGGTGGTGAGTTTAGGCAACAACACATTCGCTATGCTGACCCTCAACACAGGGGCCCCTCAGGGGTGCATGCTTAGTCCCCTGCTGTTCACCAATGACTGAGTGGGCTCGCAAGACTCCAACACCATCATTATGTTTCCAGACGACACGACGGTGGTAAGCCCGATCACTGACAATGATCAGACAGCCTATAGGGAGTAGGTCAGAGACCAGGCAGTGTGGTGCCAGGACAACAACCTCTACCTCAATGTCAGCAAGACAAATGAGCTGATCGTGGACTACAGGAAATGGAAGGCAGAGTACGTCCCCATTCACATCGACAGAGCTGTAGTGGAGTGGGTTGAGAGCTTCCAGTTCCTCGGTGTCCACATCACTAAGGACCTATCATGGTCCAAACACACCAACACGGTCATAAAGAGGGCACAACAACACCTCTCCCCCATCAGGAGGCTGAAAATATTTTTCATGGGTCCTCAGATCCTCAAAAAGTTCTACAGCTGCACCGTTGAGAGCATCTTGACTGGCTGCATCACCGCTTGGAATGGCAACTGCTTGGCATCCAACCATAAGGCGCTACAGAGGGTAATGAGTACAGCCCAGTACATCCCTGGGGCCAAGCTACCTGCCATCCAGGACATCTATACCAGGTGGTGTCAGAAGAAGGCCCTAAAAAGTGTCAACCACTCCAGCCACCCTGGTCATAGACTGTCCTCTCTGCTACCACACGGCAAGTGGTACCAGAGTGCCAAGTCTGGGACCAAAAGGCTCCTGAACAGGTTCTACCACCAAGCCATAAGACTACTGAACAGTTAATCAAATGGCTACCCTGACTATTTGCATTGACCCCTTTTTTATCTGCACTGGCCCTCTTGCACTGGCTCCATGCACACTCACTGGACTCTACTCACACACTCAGACATACTACAATGACACTCCAACACACACATAGACTACATACGACTTCATACGCTCACACACACAAAACAAACACACACACATGTATATTGATGCCACACACACATAGACACACTTTCACACCCTTCACATACTGTATATATATCTGCTACTCTGTATATTATCTATCCTGATTGCCTAGTCACATTTACCCCTACCTACATGTACATATTACCTCAATTATCTCGTACCCCTGCACATTGACTCGGTACCAGTACTCCTTGTATATAGTCTTGTTATTGTTATTTTATTGTGTTACTATTTCCATTTCCATTTTTTTATTTTTAACTCTGCGTTGTTGGGAAAGGGCTCATTTCACGCTAAAGTCTACACCTGTTGCATTCGGCGCATGTGACAAATAACATTTGATTTGTGTATGTTCTGTTTGACATTAAGAGAATGTTTTCCTAACTCGAACACCAAACCATGCTAAAAAGATTCTCAGAAGGATTTTGCTAACAGGTCAAATGTTCCCCTAACTTACGGAAAACGGGACACTCAAACATCAAGGGAATATTACAGGTAACATTACAAGAACATTCTCCTAGAATAGTTTTTCTCTACATCTCCAGTGCCTTTCTTTCCTCTCCACAGCCTCCTCAAAATGTCCTCAAGCTTAGAAAGGCAAGTGTGTATGTTGTTAAAGGCCTCTCTCTCTCTTCTCCCTGTCTGTGATCCAGCAATGGGAGCAGGACACCACTAACCTGTGCTTCTCCAACCTGCCTGTGTCTATGGACGAGCTAATTTAACCCTGTATTTCTCTCTCCCCCCTCCCTCCCTCCCTCCCCCCACAGCAACAGGAGCAGGACCCCACTAACTTGTACATCTCCAACCTGCCTGTGTCCATGGATGAGCAGGAGCTGGAGAATATACTGAAGCCCTTCAGTCAGGTCATCTCTACACGCATCCTCAGAGACGCCAACGGCACCAGCAGAGGAGTGGGCTTTGCCAGGTAACCAACTTGTACACCTCTGAAATGAAGTCTTAGGTCACAGCTATGTAGGAGATGCAAAAATAGATTCCTGCGTACTGTATCATGTATACCTCCATACTTAAACATTTATTGACAATTGCAATGTTATGATCATATATATCTTGGCTTTGTCAAGGAATGGCTAGCTTGCCAGGGTCACATTCAGTTGCCAAATGTTGTCGAACGTTGCAGATAGAAATGCCATGAATAGAGCTGATGTGATTCTGTATGTTAGAGAGGCATGTTTGTTCTACATAGCCTATTTCTATCTGAACATTCCAAAACATTGTGTCCTGCTAAACGTGCCCCTGGTAAACTCAACTGTCTGCTGAGCCCTCTGCTGGTTACTGGGGATAGTACAGCATCCTGTAAATCAAGTTTTATTTGCAGGATGGAGTCAACAGAGAAATGTGAGACTATCATTCAACATTTCAATGGCAAATATATCAAGACTCCACCTGGAGTACCAGGTGAGTCATCTTTATCTCATCATGTTTTCTATTTCTTTTTAGAACCAAGTTTATTCTGTATGATGCCTTGGTTGAAAGGGTCAGGAGCAACAGAAAGGCTACATCTTCCACAGTATCTTGATTCACTGTCATATTTTCATTAAGCAATAAGTCCCGGGGGGGTGTGGCATATGGCCAATATACCACGGCTAAGGGCTGTTCTTAAGCACGACGCAATGCCGAGTGCCTGGACACAGCCCTTAGCTGTGGTATATTGGCCATATATCAAACTCCAGAGGTGCCTTACTGCTATTATAAATTGTTTACCAACGTAATTAGAGCAGTAAAAATAACTGTTTTGTCATACCCGTGGTATACGGTCTGATATACCACAGCTGCCAGCCAATCAGCATTCAGGGCTCGAACCACCCAGTTTATAATGTACAATATACAGTATAAACACACAGATTCTATCCTTCAGTGCTCCACAGTCACTCAACCCTCTTCTTCTCCTCTCCTCCCAGTGCCCTTGGAACCCCTGTTATGTAAGTTTGCAGATGGAGGACAGAAGAAGAGACAGAGCCAGGGAAAGTACCTGCAGAATGGCCGTCCCTGGACAACAGATGGGGAAACGGTGAGTTCTCATTCAGACAGTAAACAGTCTGCCATCTTCCCTGTAGTCTTTCTTGTTGCCATTTAACCAAGGCTATTCAGGTACTTTCAACTGTATTAAGTACAGTAACATTAAAGTAACTGTCCAGTGTTGCTTCATCTTCTACAAGGAAATAGCAAGCATTTTTTAAACGGTCGGTTTGAGATACAAGTTTGAAGTGATTTCTCTCCAATTTATGCTTTGGCCACAAATACGAGTATAGGATGAGTCAACAACATCACTTGGGTATGAGGTAACAGAACATAAACTTTTAAAAGTGAGACAGTTACTTTAAAGCTCAAACGGGATTTTTTGTTACAATTTCTTTCTGGTTAGATATTTCTCATTCAAACACATGTATTACTGTATGTGTGCTTACTGCATTGTATCTGAATGTGTTTGACCACAGGGAGGAATGACACTGACCTATGACCCCACCACAGCCTTACAGAACGGGTGAGCGAATACTCCACCAACACCTCCATCACACCGGCGGCAGTCATTGCATTTTGGTTCACCGTTCCAACGGAAGGCTGTGTTTGCCTTGCAGCATTGCGGAGACAGTGGCGGTGTGCTCTGTGTGGTGCTTACGTTGGATTTATCGAACGTATGAGTTTTGTTGCACACATAGCCAGATGATGCTGCGTACCATTTTGCGCAACGACGCTCTCGGTTTGATCAAGGTGTTAAACCTCAATGAGATGATCCTAGACATATGTACAGCAGGGATGACCGTGTGTGTTGGATACTGATGGGTTTCTTCTTCTCTCTCTCTGTGTCTGCAGATTCTACTCTCCCTACAGTATGGCCCCTAACAGAATGATAGCTCAGACATCCCTCGCCCCCTACATGCACTCTCCTGTTAATACCTACCAGGTCCGTCTGTTGTATTTCTGTGGATATATTACTGTGTACAGAGGATTTATTTCTTATTAGAAACTGGGTGGTTCGAGCCCTGAATGCTGATTGGCAGACAGCCGTGGTATATCAGACCGTATGCCACGGGTATGACAAAATACTTGTTTTTACTGCTCTAATTACATTGGTAACCAGTTTCTAACAGCAATAAGGTACTTCGGGGGTTTGTGGTGTATGGCCAATATGCCACGGCTAATGGCTGTGTCCAGGCACTCCGCTTTGCGCCTAAGAACAGCCCTTAGCCGTGGTATATTGGCCATATACCACAGCCCTTCGGCCCTTATTGCTTAATTCTGAAAATTTGCAGAAAGCATACATCTTATGTTGTGTGTCTGTCTTTCTTCTCTGCTGCAGATCCACAGTCCACAGTCCTGGATGCATCATCATCAGTCGTACCTCATGCAGCCCTCAGTGAGTTTTACCCACTGCTACTGTGGGTCTGTTACTGCCTATTAGTGAATCAGTGTGATCTGCCTGTCTCTCAGTTTCTGTGTCTGAGAGAAACACCTGTTAAGCATAAACATACCGACACTCTGTGTGATGTTTTCACTCAATGTTTGAGCTGTGTGACAAACAATTGTGTGTGTATACATGCATACGTGCATTTTTGTTTGTCTATGTGAATGTTAACTCTGTGTGTGTGTCCGTAGGGCCAAGTCCTGACGCCGGGCATGGACCACACCATGTCCATCCAGCCAACCCCTATGATGGGGCCTCTCACACAGCAGCTCAGCCACCTCTCTATGGGCAGCAGTGGCACGGTCAGTCCCAACAGAACACTACTGTATAGACATACAGTAGATACTTTGGACAAAGACATTGTGTTGTCAGTGCCATCCATAACGCCACTTTCTATCCCTCAATGAAGACAGTTTTACTCAGAAAAGAGACAAATGTGAATAAGATTCTATAATGATTACCAGGGGCGCAACTTTGGTTTTGGAAGTGGGGGGGGGGGCATAATCACATTTTTTAAATATATATATTTTTTAATCCAGTCAGATAAACACTCCAGCCTACCCGACCGCTTGGAGGCGTCCACGTGGTCCTAAAGCACAACGTTGCCTCGTTTAGTATCACATTCCAATGATAAAACTGGGGGGGACAAAAATGCAATTTCAGAATGTGGGTGGGGGACATGTCCCCCCCATCCCCAGTGAAAGTTGTGCCCCTGATGATTACGTTCTAATAGTTTTCTCCTCTCTATTTTAGTATATGCCTGCAAACACATCTATGCAAGGGACCTACATCCCCCAGTACACCCAAGTGCCTCAGACCACTGTTTCAGTCGAGGTAAGAAACGTCCTACTACAATTTACTTTACTGACTTTATTGTCCCCGTAGGAAAAATATGTTGCAGTATCATGTACACATTTAAAACTATAATGTGGTATGAAACAACTGGTCTCTTTACTGACGATTGGTTGATTGATGAATACTTCTTCAATATGTTAACAGGAAAGTGCCATCCAACAACAGGTTTCCCTGGAGACTCCCACAGAACACACAGGTTACTCCTATCAGCTTAGAAAGTGAAGAGGAGGGACAGGTGGGTTATACTAGAGTCTATTTCCTGGGCCACCTGCGGTCCATACAGCTCAGCTCAGTGCATAGTGACTCTGGACAGAAGCACCAGACAGTCACACTAAGGACAAAAGGATATTTAAAAATCAGAGGCTATGGTAAACTCTTGAATACATATGAATGGATACTGTGAAAACAAACAGAACATGGAGCATCTATTTTGACCACAGAACATGACTCTACAGTCGAAGAAAGAGAAACACACACACAGGATTTTTTTGTGCACATATTAACAAATTATTTTCCTAAATATTCTGGGGAGCCAGAATGAAATCAGGATCATAAAGTTACAACAACATGTGTTGTCGATTAGCTGTACTTTTTTTGTAAAATATGCTGATTTCGTTTTTCATTATCTGTTATTTGTAAGCTTTTCACCTGAATTCTTTGTTATAGATTCAAAAAGTCACGAATCAAAGATTTTTTTCTTCATTTCACAATGCCATTGTTGTTTTTGTTCACTTCACCGTGTTTTTACTGGTAAATGTTTGACGAGAGAAGGCTGAACCAACTGCTTCAGTTACTTAGATCATAGACGGTGTCATATCTGGTACTATCAACTGAGATACGGTTTTTAGCACTTGGGTCCCTAGTTGAAATTCTCACAATAATTCTCAGAATCTAAATAGATATTTAGTAATAAAGCTTAAGACAATCAAACATTGAATTGATTATTTCCTGATTCTGGCCAATTATAAAAAAATATATATATGCATGATTAAATTTGACATGAAATACATTTAGTTGCTGGTTATATTTGAGGAATTGAATCTTATATTGCTCCAATGCCAACCAACAACATAAGTATTTACATTTGGTTTTAGTGGGTTAAGCTGCTACCCTTTAAACAGACCCAAAGTTGTTGTTAGGAGTTCACATTATTGAGTGTTGCGCTAGTAGTTTTAACAAGTAAATTCGAGATCCAAAACCTGCGGCCAGTTGGCTACTGAGATGCTGTGTCTTTTTGCTCCCACAAACGCTACTTTCTCTCTGTCTGTTTATAGATGCCTCTGTTTTTGTTTTGATTCCGAGTGACTGTTTTTTTATTTAAAGAAAGTTTGTGAGATTTTTTATTCGATTTAATACTTTTCAGATTGATACATTTTATTTTTGGTAGTGTGCATTGTGAGTAGTTACATGTTTCTATGGACAAGTAGATCTGTTTTTGAAAGATTTGTTGTCTTTTCATTTTGGAATAATGTCCGTCATTACCTTCATTTTTGTTTTTCTTGTTCTCAATCTGTTTTAATTTTCAATAACTTGGAAAATGCTCTAAATGTTTGAGAGATTTCAAATCAGTCTGTGTCATCAGTTTTGGCACATTCACCATTTAAAGAGGTGTGCTCAACTGCTCATCACTCCAAGATAATTATGGGCTCTATTCAATCCCAATTGAAATTTAAAGGCAATGTTCCCGCATCGGCGGAAACCGCATTCACGGTAAACGCTGCATATGTCGGCTCAATTGGAAATTACCTTTAAATGTCTATTGCGCAATCCGTAACACTTCAGCTTCACAGACTGAATCGAGCTCTAAGTATAATACCTCTTAGAAATGATTTCAGAAATGTGTCCTACGTGGTAGAGTAGTCACTAAATCAGTAGTTAGGGAATGCAGTGTGAAAAGTAACATTACCTCCTACGCAACAAGAGCAATGTAAAGTCAGCTGAGTGTTCGTGGGCAAGATTCGGAGACGTTTCCTAAGCTCATAACTTCTATGGTTCTCCAGGCTGCCCCGCACAGTCACAGCGGGTACTGTCTCCATAGCTTCACTCTTCCGTCAAACGTTCACAAACCAGGCCTAAATCCCAGGTCAAACATCCAATCAGACTGTTTTGTTTCTTAAAAAGGCCAGTGATCTATGCAATTAAAAAAAAAAAAACATCCACAATAACGCAATACTTACGCTGTAAGAACTTTTTATTTTTCAGGTGACAACAATGGGCTGTTTGTCAATAGTGACTTTTGAAACTTTTATTTTAGTTCATCCAAAACGTTTAGTTGTAAGATTATACGCCTCGTTGTTCATCTAATGACAGTGAGATCGCTGCATTGATGGGAATATCTGTATATGCTCTGCAGGCTATCTACTACCCCTAACCTTAAATCGGTGATAGTATGACCATCTGTAGAACATCTACAGATGGACTATCCAAATAAAGTGTTACCATGTTTTCATGTACAGCATGGCTCATGAGTTTGGAGAAAAATCACTCGGCTATCTTGCTAAAGGCCTCACACCATCTCCTAAAAATGGGATACTGACTACCTTGTCCATCCAGATACACAGTCCTTATTGTTGGTCAACCAAAATATTGGTTGTTGCTTTTTTGTTTGTTACCAAAGACATCATCCGGTAGACATTAAGACATTTCTAAGTGATCAATGCTTGGTTTAGAATACATCTGCAGGTCTTTCTTTTTCCTTGATTTGTGACTGTACATGAAAAGGTGTGTTGACACTAGTAATAAGCTTTATGAATTGTCTCCTGAATTAATTTGTGGTAGGAAGAATATTATCAGAAATGCCTTATAGATTTCATCAAGAGAGGATTTAAAAGGGTGCTACACACTAAATTGCTATCTGGAAACATTCATGCACTGTCTGCAAATAGTTTGATAAAACAGGAATTATTTCTTGTAATATTTACGTCCACGTAGTATCAGTCTTTGGAAACCACCATTTAATGTTTGTTACACTCATTTATTTTGAGGCCATAATCATTCCAGATTTTTGTTTAAATCAAAAATATTCAGCATTAGTTTGAGATGTCAGAATGCCCTTGCCCTTTGCCGTAGTTCAGACAATCATATACAATGAAGTCCACTTGAAACATCTTGCTGCTAATTTAGGATTTTAAAGGTTGCGTAGGAGTGGGCTCTACTGCTTAGTCTTTCATTGTACAATGCCAACTAGCGGGAGAAAATATTAG
The DNA here is from genome assembly GCF_016432855.1 of Salvelinus namaycush. Taxonomy (NCBI): domain Eukaryota; kingdom Metazoa; phylum Chordata; class Actinopteri; order Salmoniformes; family Salmonidae; genus Salvelinus; species Salvelinus namaycush. Next base: position 14,492,569 of record NC_052322.1, read on the forward strand.
TTGAAGCTCCGTCCAGCAATAAGTCATCCACGTCATGTAAGGTCAGAGTCAGACAGGTTAAAAAGGAACACATTTCATAATCATTGGCTCACAGCCTTAACATCTACTATCCCCTGGCTTTATCAAGTCCATTATAAAGCAATCGTGTACAATCTTATTCACTTTTGTCAATCATTAATTTGTCCTTATGCGCCACACTAGCAGGTCTATGGCTGTGTTTAAACAGGCAGCCCGATTCTGCTATTTTTCTAATTGTAATGCCTGTGTAAACACAGCCTAAAAAAATCCCCTTTCTAGACTAACAGCTTTTCAAAATGTTTTTTTGGGGGGTTTGATGTTGTTTTTGAACTAGGTCATTTTTTAAATTAAAAGGAATCCACTTCTTTTCTTTTTTAAACAGTTTGTCCATGTGCCTTTTATTACCAAGAGTGTGTATGTCATGTAAAGTACACCTTTCCAAACAGATGCACACACACAATAGTTGATGAATTTATTTCTAAAAAGATTTTGTTCTAGATACAAAACAGATAATAAAAAGGTACAAAATGTATATTAAATACATTATCCAAGAAACGGTATACTCATCAGTATATACACACATGTTGAAAATACCCAGAGAAAAATGCACTAAAGTTTTTTTGCTTTGCTTATTTAAACAAAATAGACTTTAAATTTCAGGTTACACCATTTAATCTTGGAATAACGGGTCTCTTGGTCAAGGAAGCATCACTGCTGCTTATCTGTTTTGGGGTCCAATTAACCAATGAAGATACTCGTGTCACCTCAAGTACCACACAATAGCAATGTATGGCAACACACCACTGCCCTATCTAGGCCTACCCTTTTACAAATTATACTCTGAGGTCAGTTGCATATATTTTCCATTTAGCTAAAAACGACTATCAAATGTGGGTGTCCAGATATAAATCAAAGAATGTCACTGCATCTCGAGCTCTGTTCTCTCATTTAAGCAGTTTATTGAACCAGGTATGGATGTTGACCATAGACTATAAAAATAAAGGTGTTAAGTCATCATATCAGAACACCATGCTCTTGTTGAACTATACTTTTAAGTAGTTTACAAAAATACTGACAGTGACAAAATACAAGCAGTTGCACTGGTTGGCCCAACTTCACTAGACAGGATGCTCTGACGGGAACATTTCAGAGTATCATTTGTAAATGAGAACAACCGCAATTGAAAGAGAGACCTTTGCTTGCTAATACACAGGAGGTTGTGGTTGCAATAAATGTATCCTCCTGCAATGGAACAGCCACAACGTCATGGGCACCGTCATCATTTCAGACACTTCCTCACTCTTGACCTGTTCAGAACTCTCTTCCCAATTTCATCACAATAGTTTCCGATTCAATATCTCCCAGACCATGCGTCTCCTGAAGTAGGGCATGTGTTTCTGTCAATTGGAGGGAAGGGAAATACTGAGTTACTCATACGCTCAATCCCAATGCCCCCCCCCTGCAATATGGAAGTTTGACATTTGTATGAATTGTAATTCGTGTTTTAGCGACTCCTGAGCAAACCAGCAAATTTAAAATAACATTTCTGCAAATTTAAAAAACCATTTTCGTAAGCTTGCCTTCCCGTTCATACATTATTTATTTTTTTACATAAAAAAGAAAAACGTAAAAGTCCGACTTGTCATTGTTCTTTATTGTGGTAACGTTAGAGATTGAAAATATTGGTCATGCAATGCAGTTGAAGTAATGTAGCTTGCAAACTGCTATTATGCAATGTCGTGCTTCAGTACTACTCCACATTGGACTACAGCCAGAGGATGGGTAACACTACAGGCACATTGTTATTTTGTAGTTCTCAGACTACGGTGAGAAATGGAAGGAAACACATTACCACCGCAGCTACAGGCACTGTGGAAAACAAGACTCGTCGTCAATGAATTGCGCTTTGGCCGCTTCTGCTGTTCCCGAGTGATGTCCCGTTCCACAGGGTTATTCATCTCTCCCTACCACCGAAGGGGGGGGGGGGGGGGGGCTTTAGCCAGTCAAGTCAGTGGATTGTAGGACATTTTCAGTACTGGCAGGAATGCTCATGCTTACCGTTACACTTCCATTAAAAGCAGGGTCGCCAGCAAGTGCAAATCTCTTATAGTGACCGGGTACCACATTTGAGCAAATAAACAGCGGTCTCTTACACGTGCCAGGTCAAAAAAGCTTCAGGCCAGTCTGCTCTGGTGGAATTTCACAGCGATTGATCCCTGCATTTCAAAACGCAAGTCTGTCCGTATAACCAGGGAGAAATACTGATCAATTCAATGGCAACATATGCAGTGCATTCTAAATGCAACCAGTGTTCCAAATATAGAACAGGGCTGTTTTAGAGTCTATTGACACACCAATGCGTCAATCCAAGTAATATAATAATAAAATCCATCAAAATCCAGCAGTTTAAGCTAAAGATATCAGTTTATTTGCATGGGCTGAGTCTCAATCCACCGCATCGGTGTTTGTCAGACCATGAAACATCCCGGAAAATCAGTCTTCCCACAAAAACAATCCTTAGCGTCCGAACGGTTAGGCCTACAAAAACGAATATGAACCATCCATGGAAAGTTGACTGACGAAGACGATGGTGTTGTCCGTTTTGCTCTATGACCCCCACAAGTGTCACGGGACTCGTCTGAAGCTAACCCAAACAAATGAATGGAAATACAGAGGTAGTTTTGTGCCTACAAAAATAAGGGGTTAAATGTGTATCAAAAAAAGAAAAGGCGGAGGAAATATTTTTGTTTATCGCCTAGGTATAGGACAGACACTTCGACACCACGTTAATTTTTTTGACTGTCTTTTTTGCCATTTATGAATGTGTTATTCACTGCGTTATGGCCTATAGTAGAACATGCCAAATTCAACATTTTATCAAATAAAACTTTTTCAAAACACCTCAGACGGTATTAAACACTGGCTTTCCCCAACAGACACAGTGGCAGCTTGGCGGTTGAAGTACTTACTTGTGTAAATGTGATTGGCTTGTCTTTGGTGATGTACTCAGCATATTTGCAGGTGAACATTCCACAGTCACTTCCGTTCATCTGCTGAGGAATCTCCTGTTGGGAGAAATAGTTTGAGATCCATTTTTCAAAAGACGGCAACATCTATCAGTGAAGTGTCACAGCATGTTGAGTTGACAGAGATCTCGGTATAGTGTAACACGTACGTTGCGTTTCTTGCTTTGCAGAGTCCATTTTGACGTATCCAGGTCTTTGCCCTTCTTGTCCTTGCTTTCCTGCTGCAGGTATTGCAGCAATATCCTGCAGGCTTCGTCATTGTTCCCTCCCATTGAATCAAAGTACGTGACAGTCTTCTTACGAAGATCCACCACCTGAGAGAATTATTTTATATATATATATATTTTTTTTATATAAAAAAAAAGAACAGTCAATATAAGCAGCACACTACAGATTCTGTCTGGTTCTATAGTGGGAATCACACTAATCTAAACTGTACTGTGCTGGCTCCAATTTTTTCATTTTCACATGGTCCTTTCCAGCATGGTTCCAGCAACTATGGTGGATGCATAACCAGGCCAGGCCACTGTACCTCCAGGTAGACGGGCAGCAGCAAAGTACAATATATTGCATGTTAACTCACAGAGAGGCACCAGTGCACCCCGAGGTGGACGGGCACCAGTATGACGTCCACTGAGAAGATGTCCATCTTTTTGGTCCAGCGGCGTACGGCAGAGTAGCCTGCGCCGCGGAGCTTGGGGAAGAAGAAGGTGTTGAAGGTGTGGACCGTCGGCAGGCCGGGATCCTTACCGCGCTCCACTAGCAGGTTCATGTAGAAGTTGATCACCTTGGAAAGAGGAAGGAGACAGCGGGGTCAAGCAAAGAAAACAGCATAGAGCCACGGATAAACCCCTTCTGTATTAGTTACTCTCTTTTCTGTATAGGCACAGACACACAGAGAGAGAAGAAATGACTAGCAGTCTTCAAAAACAGTGGTACGAGACGGTGATATAAACAGAAGCAGAGTGTGACGTGCTCTCACCTCATCATTGAGCCAGTTGAGGTGGCTGAGTGTCTGGAGGTCTTTGCGCGTGATGGTGAGTCTGAATCCTTCACTCAGCATCTCGTCCTGGCTGCCTCCCCTCAGCGCCCGGCACACCTCCCCCTCCATATCCTGGTCAGAGACACGCAAACATGCCAGCTCAGCTAAAGGCTGCACGCTATGTACATTCCTGACGCACACAGTGAGCAAATCCATGTCATTTAAAAACATACTTAGTACAATTATTGCAATGCGTTTTATTGGTAATGAGCTGGCTCACAAACGCAAAGTGCAGAAATAGGCACAACACACAGAGCTAAAATACTGTGAATGGTACCTCAGTGAGCTCAGGGAACTCCTCAGCGGGTTTGGGTCCCTCTATGAGAGGAGCAAGAGGAACCTCCTTCTCCAGGGGGACTCTGACATGCAGCTCCACGGACCTGTTGCTCAGCTGGCTGTCATCTGACAGACGCTGGACCAGACCACAGGACAGGAGGGTTAGACGGACCACCATATCATTTTCTATTGAGTACAGGCTTAGTAGGACAACTATAGTTGAATGTTGATTTCAGAGCGGTCCTCACCATGTAAAAGAGCATCTCATTTCATATAGTTAATAAACTACAGGTTGAATGAAGCATAGAGGGGAAAACTTCCAATATTTTCTCATTGGCGGTAAATGTGGGACTTGGTATAGACATGAGGGCTGACGTCACGCCAATGAGGACAGAGAAGGGGATGCTAACTACCTGTCTCAGCAGCTGAGCAGCTAGGGCCTCCTGCTCCTCTATCTGCCTCCGTCTCTCCCGGGCACGAGAGTCATACATGCTAGTCCTGGAAAACACAGACACACACATCTGACTTGAGGACTTCTAGAATGAGCTAGAGGAGGATTTCAATTGTATTCAGTATGCACAGGCGATATAGAGCAAGATACGCCGTATGAATTTTTCAAGGAATGGTGACAAATTAGGGGACTTACAATTCCTTGATCCAGAGTTCAGCTTGGAAGCATGGCACACTGGAGAGACAGAGAGAGTAACCAGGCTAGATGGGAAACACGAAGTACATAACACACACCAACAAAAACTTTTCAAAACACATACCTTGAACTGCATGGCTTTTTGCCCTTCTGCTCTTTCACAATGATTACGGAGTCCCCATCGTGCGCTGCAGAACAAGCCATGGGCCAAATTAGTACAAGAGACAAACAGGCTTTTATAGAAACACAACACATAAAACTAAAGATGGCACTGCGGCGTTATCATGTTCTGTCTCTGTATACTGCTGATGATGATAAATCAATGTCCCTCCTTGAGGTCAATAAACTACTACATCAACTCTGATGAAGTGGAAATGGGCTAAGACGTTTCACCTGATGATTGTGTGTCCTGAGAAGAGGTGTCTTGTAGGGTAGCTGGAGAGGGGGCAGACTGTATTGTCTCTAGTCCCCTGGGGCTTAGGTCTGAGTCAGGGGCCCAGGTGTGGTTCCCTGCCCCACTGGAGGAGCCCTTCCCTGGGCTGGGGACGTTGCTGTAGCCCTGGCTGAACTCTGGACGGGGGCTTGGGGGTTCACTGGGGCCCTCTGAGGCATCTCCTGCCCCCGTAGGGGACGAACACTGGAGCAGATGCCTGCTGGTGCTCAGGAAGCTGGTGCTGAGAGAGAGCGAGTGAGATTATTAGAAAGGAGCACCAGCACACCAAATGGCCAAGATGTAGGAAAATCAAACCCGGGGAGAAGTAGAAAAGGGTAGATTTCCTGATGAAAATGGGTGTGGTTGCATCAACGTGCGAGTACAGGTCATTGAGCACGACTGAATTGTCAGTCATCCTCGGGGACATGAGGAGTGAGAGGAGCGCAGCATTAGCATTGTGCTTGTTGTACTCACAAGTCTCTGTGTGAGCGCGGAAAGCCATGGGAGCTGCCGTTGTGGAACGACAAGGACTGGCCACCTGAGACCATGGCCAGCAGCTGTCTGTACACCATCTTCTCCTCCTCACAGACAGACTGGAGCAACACAGAGAGGACCCATCACTCTATATTATAAATAAGGCTTGGATATGAAGTAGAGGCAACAAAACTCAACGCGGCATTCCTCAGGTATATTCAGGACTACGTGATATGCGCATGTTGTAAATGAACTTCCCTCCGGGAAAAAGAGTTATTCTATTGTATCTATAAGGACTTATGTTAGTCGACACACACACAGATAGATACAATAGAATAACTATTTCCCCCAGAGGGAAGTTCATTTACAACAGGCGCATATCACATAGTCCTGAATATACCTGGATCCTTTTATGTTACATAACAGCGTTATTTGAAAACAGCCCAATAGCAAAAGTTCAGCAAGTGGGAGCCATTAATATTCTGGTAGGTGGCATCTCACCTCTTGCGCGGTGCAGCGAGCCCTGGCTCTGAGGAGGCGGTTGGAAGGGCTGCTGTGTGAAGGACTCTGCACAACGCGGATGGGGAAGGACTTCTCATACATACTGGTGAAAGAGCTGCATCCTGCTGAGGTCAACTGGCTACAGAGAGAATTCAATTACTGCACTGAACATGTTACTCATATTATTGTGAATAGAACAATATCAAGCACAGGAAATAGAACACTTTCAAGCACTTTGAAGTTCAAGCTCTTTAACAAACTCGAAACGGCCCTGTTCAAAAATCACGCCTTTTCAAGGTTTTCAACGCTTGATTAATAGCAGAATGCATTTTTTACCCAGTGAGAAAGGCAGGCCTATATCTATTGACAATATGAGCATACCTTGTTGATGCAGGTGTTCTGAGGTGGCTCCTGCCCAGGCGGGTAGAGGGACATGGCTTAGGGGTACTGCTGGAGGAATGAGGCAGACAGACAGAGTGCCCATTCGTTTTGGGCGCATCACGATGTGTGAGAGCCATGCACACTTGCCGTCTGCAAACCTTCGATCCTATCATTGTCTTCTCAATTCTAAAGGACTCTGCAGTGAACAGAGGAGGCGAGAAAGAGTGTGTCGATCAAACAACTGTTCCATTTCCATAGCAACATTACTGACATTTCCAGCCGGCAGCAGGAATGGTTTCATAAACATTCTTAGAAAAGAGTCTTGCCTGATTTAGAGTTGATCCATTCCAGAGTTGTCGAGGGAGCAACACACATCCCATCCAGGGGATCAGAGTACCTCACCTCAAGGACCTGAAAACAATACCAGAAAAACTAATTACATTATTGTTCAATATGACTATAACAGAGTGCTGGCCTGTAATAAACTGGAGTAATGAATACGTATAAATCTAGTACTAGATCTGGGCCCATATTCAAAAACGGTCTCAAAAGTGCTGATCTAGGATCAACCCCCCCCCCTTATTCATTATGATTTAAAACTCAAAAACTTATCCAAGATCAGCACTAATACTTTGGGAATTAAGAGCCCTGAAACATCATAAAGAGATCCAATACCTCAGTCTCTTCCCAGACAGTTGAGGGACGAGGTGCAGAAGTTGAGGGTTCCGGTTGAAGCTCTTTTGCTGGCTCTTCCTGAAAGTGTTCTTCCGGAGGGGGGTCTGGGGAAGCAGGCAGTATGTTCCTCAAGGTAGGAGTCACACTATTCCGTACCCAGGATGCCACGTTGGAGCTATGGCTCTTCACCCCTTCAGCCGCAGTCTTCACTGTGTCAATGAAGACCCCTGTTGTCATATCCACAAACACATATCAGGTCAGATAGGGAACCATGGACTGTTTATCAAACACTGTATACACAGTTGTGCCGGGAACATGTTAAGACACCACAAGATACACTACATGACCAAAAGTATCTCATTCCAAAATCATGGGCATTAATATGGAGTTGGTCACCCCCTCTACTGCTATAACAGCCTCCACTCTTCTGGGAAGGCTCTCCACAAGATGTTGGAGGGACTTGCTTCCATTCAACCACAAGAGCATTACTGACACCGGGAATGTTGGGCGAGTAGGTCTGGCTCGCAGTCAGTGTTCTATTCATCCCAAAGGTGTTCGATGGGGTTGAGGTCAAGGCTCTGTGCAGGCCAGTCAAGTTCTTCCACACCATTTCTGTATGGACCTCGCTTTGAGCACGGGGGCATTGTCATGCTGGAACAGGAAAGGGCATTCCAAACTGTTGCCACAAAGATGGGAGCACAGAATCGTCTGTGCTGTAGTGTTAAGATTTCCCTTCACTGAAACGAAGGGGTCTAGCTCGAACCATGAAAAACAACCCCAGACCATTATTCCTCCTCCACCAAACTTTAGTTGGCACTATGCATTGGGGCAGGTAGCGTCCTCCTGGCATCCGCCAAACACAGATTCGTTAATCGGACTGCCTGAGGGTGAAGCATGATTCATCACTCCAGAGAACGTGTTTCCACTGCTCCATAGTCCAATAGCGGCAAGCTTTACACCACACCAGCGACGCTTGGCATTGCGCATGGTGATCTTAGGCTTGTGTACGGTTGCTTGGCCATGGAAACCCATTTCATTAAGCTCCCGGCGAACAGATCTTGTGCGGACGTTGCTTCCAGAGGCAGTTTGGAACTTGATAACTTGTGTTGCAACCGAGGACATACAATTTTTATGCGCTTCAGCACTCCCGTTCTGTGAGCTTGTGTGGCCTAGCACTTCACGGCTAAACCGTTGTTGCTCCTAGATGTTTCCACTTCACAATAACGGCACTTACAGTTACCCGGGGCAGCGCTAGCAGGGCAGAAGTTTGACAAACTGACTTGTTGGAAAGGTGACATCCTAAGATGGTGCCACGTTGAAAGTCACTGAGCTTTTCAGTAAGACCATCCTACTGCCAATGTTTGTCTATGGAGATTGCATGGCGGTGTGCTCTATTTTATACACCTGTCAGCAACGGGTGTGGCTGAAATAGCCAAATCCACTCATTTGAAAGGGTGTCCAAATACTTTTGCATATATGCACAGCCAAGATTGCAGTTAGCTTACCCATCCGAAATCTCTTCACTGCTAGTGCCTGGTCATCTTGGTCACCATCCTCCAAACTATAAAAACAGGGGGGAAACAATATCCAACATGAATATGTGCCAGAGAATCACTGACAGTGCTGGCAGCCTCATATTTGTTTTTTTCCGTGATAATTCTGGTATAGCAAGCAAGCTAACTACATTCACTTTAGTCAGTGACCGGCTCCACTTATCTGGGTTATATTCGGTCATGGTATGATGGGGGGGGTGTCTTGCTGAGTACGCACTTTGGTTGCTCAACCCGACTCCCAAATGTGTCAGACAGTGTGCCATACTTCTGTAACGTTAGCAAGCTAGTAGTAGCTAACTGGCTGGTCAGAATCTTACCACCATCTCAAATAGTCCGCAAGTTTAGCTACAACTCACACATAGTTGACAATTAGCTAAGCATATCATCTAGTTAGGTCATCCAGTGCCTCCACCAGCTAGTACACTAAGCTAAATTAGCTAGGTAACGTTAGTTTATTAGATTACTAACGTTAGTAAACTAACGTTAGCCAAGTTAGATTACTACACAACAAATAGATTACAGATGAGTTAGCTAGCTAACATTAGAATAACCTTTACTTACCAATCGATGGGTCTTTTTCTCCTTATTCGACCCCCTTGTTGTACTCCATGTGTATCATTATCTTGTTGGTCGGGAGCTGGTACTCCATTGCGGAGATTAGCGAAACCCGTTCCAATTAATTCGTAAAATTTATTGAACATGTTTAGAGAAGTTTAAAACCTCCCGCCCGCGAAAATGTGTATCGCTATGGTTGCTTCCAACCCGCCTGCCAGCGCAGGAAAAAGCACATAAAGCCACCCAGCGTCATTCGACCGGGGAAAGTAAATCGTAGCTAGTTAGCTAAACAACACTGCTAACCAGCTAGCTATCAAGTTACCTTTCTCCTTCCCTTGAAATTAGCTAGCTTGTGGTTAGCTAAACTAGCTAGCTAACAATCCTGGTTATGTGGCTGTAGCGACTAGGATTTCAATCACTACTATCACATTCGACAATGTCATGTGTCTTTCTTAAATAGCAAAGAAGTCCAAAGTAACTCAATGTAGTACTTTAAATTAAAAATACCTCATTAAACGATAACCTCTAACCTCTCCCGCTTCTTCCTCATTCAAAACCACAACATGGTCGTCACTAGTTACCACAGCCACTAAGTCAAAAACCATCCCTATTTCTAAAATGTATATTTTTCAAATTTGATTTTAAACCTAACCTTAACCACACTGCCAACCATATGTATAACAATAAACTTAAATTAGGACCAAAAAGCAAATGTCTTACAAATTAATTTGTAGGAAATAGCCAAGTTTGACTTTGTGGCTGTGGTAACTAGTGGAAACCACACAACATGGCCGACCTTGGCGTTCTACCATAAAACGTTTTCATTGGATGAGCAAATTGAATAGATACAATTATTATGAAACGTGGTTGGCTGGTTGGAATGCTTTTTTATGGCGCTTCTTTGACGAAGTCAACGTCAGTTGAATTCGTATCAAAAAGTAGAGGCGGAACGAGAGGGTTTACTACATCCGAAATCTGTCCGCCAAAATGAGACCACAAAGTGAGGGATTTTTCTATGGAGGATAAAATGAGTGTCGAATTTGGAAAAAATTCCATTTGTTACAGCGGTCCCTCGACTATCTTGTCAATATAATATAAATCGTTGCTCGTATCTAGTTTAGTGTCTGAGATACAAAAAAACTAGAAGATTGGTGAGTACATTTTTTCTTTTATTTACAGCAAGAATTGTAAATAGAAATTAATTTCCTAACACACTATGGAATAACACTCAACGCACTTAACCAAGAGAAGCATTTTTTTTACAACAGCAAATTAATTACAGTTTGTTCAGATAAGACTATTCCAAGGCCACATATTTCATACACAGATGAACCATTCAGGGTTTTATTAAGAAAATATATGTACGTTTTTTTCAGGCCAAATACAATGTAGTATTATTTTCTTGCCATGTACACATCAAGAAAGTTTGCAAGCATGTTTAAAGTTAACTCTTTCTTGTCACAATAATCAAAACTCTTTGCTTTTACAAAAAAATATCAACTCTTTCAGTGTCTATAAAAACATTATGCCACAAGGTTAAGCCATCAATTTACAGTGCCCTCTGTAATTATTGGGACAGTGATTTTGTTGTTGCTCTGTACTCCAGCACTTTGGATTTGAAATGATATAATGACTATGAGGTTAGAAGTGCAGACTGTCAGCTTTCATTTGAGTGTATTTTCATGCATAGCGGGTGAACCGTTTAGAAATTATAGCACTTTTTGTACATAGTCCCCCCGTTTTAGGGGACACAAAGTATCGGGATAAATTCACTTATATATGTACAAGCATTTCGATACACTGACCTTAACATCTGCTAACCATGTGTATGTGACCAATAAAATTTGATTTGATTAAAGTGTAGTATTTGGTCCCATATTCCCAACACGCAACAATTACATTTAACTTTTGACTACAAACCGGTTTAAACTTTGCTGTTTGTTTTGGTCGTGTTTCAGATTATTTTGTGCCCAATAGAAATGAATGGTAAATAATGTATTGTGTCATTTTGGAGTCACTTTTACTGTAAATAAGAATATAATGTTTCTAAACACTTCTAAATTAATGTGGATACTACAATGATTACCTCCCCTGATATTGTAATGGTGAGAGGTTAGCATGTCTTGGGGGTATGATATTTGTGCGTCTAACTTTCTCACTCATCATTATTCACGATTCATTCAGGACTATCCGTAATCATGGAAGCATCCACATGAATGTAGAAGTGTTTAGAAACATATTATTTTCTTATTTACAATAAAAGTGATTCTAAAATGACACAATACATTATTTACCATGAATGTCTATTGGGCACAAAATAATCCGTAACACAACCAAAACAAACAGCAAATGCATACAACAAGTTTGTAGAGTCACAAGCTTGATTTAATCATTGCGTGCTAGGAATATGGGACCAAATACTAAACTTGACTACTTTAATACACATATAAAGGGAATTTGTCCCAATAATTTTGGTCCCCTAAAATGGGGGGACTATACACAAAAGGTGCTGTAATTTCTAAATGGTTCATCCGATATGGATGAAAATACCCACAAATTCAAGCTGACAGTCTGCATGTTAACCTCATGGTCATTGTGTAATTTAAAATCCTAAGCGCTACAGTACAGAGCCAAAACAACAACACTGTGTCACTGTCCCAATAATTATGGAGGGCACTGTATAACTACTGGAGCAAATACATACATGTTCCACATCACCACATTGTAAAGGTTTTCCAGATTGGCCCCCAAAACATACTTAGCAAAGCATATGTATCGAATCATTGGTTTAACCCAGTCCCAGAGCCATATATTTAGATTCTAAATACATTCCACTGGGCACACACTGGTTGAATCAACGTTGTTTCCACGTCATTTCAACAAAATGACGTTGAACCAATGTGGAATAGACATTGGATTGACATCTGTGCCCAGTGGGATGACTCTGGTTTAGCTATCAATACAGAACAGAATGTTACAAAGAAAGAGAAGGGTGGTGAGTAAACCCCTACTGACATCATTGGACTATGGCTCATCATATTGACAGGATTGCATTACATCACCAGTTTTAGTGCAACTAGATTAACTAATTTTTTGTCTAAAGCAGCTAAGGAAAGCCAAGCAATTTGCCTACATTCAAATTAAATCAGAATTGCATTGAATTGCCTGCATGCTCCGGATCTTATGTTCCTTTGAGATTTTAACCAGTAGGCTAAGAGTTGACAGACTGGAGGAGAAACAACAAACCACAGACATACTGTGCATAGATGCCATTGATTTATATGTGTCTTAGTATGTGTTTAATTTATTTTGTCATGGATACGTGTCTTGTCATTTTTAATTTATTGGCGATGCGGAGTGATAAAACAATTTCCCAAGTTTGGATCAATAAAGTAATAATTTACTCTCTCTCTCTCTCTACTCTAAAGCTGAGGGTCATCACAATGTGTTATGCACTGATGGAATTAGATGTAGCCTAGTGCACTACTGATGAACTAAGCACAATGATGTCTATGTTGCTACACTGAAAGATATTCAGATATTCATGCCTTTAGGGCAGATACTTTAAGTTCCTCTTCATAAGAGGTGATAATCTCCTGTAGAGTAGTGTCATTCATGACTGTTGTTGTTAAAAGACAGGAGAAAGCAAGGACATCACTACTGCATAACACAAAAACACCTACAGTTCTAGCTTTTAAACAGACTCAGTATTTTGCATGTGTTTTTCACACCTATCTACCGTTAGCAATGTAATTCTATAGATCGCCGAACCTATAGGTGAAAAGTACTGTACATTCTGGAGATTGACAGCTAAGCAGACAATAAAGTAGTATAGGTCCATATCATGCTAGAGGGGGAAGGAAAATCACACTAAGCTGAGACTGTGGGAAGAAGTAGTGGATCAATAGGTTGTGTACAGTACATCTTGATGGTGAGATCAGAGCCTGTATTCATACCGTGTCTCCGAGTAGTGTCGACCTAGGATCATATCCCCCCTGTGTGTATGACACTTTTCACCGTGATCTAAATGGCAAAGCCGATCCTAGATCAGCACTACTACTCTGAGACTATGAATACGGGCCGTGTTTGGATGGAAAAGCTGAGATGCTGGCCTGGAGGTGGATTCAGTTTGTCCTCTCTGTTCCGAACAGGGACAGGAAGAAGGAGAAGATGTAGATAATATCGAGGTAGATGTTGAGAGTGGCAAAGACGTATTCCTCTGGACTTATTGTGTAGCGCTTGTTCCCCATCAGTAGCTGGGTGTCAAACGCCAAAAACTGAAACGGAGAAAAGAGTTGAAGTATTACAGTAGTTGTACATCTCTCTTTGTCATTGGTGGACTGTCAAGTAAATACAGACTATATAGGTTTTACACTTACCATGGTAAAAAGTAACGCTCCCAAGGCACCATAGACACCATGCACCCAGGGCACCTGGAGCACAAAACAAGCTGATATTATATCTCTCGAAAATGTGAACGTTCAATTAGATCTGACGCAGCTGTAAGCTTGATGTTTTTTTCCCTCACTAATTGGTCTTCTGACCAATCGGATGAGCTCTGAAAAAGATCTGATCTGATTTGTCAAAAGACTAGTTAGTGGGGGGGAAAGAACAGAATTGGCAGCCTGTCTAAACGCAGCGTTGGAGACCTCTGTCTAATTCCTCATGTTAGTCTCCACCTGCATTTACTTATTCACCTCATTCATTATATAGTTTCTGATTAGGGTAGTTTTACTTCCTGCTATGTATAGCACTTTACTTTGCAGGCTTTCATGTATGACAATGTGCTCTACAAATAAAGTGTAGTATTATTATTATAACTTACATATCCGTAGGGCAATGCGATGGCCAGGACCAGTCCAGACACCATCATGACCATGCAGAAGGTAAACAATACACCTTGGCATGATGTCACATCAAACTGAATAGGAAAAAAAGGGAAGATAGGGCAGAAAAAGAGAAGGTAACTTGGCCATGAGGAAAAATAACAACCTGTAACAAATTGTGAATCATAGAAACACAGAGATCCTATTAAATTATAGAATGTCCTTTTTCGCAGGCAGACTGACCTTAGTTTGGAAGCTGACGAGAGTGACAGTAAGACAGACCATAGCAGTAATACCCAAACACATCACCACTGACTTGGTGTTGTAATAACTATTAGAGGGGGGAAGATATGGTACAGGAATTATTTGCCAAGTATTTATTTACTAAGAAATGACATACTACATATTTTTTTTTATACAGGAATAACATATTAATTACTTATTTTGGTGAATACACAGTAACTAAGCAAGCCTAAAATGTATAACAGTGTTACTAAGCCCATGTATACCTTTGGCATATCTGTTCGCCACTGACACGGGTTAAAGCAGGGCTGCCCAAACCTCTTCCTGGAGATTTACCGACCCATACGTGTTTTCAATCCAAAACTAATTTAACCCACCTGATTCTACTTATAAGGTCACCAAGACCTTAGCTGAATTTAATGTAACACATTAGCTGTTTACCTGGCTGCAAAAACCATCATGCTAGCCATACTGAAAGTCTGAAGAAGCAGGCATGCAAAGCATAGCGGACAACGGGGACAAACAAACTGTAGACACAGCTATGGGAGACTGTACCTGGATAGCATCCCTGTCATGTAGGAGAGAGAGAGGGTCTGCAACAGGAGAGATTACAAAGTGAACAGACATTACCGAGAAAGAGGGGTCTGTGATTCTGAATTATGTGTAATACTTTAAAGTCTTTAGACAATGTGTATAAATGTTGTAAAGATATGGATTGTTTCAAACACTCGTACAAAGATGGCGAGCAGGATCAGATTCCATGGAAACTGTCTCCTGTAGGAAATACAAATCAAACACAATAAGTACTGTCGTTAAGTACTGTCGTTACATTCTGCTAAAATGATACATTCTCTAGTATCATAATAACTGAAGTTGTGTTAACCACACACATCAACACTGTAAACTCACCTTGGTCCAGGACAGCAGACGAGTGTAATATATGTGACAAAGAACACAGCACTGTGTAAATAAATAACACATATTTTAGTACTTTCAGAATGAAATCAACATAGTAATGATGTACGCAAGATCAAAGCTGTGACTTACTAAGAAGCCCAGTACCATCCAGGGTTGGACTGAATGTAGTTCTTCACTGGTTCACTGATGAAGGAACCAAAAATAATTGTAAATATGCAATGTTTGCTCATTTTCATCAAAGTACTTGTTCCTGGGTGTGTTTTCCTGCCCGTCATGGTAACAGGCAGGAAAACTGCTGCTTCCTATCTAGTACCTGTGACAGGTTTATGTCTGGTGCACAGTGATGTAACATTACTGTATCAAAGTGTAGGACTTCCTGCGATTGTCATGACCATCTATTGCCTGACCAGGTAAAACTATTGAAGGATAGAGAGTAGCATCCGTATTTAGAGGTTATAGAACACTTACCAGAATGTGAAGAGAGCCACAATGGAAAGAGTGACAAGAAGTTGAATCATCAAGATGGCGTAAACCTAAACGGTGGTAACGGGGGAAAAAGACAACTAAAAGGAGGTAATGAAAAATACAGTTTAAAAATAGCATACAGTATCTCTATGGCCTTAACATACGGTAGAAATAATGTAGTAATGGGGTAGTATTATAGTAGTAATTGGCTTGTATAGGTAGTGCAATGTAATAGGGTAATAAGGTAGTAATAAGGTACTAATAGCTATAGTCATAGCCTACCTTGCGGATAAAGATCCGTCTGATGTTTTTATCACTCCAGCTGAATTCTGTGAGCATCTCCCCGTCACTAGGATAAGCCCCGCTGTAACAGGGGCTGCCGCTGACACCCGCTGACAAGTTCAACACAAACACAGTAAATGGTCAGTTATTTTTTTACACTTTTGTTTACAGAGAGAGGAGTGAAGGAATGACGTTTCTTTCTGCGACACTGACATACCTTTCTCACCTGCGCCAGTGGCCTCCTCATAGGTGGGAGGGGCCGGTGGCCCTCCTGCTTCTCCACTTGAAGTGCCATACTGCTTCTCTCCTGCTTCAGCAGCCTTGTTTGCGACTGTAAGCTGAGGGTACATAACATAAGATAACGAATCAGGACTAAATAGTTGTTTGGAAATAAAATACATTTTAATAAAACAGAGGATGATTATGAGCCACTAATCAACTGAGAAACTTGAGCTGAAACTTTTAAATCCAAATTCCTTTTTTAACAACAATAAAATAAAAAAATCCAAATTTTAAAAGCAAATACGATGAATTCAGATTCACAATTTGGGACTAATTTTGAAATCTGATCTGATGCTCTGATTGCTGACTGTAAGATTTGGACTGAGATCAGTCCTTAGACGAACCCTCTGCTGTAGCATAGCTCCACACTGTGGGTGTAGACGATCCAGGATCAGTGAATGAGTCATCATTACACAACACTGTCCAGATGGCTAATGAATGTACCAATGAATATGAATATCCCTCTCCTCTCTCTCTCCATATTTCCTACATAAAAATAGAAATAGTAGTCTGTTGTGATCTCATTTACAGTCATTAGTACAGGTAAGCTAATCCTATTTCTTTAACTTCCTCAGCTTTGAGTCAATGCATAACAGCAACACTTAAGGTTATATATAATGGGGGGTACGTCCGTGTCTCTGGACTGAAGGATAGTGACGCAGGCTCAACATTACCCTCTCTCCATCTCCATACAATCTACTTTATAGCTGTCATTTCATTCACTCTGCCATTCTCCGATGACAATACTAGTTTCTGCTGCCGAAGAGACGTTGCATCGTTA
The DNA here is from genome assembly GCF_016432855.1 of Salvelinus namaycush. Lineage (NCBI taxonomy): Eukaryota > Metazoa > Chordata > Actinopteri > Salmoniformes > Salmonidae > Salvelinus > Salvelinus namaycush. Next base: position 14,509,946 of record NC_052322.1, read on the forward strand.
CTGAGCAACACAACGAGATTAGCTCCTCGACAGAGGCAGGTGAAAGGATGGAGCGACAGATACAGCCTACGTACATGCTGCCACAATGATTACGTAACATTGTGGACCACACGCACTGAAATAAAAATATAAGCCAAGAACCTTCCCTTTTTACTATGGGTTTACTGCAGAATGAGCATGGGAATGAATGAGGATACAATGAGATGCATAGAATGTATCTGTAAAGCCCTTACCTTGCCCTGGGTCATAATGACTGTGTCTGGTGTCTGCAGCAGACACTATGATGCTTTATTTATCTCTCTGCTCCAGTCAAAGAAGCTCTGTTTTCCTCCTTCCTTGATATTCTATCCTCTTGTATGTGTCCTTGATGCCCAGCAGTTCTTGTACAGTCAAATAAAAGAACTGGCACTAGTTAAGATAGAGCCTGGGAAATAGTGTCTCTCCCTGCTGCTGCTTCTCCTAGATTAAACCCCTTCTGATGCTGCAGCAGTGGCTTAATCCAACAGCCCACGCAGTTAGGATTCTCACAGACCCCCCCCCCCCCCCCCCCCCAAAAGGAACATTCTAGCAACATCCAGGTGAAGCAGCAGTACTGTGGGAAGCTTGGACAGTACCAAACTGCTTGGCAAAAAGGGGTGGACAGATGTTGTATCAGTATGGGACTCAAGTGAGGATAGGGCCAGAGAGATCTGGAATATTTGGTCTGCAGTAAAAAAGGAGAGAGGGTGACGTAGAAGGGAATACATGATCTGAAAGTTACATCTTTGCCCTCTACTTCTGTCAGTAGCACTTAGCCTAAAAACAAAACCTTTTTTTCTCCTCTCATTTTGACGACATATTTTCTCCATTAACTAAAGAGCAAGAAAAAGCATCACTGGTTTAAAATGTTCTATGTTTAGGTAATGCACTGATGCAGCGTTCTGCATTAATTCATGAAAGGCTACTAACATTCATGAAAATACTAGAAGCTCCTACTAATAAAACATTAATGTAAGACTAGAAGAGGCCTGCATTTTATCTACATACACCGGACAGTTTATTAGGTACACCCATCTAGTACCTGGTCAGACCTCCATTTGCCTCCAGAACAGCCTGAATTATTCAGGGCATTCTACAAGGTGTCGGAAACCTTCCACAGGGATGTTGGTCCATGTTGATGCGATGGCATCGCGCAGTTGCTGCAGATTGGACGGTGGTACATTCATGCTGTGAACAGCCCGTTCCATCTCATCCCAAAGATGCTCTATTGGGTTGAGGTCTGGGGACTGACCAGGCCACTCAAGTAAACTGAACTCTCGGTCATGTTCCAGGCAATGTTTTTCCACATCTCAATTGCCCAGTTTTGGTGATCACGTGCCCACTGAAGCCGCTTCTTGTTTTTAGCTGATAGTAGTGGAGCCCGGTGTGGTAGTCTGCTGCAATAGCCCATCTGTGACAAGGATCGACGAGTTGTGCGTTTCGAGATGCCGTTCCGCACACCCGTGGCTACGGGAAGATGTTGGGGGTGATGTCAACGTTATTAAAATGTTGTAATTTCAATTTATCAGGTGCTACAGCAACCTCAGTAACTGAATACCTCAATGCCTGTCTGCCAGCTTTTTATAATCAAAAGAGAACCATAGCGCTCTCCCAGAAGCTTGGTTGGTGCGTAAAACCTGCGAATTCAGACTAACAAATGGGTTCACACTCAAAGTAGTTACAAAGCTTACTTCATTCTATGTTTAATTATTTTCACTGCATCAGGGATAGCGTACAGACGTTTCGGCTTTACAGCCTTCTTCAGCGTGTGTGTAGGTACAATTTTATTTAATTCAAAACAGCATTTGTAAAGATCCACAGATGAGCAGCAGGTGCTTCTAATCAGGGTTGCCAGGGATGTGGCTTTTCCAGTCTACCTGTCTACAAATTATTCACAAAGAAATACAGTCCATATCAAATTTTGCACGTCGTTTATGAGTTGACCCCACATATTTATGAACGGTTTTGCCTAATGTCCTTGAATTGATATGATGCATTTAGGTGAGCGGACACCTGGGGCGATTGATTTGTGAGTTGCCCTTCGTGCCCAATCCCATACCCTATAATTCTGTATTTCTTTGTGACTAATTTGTACACAGGTAGACCAAAAAAGCCACATTCCTGATAGTCAAATTAAAAGAAAATTGTACCTACACATACTGAAGAAGGCTGTAAAGCCAAAACGTCTGCGTACGCTATCCCTGATGCATTGAAAATAATAAAACACATAAAATAATGAAGCTTTTTGAGTGCGAACCCATCACCCCTTTGCCTGCTTTATATAACAAGCCACGGCCAAGTGACTCACTGTCTGTTGGAGCGATCCATTTTTTGCGAACGGGGTGGTGTACCTAATAAACTGGACAGCAAGTGCATGTGTAGTATCACAACCCGAATCTGTCTAACATTATCACTGCAATTCAAAGGATCACAAAATGACAGACAGTATTAAAATCATTTATTCCATATTTAAAATATGTCCTATTTTACTGAAGGTTCTGGAGAATAGAAAGCGAAAAAGAACAAGGCAAATATATATGCCTCTCCAAGACACATTAAGTAGCCATTCAGAATCTAAACACCCTTAACATTAGTGTTTAATTACTACAATGTACCTAGCAAGCCCCATAAGTCAAAATAGCAACTGTTTGTATTCCAAAACAGGCATTGATAATGGAATGGCCCCGATATTCGTCCACGCAACAAGCTATTTATAATATTTTCCCCCCGTTGGACACTACTGACAATGTCAAGAACTCCAAAGTGTAGCTACACATGCCCACTGATTGATTTAACAGTTGCTTTCATCATAAACAGTAAGACTGAATTGATTTATTGTACTTGTTAAATGATATGAGAGTGGGTGATATTTCTGCCGTAGCAAGCAGCTGTGCTAGTGCTGTAAGCCCTGTTCTGCCAAGGCTGAGTGGTACACCCTGAACAACGCAGTTGATAAACACTACAACATGTACAGGCTAGAATATGAAGAACATCCTAGAGCTAGACTGGCACCACCTACTGGCACAACATTATTACACCAGCATGTGCGTCAGTGCGTATGCAAGTGTGCTTCAAAAGAAGGCTAAGAGATGACGCAGACTGCAGCATAACTCAAAATAAACATATTTTTCTTCATATACCCAACAATATAGCTAAACAATTGCTAGTCCCAGTTAACAAAACGAAAACAAATAAATATCAGGAAATCTTGTAACCAAAAATATATACCTTGCCGACACCAGATTATTTTAAATCATTGTCTAATATTGGTAACTCCTAGGTTGATTAAATGTCAGGTTTCAGTCCCTCAAAGGTTCATTTTACTTTCCCAAACGAGTCTTCATCTCTCAACAAAGCAATAACTGTATTCCTAGTCATTGTCCAATGTTGGGACAATAAAGATCTCTGAATGTCATATCTCTCCCTCTCCTTTGTGCCCCTCTAGTCTGAGATCCACATCATTCCTTCCCAGAGTAAAGAGACTAACCACAGCTAAGAGTGCAGCTAGCATCATAACAGCACAGCCCCCAAACATGTTTCTAGTTCCACTACCACTCTCACCCCCTCCAGTCCCAGACACCTCTCCATGGAGCGCCAGGAGCCCCAGGCAGGCCAGAAGGTGCAGAGGCAGCCTGAACCAGGCCAGCACCCCGGCCCTCTTCTCCTCTGGGATCACCCTCCCCTGGAGAAAGCTGACAGCGGGGAAGTAGAGGCCACTAGCCAGCTCCAGCAGCAGGAAGGCCAGCAGGGACTCGCGGGGTCTGGGCTGGCCCGGGGCGGTGGAGAAGATAAGCATGAAGAAGGAGAAAAAAGCGAGCAGCATGGAGAAGCAGAGGAGGTGACCAGGCTGGAGGCGGTAGCGGGTGGATGTGGCCAGGCGGTAGAGCAGGGACCCAGCCATACTGGCTGCCATCAGGCAGGAGAAGACAATGCCCAGTGGAGGGCCGTGGGGGTCCAGGACCGGGGTCCACAGGAAGACAAATATATAAAGTACACTCTCAAACAGAGCTTGGACACCTCCTAGCAGCATCACCCGTCTGTCTGATAACAGACAGCGGAGACCTTCCTGACAGCTGCGCCAGAACCGGGCCCGTGCAGATGCCCGGGCCAGAGGCACTGAAGCAGAAGGACCAAGCAAGGAGGTCTTGTTGTCCCTCTCCAGGCCTCCCTTCTCCTCCATGCCCCAGTCAGTCAGCACCACCCAGCCACAGGCCCCCAGGCAGGGCACAGCCAGGAGGAAGGGAGCCACAGGCCCCAGGTGGAGCCACTCAGCCAGCATGTTAGCCACCAGCCCAGCCCCCACTGCCAGCCCGTGGTTCCAGCTAGCAGCCTTGGTGAAGGTGTTGGGGATCCATTCTTTAGGAAAGTCGTGGGCATTCACATGTTGATGCACGTACCAGGCCTCGAAGGCTGTGGAGAGCAGAGAGGTGGACAGGCCCCCTAGCATGCGCCCCACGATAAGGACAAAGTAGTCCCGGGATAGCTTGGTCAGGCAACAGGCTGAGTAGGCTACGCAGAAGAGCAGGCAGGTCTGTCTGCGCCCCAGGACCTGAATTAATGCATTTCAACAACAAAAAAGTTTTAAACACATAGTTGCCTTAGCCATACAACAATACATACATAAAACAATTATTGAGGATAAAATAAAAAAGTCTAACAATGTATTTACTTCGTGGTCTTCGTTATTGTTACCTGAGGGAGCCAGCCGGCCACGGGGGCAAACAGCACACAGGAGGCCAGGCCAATGACATACAGGATGGCTATCTGGGACTCCAGGAAGCTGTAGTGACGGTACAGCTTGTAGAGATATGGCCCCTGCAGCCAGTCAGCCCACAGGGCTAGGAGGTAGCCTCTTAGGAACAGGGCCTGGAAGCAACGGAAAGCAGGGTTGGTGCCCACAGCAGAGGGAGTGGGTTGAGGAGGGGTGAGGCGACGTGCCGCGAGCTCCAGACCGACACATAGCGCCAGTAGGACCAAGATGGCCAGGTAGGCTGTCACCAACATGGTGAGTTTGTCCAAGTGAGACTGTTGGAGGAGGTTTGAGGGAGGTCTATTCACTCCGGTCTTGTAGTCCTAGGAGGATTAATCAAAGGCTGTGGAGAAAGAGAGGACATAACCTTTACTTAAAGACAGAAATATTGAATATCTGGTAACACAAATAAGGTAGGTCATGTCAACGTGGCATCCACACTTGCCAGAGAAGTTGTTTGCCTAGTGTCATCATCCTTCATGGTAACATAGAATGTAGCCTAGTCTATACTGTGTTCAAAATGTTCGAGGCTGAAAACTGAACCAAAGATCTGTAAGGTGGCAACCTCACTGACCACCAACGCAAATGGTGTACGTTTGCTGACGACCATCACATATTTCACAAGTTAAAAGCAGCTAGCCTAGGCAGTTAGTTAGTAACGTTCGCTCTGATCCAGGGCGTTATATGCAGCCAAAGCCTTCTTTAACGCCGTGCGTATTTCCATTTATCCCCCCATATAGTATTATTTTCGTAGTGACGACGAAGTTTTCTATGTATGTGCAAACTATCGTTTTTCTAAAATACGACCTAAACTTTTGAACAATTTGTTTACCGCCAGTCTAGCTGTGGTGTGGTCAATGCGCATACAACACATGCGCAAGGACAATGTTTCTGTATGATAAATTGGATTAAGGAATAAAGACAGACACCAATGTTAAGTTCAATAGCCTTGTTAAGCATTGTACAAATCCCTACGCCTGGAGTCTGGGGAACAGTCCAACTAGTCGATTACCTATCAACTAGACTCCGTAACAGACAACAGCTAAACAGTCTACTTTGGCGACATTGAGATAAAAGTTCCTCAGCAACATTTATACTTTGGTGAGTAACAGAAGTATGTTGAAAGCAGTGATTAAACAAAAGCGTGAAAAACATACTATGGAGGCATGAATGGAAAGATTCAGGGAGTTGATTTGATTGAAGGTTCAAGCCTCGCGTAATAGTTACCACAGTCACAATTATGGCCTATTTCTACAATTTCTTAAAAATCTGATTTTGAACCTAACCTAAGCCAAACTGCTACCCCTATGACTAACCCGTACCTTAAGACCAAATAGGCACATTTTTGTTTTCATGCATTTTTACGATATAGCCCATTTTGACTTTGTGGCTGTGGTAACTAGTGACAACTGCACTGGGCCAGAGCTAGGCAGATAGCATAGTTAGCCATTTTGTCATGTGACGCCACCTAATCGGTTACAAACAAGCTGACTGATTTGCTTACCATCTTGTTTGATACTCGCGTCATACCACTTTACATACTCAAAGTCGTGTTAAAATCAATAAGAACGGAATTAGCTAGATAGCTAGCTTCGAAGTACTATAAACCGTGCTCTACAACAACATCCTCCATCAACTTCCGGGTTTTGCTGCAGTTCTGTTTTCAACTTCACCACTGAGCGGCAGCCTTTCTCTATACTATGGTGCGGTCAGTCTTCTTCTTTGTTATTATGGTGGTCCGCAAACAGATGTTATAGGTGCACGCCGCCACCTATTATATTGGCTGTGTATCAGCCACAATGCTGTAGTATGAAATCATTACATTTTGTGAAAAAATTGCCATACCGACTAACTCTGCACCCATTAAAACCCTCATCCCTATTCCACTACTTTGGCCTTACCTGATCCTACTCCAGGCCAGCCGCCTGGGAGGATGGGACACTATCGTTCAAAACATCATTTATCTATTCTGCAGTAAAATCTTGTACACTCAAGTGCTTCTCTGCAGCTGCCACAGCCAACATATATCCTCTGTGATTTCCGTTACATTAATTTCCGTTCCATTCCTGCGGTACTATTGACAACCATGGCCATGACGGCCAAAAAAATAACCTAGAAAATGCTATTCCTATCACTATTGTCCTCGGCCTACTCACAGGGATCCTCTTAGGATCCCTCGCCCTGGACCCATCTTCCTCTACTACTCTCTTCACTGACTCAGCATATGACACCTTCTGCACTACTCTGATCCTGGCAACCTCAACCTGCTTTTCTCTCACCGGACACCTCTGATCTCCAGCACCATGGGTACCCCTACAGTTTACACACACAACTTTTCCCACCGATACTACACATTCCTTTGTCCCATGTCCTCCTGCACACTTCTCACATCTAGGAATCTCCTTCCTACACACTGCTGCCACATGACCATAAACTTGACAACTAAAACACCATAATGGATTTGGGACAAAAGCTCTTACAGGATAACTGACACATCCTAACTTCACTTTATCTGGTAAAGACTGCATCAAAGTTCAGTAGTACAGACAGTATCTTCTCTGTTTCACCACACTCTCCACCGGGTCTGCGTTGCACCAAATGGCGGGAGTCACAGACACTGGGAATCTTCAACTCCAGTTATCACTCCTTTCAATGGCGCCCTGCTCCGCAGTGGAAAGCAAGTCACAGTTCTTGTCTCCAGTCGTGTGATGTGGAGCACACGTGCCCTCTGGACGGAAGAAACGCAAAAAATCAGTCACTTTCACCGACCCATTGGCTGAAACAGCATTTCAGCCGTGTCTATATCAGACAATATACCACGGGTTTGATGCAAAAATATGTTTATTCTACTTATATTGGTAACCAGTTTAGAATAGCAATAAGGCACCTCCGCTTCGGTTTCCGCTTAGCATCGTGCCTGAGAACAGCCCTTAGCCGTGGTATATTGGCCATTGTACTACTGTGAATACGTTTGTCATTACTAGTTTGAAATTCTTTAAGGCATAGTTTTATTTACAGTGTCTTCGGAAAGTATTCAGACCCCTTGAGTTTTTCCACATTTTGTTACGTTACAGCCTTATTCTACAATTGATTAAATTCACATTATCCTCATCAATCTACACACAATATGAATAATGGCAAAGCAAAAACAGGTTTTTAGACATTTTAGCAAATATATAAAACAGAAATACCTTATTTACACAAGTATTCAGACCTTTTGCAATGAGACTTGAAATTGATCTCAGGTGCATCCTGTTTCCATTGATCATCCTTGAGATGTTGCTACAACTTTTTTTTTTTTTTTTTTCTAATTTTATTTTTTCTATATCTTTTTTAAAGGTGTGGATCAGCTTAATATTGCGGAAAGAATGTTGCTTCCAATGTAATTGTCTGCATCATTTCCAATCCCCCATATTTTTTGGGTAAATATATCCATACACGCATGCATACATATACACATATATACATACACATACCTATATAGACATACATACTTTTTTAAAGAATATACCTTTATTATTATTCCCCGCAAACCCTACCACCGATCCCCCAATTGGAGTAAACTAATAAACACTTCTGCTTTTACCTTGACAATCTGGACCCCCTATTTCTGAAACTGTCCGCCGCCATTGTCGCACCCCCTATTACCAGCCTGTTCAACCTCTCCTTCGTATCATCTGAGATCCCCAAGGATTGGAAAGCTGCCGCGGTCATCCCCCTCTTCAAAGGGGGAGACACCCTGGACCCAAACTGTTACAGACCTATATCCATCCTGCCCTGCCTATCTAAGGTCTTCGAAAGCCAAGTCAACAAACAGATCACTGACCATCTCGAATCCCACCGTACCTTCTCCGCTGTGCAATCCGGTTTCCGAGCCGGTCACGGGTGCACCTCAGCCACGCTCAAGGTACTAAACGATATCATAACCGCCATCGATAAAAGACAGTACTGTGCAGCCGTCTTCATCGACCTGGCCAAGGCTTTCGACTCTGTCAATCACCATATTCTTATCGGCAGACTCAGTAGCCTCGGTTTTTCTAATGACTGCCTTGCCTGGTTCACCAACTACTTTGCAGACAGAGTTCAGTGTGTCAAATCGGAGGGCATGTTGTCCGGTCCTCTGGCAGTCTCTATGGGGGTACCACAGGGTTCAATTCTCGGGCCGACTCTTTTCTCTGTATATATCAATGATGTTGCTCTTGCTGCGGGCGATTCCCTGATCCACCTCTACGCAGACAACACCATTCTGTATACTTCTGGCCCTTCCTTGGACACTGTGCTATCTAACCTCCAAACGAGCTTCAATGCCATACAACACTCCTTCCGTGGCCTCCAACTGCTCTTAAACGCTAGTAAAACCAAATGCATGCTTTTCAACCGTTCGTTGCCTGCACCCGCACGCCCGACTAGCATCACCACCCTGGACGGTTCCGACCTAGAATATGTGGACATCTATAAGTACCTAGGTGTCTGGCTAGACTGCAAACTCTCCTTCCAGACTCATATCAAACATCTCCAATCCAAAATCAAATCTAGAGTCGGCTTTCTATTTCGCAACAAAGCCTCCTTCACTCACGCCGCCAAACTTACCCTAGTAAAACTGACTATCCTACCGATCCTCGACTTCGGCGATGTCATCTACAAAATAGCTTCCAATACTCTACTCAGCAAACTGGATGCAGTTTATCACAGTGCCATCCGTTTTGTTACTAAAGCACCTTATACGACCCACCACTGCGACCTGTATGCCCTAGTCGGCTGGCCCTCGCTACATGTTCGTCGTCAGACCCACTGGCTCCAGGTCATCTACAAGGCTATGCTAGGTAAAGTGCCGCCTTATCTCAGTTCACTGGTCACGATGGCTACACCCACCCGTAGCACGCGCTCCAGCAGGTGTATCTCACTGATCATCCCTAAAGCCAAAACCTCCTTTGGACGCCTTTCCTTCCAGTTCTCTGCTGCCTGCGACTGGAACGAATTGCAAAAATCTCTGAAGTTGGAGACTTTTATCTCCCTCAACAACTTTAAACATCTGCTATCCGAGCAGCTAACCGATCGCTGCAGCTGTACATAGTCCATCGGTATATAGCCCACCCAATTTACCTACCTCACCCCCCATACTGCTTTTATTTATTTACTTTTCTGCTCTTTTGCACACCAGTATCTCTACTTGCACATGATCATCTGATGATTTATCACTCCAGTGTTAATCTGCTAAATTGTAATTATTCGATTTATTGCCTACCTCCTCATGCCTTTTGCACACATTGTATATAGATTCTCTTTTTTTCTACCATGTTATTGACTTGTTTATTGTTTACTCCATGTGTAACTCTGTGTTGTTGTCTGTTCACACTGCTATGCTTTATCTTGGCCAGGTCGCAGTTGCAAATGAGAACTTGTTCTCAACTAGCCTACCTGGTTAAATAAAGGTAAAATAAAAATACATCTTACAGACACAGTCTACTTTACAATAGTTCTCTCTTGTTTGTTCTTAGTCCTTCCTCTATTTCTGATGTCCATCCAGTTTGATTTCTATTTGTAACTATGCTATTTCACAAAAGTTCCGAACCTATATACATTTTACAGATCCCGTATGCTTTACATTGTTTATCTTGTTATTAGTCCCACCCTTCAGCTCCATTCAACCCCTCCCATCTATATCTCAACTTCATCCATATCGGATTTCGATTTGCCATATACATTTCAACTGTGCTGTGATGCTTCACAAAAGTACTGAACCTTTCTATTCTCATAGCTTCTACAGATTATAAATGAAAGATAAACATTTTTGCTAAAATAATTATTATATTATTGATTGATTGACTATGGCTTTTCAAATCACCCAGTATTGCTATCTGTAGCGTTAGTTCTAGGCAAATGTTGCAATTCTTCAGCCATTCCTGGACCTGTGACCAAAAACGAGCTACATATGGACAACACCAAAATAAATGATCTAATGACTCTGCCTCCTCACAGCAGAATCTGCAGAGCTGGGAAGATTGTTTCCCCCATATTTATAACATTCTATTGGTTGCACGAATTTTGTATAGTAATTTAAATTGAAATATTTGAAGTTTTGAATCCGGCGTTGTTTTGCGTATCAATTCATAAACCATGTGCCATGGAATGGGTACATCGAAAATCTCTTCCCAACTATTTTGCAATTTATATGGCACAGCTGTCAGTTTTTTGGTCCTTAAATTAAATTGGTATATGTTTTTATTTATCACACTTTTTCTTTAACCATTTATGTTCTTTAATACAGGGCCGACATACAAGTTCCTTACTTTTCTCCCCTTCTACTTGCCTCTTCCATTTTTGTGGTAATGCTGCAATTAATTGGTTGTAATTTTGGGTAGAGCAGACATTTCCATATGTCTGTGTTAGCTGCATGTGTGACATAACTCCACCAGTCCTATTTATGATATCATTCACTAAAATTATACCTTTTTTAAACATTTCTTCGATAAATAGTTTTTTTAATCAATTTGTATATTTGAATTTAACCACAATATTTGATGTACTATTTGTTCCGTCCTTTCAGGTGGATTAAACTGAAATTGCAACCAACTTTCTAAGGCTTGTTTAAAAAATAAAGATATTTTGGAGATTATTTCCTTTTCAAACAACCGAAAGTGAGCAGGTGTAATCTGAATAAAGGGGAAAAGGCCCTTCTTGAATATAGGATGAGACATTCGTACCAATTGACTAGAGAACCAGTTTGGATTTAAGTATAACTTTTGTATGACTGATGCCTTTAGTGAGAGGTCTAATGCTTTAATATTTAATCATTTCTGCCCTCCGAATTCATATTCGTTATATAAATAGGCCCTTTTAATTTTATCTGGCTTGCCGTTCCAAATAAAATGTAATATTTTTTGTTCATATAATTTAAAAAGCAGGTCACTAGGTGTAGGCAAAACCATAAGCAAATAGGTAAACTGTGATATGACTAAAGAGTTAATCAGGGTGATTTTTCCACAAATAGACAGGTATTTTCCTTTCCATGGTAGCAAGATCTTATCTATTCTTGCTAACTTCCTATAAAAATGTATTGGAGTGAGATAATTTCTTTCTTTTGGGATACCGAGTATGTCCACATCTCCGTCAGACCATTTAATTGGTAAACTACATGGTAATGTAAAATGTGCATTTTTTAGTGATCCAATACGTAATATGGTACATTTATCATAATTTGGTTTTAATCCAGAGAGGATAGCAAAAGTATCTAGATCCTCTATGAGGCCGTGGAGAGATTCTAATTGTGGTTTTAAAAGAAAACATGAATCATCAGCGTACAATGACACCTTAGTTTTTAAGCCACGGATTTCTAATCCCTTAATATTATTGTTTGATCTAATCTTAACAGCGTAAATTTCGATGGCAATAATAAATAGATATGCCGATAGTGGACAACCTTGTTTTACTCCTCTAGATAGTTTAAAACTTTCTAAGATGTAGCCATTATTTACTATTTTACACCTAGGGTTACTATACATAACTTTAACCCATTTTATAAGAGATTCCCCAAAATTGAAATATTTTAGGCATTTATATATAAACTCCAGTTGTACTTTATCAAAAGCCTTTTCAAAATCAGCTATGAAAACCAGGCCTGGTGTCCCCGATATTTCATAGTGTTCTATTGTTTCCAGTACTTGTCTTATATTATCTCCAATGTATCGTCCATGTAAAAAACCTATCTGATTAGGATGAATAATATCTGACAATACTTTTTTAATTCTATGCGCCAAGCATTTTGCTAGGATTTTTGCATCACAACACTGAAGTGTAAGAGGTCTCCAATTTTTTTAAATGGACTGGATCTTTATATATACCACTTGGGTCCTGTTTCAGTAATAATGATATCAGACCTTTTTGTTGTGTGTCTGATAATCTACCATTTATATAGGAGTGGTTAAAACAAGCTAATAATGGTCCTTTGAGTATATAAAAAAAAGTGTTGTATACTTCCACTGGTATGCCATCCAGCCCTGGAGTTTTCCCATCCTTAAAGGCCCCAATTGCATCAAGCAGTTCCTCCTCTGTAATTTGGCCTTCACATGAGTCTTTCTGTACAGATGTTAATTTTACATTATTATTAGGGAAAAAATCCATACAATAAGTTTCAGTTAGTGGAGATGGAGGAGCCTGAAACGAAAACCTATTCTTAAAGTACTTTACTTCCTCTTTCAAAATATAATTTGGTGAATCATGCGTGACTCCATCATTTGTAACAAGTTTTAATACATTTTTGGTAGCATTTCTATATTGAAGATTGAAAAATAATTTGGTGCATTTTTCCCCATATTCCATCCAGTTCGCTTTATTTTTATAATATATTACACTGGATCTTTCTTGAATAAGTTCCTCCATTTCTTTTTTTTCCCTCTAACTTATTCTGTGCCTCTATGGTACCATTTTTTATTGCTATCTAACTGTACTGTTAGTCCTTCAATTTCCTTTGTTAATATGGACTCTTTTGATCTAAATTGCTTTTGTTTTATAGATGAGTACTGAATTGCATTGCTTCTCAAGGCACATTTAAAAGTGTCCCATACAATAAGGGGATCTGCTGTACCTATGTTATGTCTGAAAAAGTCAGTTATAAATTCTTCTGTCCTAGTTCTAAACAATTTATCATCTAGTAGGCTTTGATTAAATTTCCAATATCCTCACCCACGTGGAAATTCTGTAAGAGTAAAATATATGTCAATTATGTGATGATCCGACCGCATTCTGTCCCCTATCAACACTTTTTAAACTTTTGGTGCCAGAGAGAATGGTATAAGAAAGTAGTCAAGACAACTAGCTTGATTAAGCCTCCGCCATGTATATCTCACTAGGTCAGGATATTTAAGTCTCCATATATCCACTAATTCCAATATATCCATGACATTCATATAATTAAGATTGTAAGATTTTTACTGGGGTATTTTCATAAATCTAATGCCATAGTCAAAAATATTATTCATGCAACTTCCAGTTTTGCCTATGAAATATGAGGAACTGGGTCATTGCAACGCATTATGTTGAAGCATGATTTTTGTGGAAATCTGAAGAAATGTGGAATAAGTGTAAATTGTGTGATAAGGATATATAGAGATGCTGGCCACTCTATTATAGACAGAATACCAGCTGACTGCTTCTTCCCTAAATAGTTCTAGCAAGAAAAGGTATCCAATTTAAAGTTTTTCCTCTATTTTATTTCACTCCCCCAAGGATACATAGGATAGGTTTGTCAAAGGATGATGCGTGTTGGCAATGTGAAGGGGCAAAAGGAACCCTCCTACATACACTGTGGAAATGCCCAGTTGTGCACCCCCTATGGGACAAAGCCTCACAGTGCATGGGAGATGGTCTTGGATTCCATGGCTGGATTCCACCAAGACTGTTGAGTGACAAGGCTTAAATAAGAGGGATTAACCAGACAGAGGTTAAAATATTATGTTTAAGTATTGTGTCTGTGTTAAGGCTGGTCCTGAAACATTGGAAAAGCTCTAATGAGCCAATGTTCATGGAGTGGATGAGTATGTTGATCAAAACAATATCATATGAACTCATCTTAGCAAAGAAGCTGGAGAAAAATAATACAGACTCCAAAAATATATGGGAATGATTCTTGTGTTTCCTTACTAAAGGCACAAAAAATAATACTATGGCATGAAATAGCATAGAATTTATCAGGAAAGATCTCCCTATGTGGTTTTGTGTTGTTTTGTTTAATATGTTGGCTGCTGTTTTGTGTTAAAGATTTTACATTTAAAACTGTCTACACAATAAAACAGTAAATATGTATCTCATGGATTGTTTGTCAAACCTCCTGTAATGGTTACATGTTGATTTTTATTCTGTTCATAGGACAGAATGAACATCACAGAAGAAATGCAAGAGGCAGAATTCAATAGGTACATCATTTCATCTTTATATCTTATTATATGGAAGAAATAACAATTTACAAAATGTAGAAGATGTGCTCAATCAACCATAATCTCAACTAGCAGTGAGTGGATCAGATCTGTAGCAATCAAATGAGATCCTCCACCTTGAAAGTATCTTTTTTCAGTTTGTATGACAAACCTTGGGGATGGGGATAGGGGAGAAGGTGCATTTTGTGGGTTGTGGAGTGAGGAGTGCTGGTGAATGCAGTGATTCCGCTGGTTTGGTACCTCATCTGACCTGACACCATGGTGAGTGTTACTGGCACAGTCCCTTTCACCAATACAATACAGAGCCCTCTCCAACATAATTTTCTCCTGTGCATAACCCACTTCTTCATTGCCAACCCCCACCCTTTACAGATACTCCATTATGTTCCTATAATCTCTGATCCATAGACTTATCTTATACACTCTGATCTTGCCCAGCAGATCTGCCATATATTGTTATTAATACAGAGACATTTGAATAACACAATATTATTTACAACAACAAAATAATCAAAACAAACCCAACATGCTTGGAGACAAAGTTCTGGTTCTGTCTCCATTACACCTGATGTGATTCCTGATGTAGACTTAATATACCCACACACAGTGTTGTGAAGAAAGCGCAACAGTGCCTCTTCAACCTCAGGAGGTTGAAGAAATTTGGCTTGGTACCTAAAACCCTCACAAACTTTTATCTATCTCAAGGCCATCAGACTGTTAAAAAACCATCACTAGGCGGCTTCCACCCGGGTTACGTAACCCTGCACCTTAGAGGCTGCTGCCCCATATACATAGACTTGAAATCACTGGCCACTTTAATAATGTTTACACTACTGTTCAAAAGTTTGGGATCACTTAGAAATGTCCTTTTTTTCCATGAAAACATACATGAAATTAGTTGCAAAATGAATAGGAAATATAGTCAAGACGTTGACAAGGTTATAAATAATGATTTTTAATTTAAATAATTGTGTCCTTCAAACTTGACTTTCGTCAAATAATCCTCCATTTGCAGCAATTACAGCCTTGCAGACCTTTCGCATTCTAGTTGTCAATTTGTTGAGGTAATCTGAAGAGATTTCACCCCATGCGTCCTGAAGCCCCTCCCACAAGTTGGATTGGCTTGATGGGCACTTCTTACGTACCATACGGTCAAGCTGCTCCCACAACAGCTCAATAGGGTTGAGATCCGGTGACTGTGCTCGCCACTCCATTATAGACAGAATACCAGCTGACTGCTTCTTCCCTAAATAGTTCTTGCAAAGTTTAGAGCTGTGCTTTGGGTCATTATCTTGTTGTAGGAGGAAATTGGCTCCAATTTAAGCGCCGTCCACAGGATATGGCATGGCGTTGCAAAATGGAGTGATAGCCTTCCTTCTTCAAGATCCATTTTACCCTGTACATATCTCCCACTTTACCATCACCAAAGCACCCCCAGACCATCACATTGCCTCCACCATGCTTGACAGATGGCGTCAAGCACTTCTCCAGCATCTTTTCTGCATCTCACGAATGTTCTTATTTGTGACACCTCAAACTTAGATTCGTCTGTCCATAACACTTTTTTCCAATCTTCTTCTGTCCAGTGTCTGTGTTCTTAATCTTTCATTTTTATTGGCCAGTCTGAGTTATGGCTTTTTCTTTGCAACTCTGCCTACAAGGCCAGCATCCCGGAGTCGCCTCTTCACTGTTGACTTTGAGACTGGTGTTTTGCGGGTACTATTTAATGAAGCTGCCAGTTGAGGACTTGTGAGGCGTCTGTTTCTCAAACTAGACACTCTAATGTACTTGTCCTCTTGCTCAGTTGTGCACAGGGGCCTCACACTCCTCTTTCTATTCTGGTTAGAGCCAGTTTGCGCTGTTCTGTGAAGGGAGTAGTACACAGCGTTGTACAAGATCTTCATTTTCTTGGAAATTTCTCGCATGGAATAACCTTCATTTCTCCGAACAAGAATAGACTGACGACTTTCATAAGAAAGTTCTTTGTTTCTGGCCATTTTGAGCCTGTAATCGAACCCACAAATGCTGATTCTCCAGATACTCAACTAGTCTAAAGAAGGCCAGTTTTATTGCTTCTTTAAATCAGCACAACAGTTTTCAGCGGTGCTAACATTACTGCAAAAGTGTTTTCTAATGATCAATTAGCCTTTTAAAATTATAAACTTGGATTAGCTAACACAACGTGCCATTGGAACACAGGAGTGATGGTTGCTGATAATGGGCCACTGCACGTCTATGTACAGTTGAAGTCGGAAGTTTACATACTTCTTAGCCAAATACATTTCAACTCAGTTTTTCACAATTCCTGACATTTAATCCTAGTAAAAATTCCCTGTCTTAGGTCAGTTAGCATCACCATTTTATTTTAAGAATGTGAAATGTCAGAATAATAGTAGAGGGAATGATTTAATTCAGCTTTTATTTCTTTCATCACATTCCCAGTGGGTCAGAAGTTTACATACACTCAATTAGTATTTGGTAGCATTGCCTTTAAATTGTTTAACTTGGGTCAAACGTTTCGGGTAGCCGTCCACAAGCTTCCCAAAATAAGTTTGGTGAATTTTGTCCCATTCCTCCTGACAGAGCTGGTGTAATTGAGTCAGATTTGTACAGTTGTACTGCTTGCTCGCACACGCTTTTTCAGTTCTGCCCACAAATGTTCTATAGGATTGAGGTCTGGGTTTTGTGAAGGCCACTCCAATACCTAGACTTTGTTGTCCTTAAGCCATTTTGCCACAACTTTGGAAGTATGCTTGGGGTCATTGTCCATTTGGAAGACCCATTTGCGACCAAGCTTTAACTTCCTGACTGATGTCTTGAGATGTTGCTTCAATATATCCACATAATTTTCCTCCCTCATGATGCCATCCATTTTGTGAAGTGCACCAGTCCCTCCTGCAGCAAAGCATCCCCACAACATGATGCTACCACCCCCGTGCTTCATGGTTGGGATGGTGTTCTTCGGCTTGCAAGCATCTCCCTTTTTCCTCCAAACATAACGAGGGTCATTATGGCCAAACAGTTATATTTTTGTTTCTTCTGACCAGAGGACATTTTTTGTCTGAGGTCTTGGCTGATTTCTTTAGATTTTACCATGATGTCAAGCAAAGAGGCACGGAGTTTGAAGGTAGGCCTTGAAATACATCCAGAGGTACACCTCCAATTGACTCAAATTACGTCAATTAGCCTATCAGAAGCTTCTAAAGCCATGACATAATTTTCTAGGATTTTCCAAGCTGTTTAAAGGCACAGTCAACTTAGTGTATGTAAACTTCTGACCCAGTGAATTATAAGTGAAATAATCTGTCTGTAAACAATTGTTGGAAGAATTACTTGTGTCATGCACAAAGTAGATGTCCTAACCGACTTGCCAAAACTATAGTTTGTTAACAAGAAATTTGTGGAGTGGTTGAAAAACGAGTTTTAATGTCTCCAACCTAAGTGTATGTAAACTTCCGACCTCAATTGTAGATATTCCATTATTATTTTTTTTAAATCTGCTGTTTCCAGCTACAATAGTCATTTACAACATTAACAATGTCTACACTGTATTTCTGATCAATTTGATGTTATTTTAATAGACAAAAAATTTGACATTTCTAAGGGACCCCAAACTTTTGACAGGTAGTGTACATATTTTTGCTTTACTCATCTCATATGTATATACTGTATTCTATTCTACTGTATTTAGTCTATGCCACTCCAACATTGATCATCCTAATATTTATATATTCCTTAATTCCATTCTTTTAATTTTAGGTTGTGTGTATTGTTGTGAATTGTTAGATATTACTGCACTGTTGGAGCTAGAAACACAAGCATTTCTCTACACCCACAATAACATCTGCTAAATATGTGTATGTGACAAATACAATTTGATTTGCCAATATACAGAATATCGCATTTCTATATGCAATTAGTCTGTTTAATATATTTGAGACTTACTTGTATATTTAAACCCCAGATGTGTTTATAAGTGAAATGGGAGTCATATGATCTTAAGTGTAAATGGTATGTATTATTATTATATACAGGGTCCCTTTCTCTTATACAAACACTAAACACCCACACATTCAGTCACCAATAATTGTCCCTAAACTTATCATTGTCCACAAACATCTTCCTCTCTGATTCTCTCTCAACTGTGGTTTGGCAATGGTCAGGAGATTAGGAATAAGTTAAACAAGTAAGTGAACTGGCTTTTGGTCTCCCAAAGACTGGAAAACAACGGGTAAACTACCATACACATCTGATCTGTCCAAAAGGGTAACGGTAAGCCTAAAACACTGATGTACGTTCTAACAGGCCATCTTTCCCCAAGTGTAGATCTTGAGGTTGTTTGTTTGTGTGTGTGTGTGTGTGTGTGTGCATAACTGTGCATGAAAACAGGATGGAGATCAATATATTAATTATTGTCCTTTTTCAAACATGCTTCTTGAACATTTTTGTTGTTGTTGATGGATTGCCCTAGTGTTCCTAAATCTCCTGAGAAGTCTTGCCCTGAGAGTGGTCGGTGAGTTCTGAATTGCTATGTGTGTGTGTGTGTGTGTGTTCAGGGCTGTTCATGAGTCAATCCGGAAGGCCAGCAGCTTGTCGGAGTGCAGGTTGTTGAGGGTGCGCAGATCGGGCAAGTGCAGGAGCAGCTTGGGGAAGATGGACGCGCTCTCTTCAGGACGACGGCAGTGGATGAGGGAATGCAGGGCACGGATTAACCCCTCCTGGAGCTGTTCTACTGCCCCCATATCAACGATGCCAGAAAGGTCTAAGGAGACAAGAAGAGAGGGTGAGCGCTTGTTTGAGAGACACAATAGCTATCTATCTATGGATGTCTGCACAACTTTATCGTCGGTTTATCATTATGCTCATAATAAGCTCTTCATACTTACTCGGTCACATTTTCTTATCATACCATTTAAGATGTACATCTCTTCTATGACTTCCTAATGCCATGTTGCTCATATTGACACTGCTTTAGTGATGAATTCAATGGCTATTTTCCCCCTCACCTGCAGAGACCAGCACCACGGCCATGAACAGAGCCATCTCATCAGGCTCCAGCCTCAGAGTTCCCAGCTTCTCACTGAAGTCAAAGATGGCGTCGAGCAGCGCCCCCATCCCCAGCGCCCGCAGGGTGGACAGAGGGTACGTCTGGCCATTCAGGAAGGTCACCGTCCGCTCCTCAGGGTTAAACATTGTACAGAACCTCACCATCAACACCTGACCGAGACAGAAGACCCAGTGGAAGGTTAGTCAATATGGATCGGGATTACATTTATTGGGAGAGAGAATTAAGGTGTTTTGTCCTTTTATATTTGTAAACACAGCTGAAATAATCTGATTTAGGGCCAGTTTCCTGGGTACAGATGAAGCCCAGTCCTGGACAAAAATAGACTACTTAAAAAACAAGCGGTTATTACCTGGAAGGTGCCTGATTTGAGCAGCATGACCTGGTCGTGCTGGCTGAGCTCCTGGAAGCCAGGGATACCCTTAGCGAACTCCACCACTTCCCTCACTGCCGGGGTGAAACACTGGGAGAAAGACTCCCATATCTGCTGTCCAGAACGACTGGCCGCAGATACAGGACACGCATTGAGAGGACAGGCCTGAGGGATAGAGAGAGAAAGTTCGATTCAAATCCATACTATACTGTTGTTTTTATAAACGTCACATATGTAAAGCTTCATAACTTTTTAACGACTCTTGGTTTACTCACCAGCACTTTGGTTCCAGCAGCTAATTTCCACGGACAGGATGTCTGAATTTGGGGCTCTTGGGTCTCTTCCTTCATGGAGAAACTGTTGTGATTGGCCGAGCTGCCTCGTTGAGGTGTGCCCACATTAGACTGTCCGTGGTCATGATTGGACAAAGTAGCGGGGCAACTATAGCTTCTTTTGTCCACAGAGGGGAACGTATGGTGGTTGTCATTAGTGTCTGGGCAGTGAGGGGCAAGGCCTGCAGGACAGGACTGGTACCCCTGGGTGGAGTCAGACCCGAGGTGGGAGGAGCCATTGGTGTAGCTGGTCTCCTGAGATGTGTTGCTCTTGAACAGAGATGTTGTTGGTAAGTTGGTGATGTTGAGTTCCCTCTTGGCTGCCCTGTCTTGGCTGCTGGAAGAGATGTCCTGATAGGCCCGTGAGATGGCTCTGATGGCCTCTTTGGAAGGAACCTCTGCTGGGCTGGGAGGGGCTTCGGAGATGGGGGAGGACTCTATGTCCATGGTGTTAGACTCGTTCAGGCTGTTCATGTAGCTTTGCATCTCATCCAGAAGCCTCTGCTTCTCCCTCTTAGGGATACGGCCAAAACGCACAGCTGATGAAGACACAAACAGAGGGGACAGGTCAACTTCTGGCCATAGTTCTCTTATAGATATTAAGTCTTAAGGTCCGGTCTACACAGAAACAAACATATACTGTTCATACATTCCCCTTCGTAACAAAAATGCATTAATTGCATCTTGTGTATTTCATGCATGAACGTGTAAGCAGTCTTTTCTGGGTCCCATCCCTCCTACTCTCCATCCCCCTCTCCAACAATATCCATCAGCTGAAAATGCTATTTATAGACCCCCTATCCATCTCTCTCTCTCTCTCTCCTCTCCTTCCCTCCCTCTCTACTTTGTAAGTAGGGCAGTGGCTCATCGTGAACGTGATGTCACTGCTACTGCGACGGAGGGAGAGAAATAGAGGTGGGCTAGCACGCAAGGGGGAGGAAAGAGGATGTAGAGAAGGAAGGAGGGAGGGAGGGAGTGAGGTAGGAGAGGTTGCAGAGAAGGAGGGTGTTAGTGAGAGTGAAGAGTAGTGTTGAAAATAGGAGCTTGCAGAGAGAAAGTAGTGAGTGAAACACCAAAGTGGAGTGTGACATAAGAGAGACTGAAGAGAAACTTCAAATGGCAGTCCTGTTGCTGAGAGTTCTTCAACCAAGCCAGCACAATGCATGAGGCAAGATGTAAATGATCTATAATTCATAGAAACAAACTAACTTAAAGTGTTTGAGATCAAAACAAGATACTGCACTAAGCTATGTCATCGGGGAGAAATATTTGTGTTCTGCTTCAGTTAAATGTATGACTGTGAACATCTGTGTTAACACATCTCTGGCATCATAACATGATCTCTTGGGTCTCTCTCTCTGCAGTGTGCAATGCACTGTCCCTAAAGAGCATAGGATCTAGATTATGCTAAAAAGGGCTATAACAGTGACATTCTGTTACAGCAGAGCTATGGAATTCTGCGATATTCATTCCCATCAATCCACTTTGTTATGTGTGCATGGATAGTCTGTCTAAACTTTAGCTAGTCATTACAGTTGTGAGAATGGGCTTTAATGCACTGCGTTTAGGATGAAAGTGTTGGCTGTGTCTTTAAGAAGATGAACTGGTTTCAGGGAGGGCAAGTGACTTCAATATGTCCCTTGTCTATATGGTAATCCCAAGATACACCAATCACAGGCTCCTGAGAAATCAGGAAGTCTTCTGTCATGTGGACTGCAGGCAGTTGACTGAGGTTTTTCTGTTTTCACAACAGCTGAAGTCGAAGGAAAGAGGTTTCTAGGTTGTGGTTCTTGACACTTTCGAGATCGTGTTTTTAACAGGGTCAATATGAGTGTTTTTCCTTGCATCAAAACATCTTCACTAGCCTCGTTTCTCGTACCCCACCTTTTGAGCGCCCAAACTGTCGACTGCATGCAGAAATCACACTTGGTTCTCTTGTAGATTAGGCAATAGATTAAGCACGAGAGAGAACACAGGAGGGTTGAAGCCACACTGAGAAGACACTGAAGGCAGGCAAACTATCCCAACTAGGTCACCATGTACCAGCGTGCTATAGGTAAAATGCTTGCTTTGCTTTTTTAGGTCAACTGAAACCATCCCACACTATTTTCGTAATCCGTTATGATGGGGCAATTTATCAATACTTAGCTATCAAGGCTAAAAGTAAAGTAGGTGAGATTAGCTTTGCATACGGCTGATTAATTGTGTGACAAGGACGGGCTGTTTTGTTCTGCATCTCGAGCATAATTGTTTGCCATCTCCCTCATTAATTGTACAAGATGTTATAAGGGTAAACAGTATACAAAGTAATCAAGTTGCCCCTGTTCCAATTCCCCAAAATAATTCCTGTGTTTGCTGCAGTTTTCTGTATGACAGATAGCTTCAGGGACTTCAAGGCTCCCGTTCTCATAAATCACTGTCGGAGAGGAGAGAAGAGTGGGATAGAGGGAGAGCTCAGGGAACATGGAGGGGAGGAACATGGAGAGGGGAGGAATCTGAACAAGAGGAAGAAAGACTGACTTTGAAACTTATGAATGTGCAAGAGCCTGTGTGGATATAGGTTCTTTTCCAACGTGTGCCCTTCAACAGTAGGTCAGTGCAATGTCTCAGGTGAAAGATAAGGCTGGTGCGGTGCTGAGAAACTCGCATTGTATGGCCTCAAAAGATTGTCTGAGCCTGCACTCTCAGTAAGATTTCACTAGAACTCTTACCATCTCTGGACATGCCCACGGAGAGGCATTTCTTGAAGCGACAGTGTTGGCAGCGGTTGCGGTTCATTCTCATAATGAGGCAGTTCTCGTTCTTCACACACATCTTGTAGTTGATGTTTTGCTGAATGCTGCGACGGAAGAAGCCCTAGACAGGAAATTCAAGCAGATGTACAGTTAGTTAGCATCCTGGTTGGTTTTAAAAATGGTGAACGGGAATGTGACCCACCACCTTATTATACACAGTAAGAGTGCATCTGAAATGGTCAAAAGAAGTGCGCTATATAGGGAATAGAGAGCCATTTCAGGGGCACTTACTGTATGTGTTTAGTCATTGTGGTCTTCTTACCTTGCAACCCTCACAGGCGTGCACTCCGTAGTGGAACCCAGATGCAATGTCTCCACACACTGTACACAGGAGCACCATACCACCAGTCTCTGTAGAGATATATATATATATATATATATATATATTAGAGAGAGAGAGAGAGACAGAGGTACAGCAAGTCAGAAATGTGATCATAAGTGAAGGTGACTACCGACCGACGTTACAATCAACAAAAGACGTCGTGTAGTGTACATTACAGAAAAAGATTGTGGGAGGAGATGAGTATTGGATAGGGGTGAATGTTTTGGTTTAGGCTAGAAAGAGTAAGGAGGGATGACAAAAGAAGTCCGGAAGGAATGCTACTCACTGGTGAAAGGTCCTGTGAATCCACTAGGCCTTTTCCCAGCGATGGGGTGTTGGTATGTGTGCTGGTGGGTGGACGTTGATGTAGCCACATTGTAGACTTCTGGGAAGTGGAACACCAGCTTGGAGGATGGAGGTGTGCATCCTCCCCCTCTCTGGCCCTTCAGGGACCCCAGGGGCCCGAGTTCTGTGAAGGTGATCTCCTCTGGGGAGGAGGGCTGGGAGAGGGTGGAGGAGGGGGACTGGGTCTGGTACCCACTGGACGGGCTGCCAGGGCTAGGGCTGCCGCTGCCTGAGGAGCGCGCATACAGAATAACACCTCCTGTTGGAAAAACAGAGACAGAGAGGTAGTGGGGTTAGTCAGATAGCTGAAAATAAGTTTACTCCAAAAAGGTCACCAAGTTCAGGATGTGGTGCAGAATGCAATGTTTAAAGGCATGCAAAAGCATACAGTGGTTCTTCCTTTAAAAGTTGTGGTTATGCCGCTACCGTTTGTGGTAGATGGTGGCAAAAGACAGCTCTCTGTAGTACTAATAGGTACAATTTCATAAATGCCATCAGATGATTTGTTTGTTTGACATGGGGATCTTTTTGTGTCTGTAAAATAAATGATGCGAGAAATAGCGGTGGAAATTATTTTATGCGCAAATATAGATATAATAAGCATCATATGGAAGTAAACTCGGAGTCACGTGATGACATGGTGTGTGGTCCTTCCACTATGACTCGTTGGGAAAGCATGCAGGTTATTAGGCTACCAGAGGTTGAGGCTAAAGATGAAATAAGTTGTGATGTACTTCACAGGGTGGTGAAAGTGCAAGCTGATGAGCTTGATGCTGTCACGCCCTGACCATAGTTTGCTTTGTATGTTTATATGTTTTGTTTGGTTAGGGTGTGATCTGAGTGGGCATTCTATGTTGTATGTCTAGTTTGCCTTTCTGTGTTTGGCCTGATATGGTTCTCAATCAGAGGCAGGTGTTAGTCGTTGTCTCTGATTGGGAACCATATTTAGGTAGCCTGTTTTGTCATTGTGGGTTGTGGGTGATTTTCTATGTTGATGTTGCATGTCTGCACTCGTTTTCATTAGCGTCATGTTCGTTTGTTATTTTGTATAGTTTGTGTAGTTGGTTTAAGTGTTCTTCGTTTATTAAAAGGAAGATGTATTCACATCACTTTGGTCTCCTCACTTAGACGATCGTGACAGATGCTCCTTTCCAATAAATAACACGGGTCTTATTCTGGTGACTTGATCATCAATGCTTGGCTACCGTTTTATTTTTATATGTCAATGTTGCTCTTTTGTCCATAATCTCAGCATGTAGGCCAAGGTTCCCCAAATGGCAACCCGTGGGCCATTTGGCCCCCCAAGTTCTGAGCAAATTTTGTTTTGCTTATATTATTTATTTTTGAATTCATTGTTGTACATAAAAGACTGTAAAAACACCAGGAAATCCACTCCATGTGATTTTTGTTTTGGAAATCTTTTCCCATGTTTTCCCATGCATAATAGAGAAACGTAGACACTATTCACAACCCTTTTCCCCCCCAAAAAAATTGTGTTACAGCCTGAATTTAAAATTGATTAAATTTAGATTTTTTTTGTCACTGGCCTACAGACAATACCCCATAATGTCAACGTGGGAAAATGTTTTTTGAGGAAAAAAGTAATTAATAAAGAATTCAAAGCTGAAATGTCTTGAGTCAATAAGTATTCTACCCCTTTGTTATGACAAGCCTAAATAAGTTCAGGAGTAAAAATGTGTCACAATAAGTTGCATGGACTCACTGAGTGCAATAATAGGGTTTAACATGTTTTTTGAATGACTGCCTCATCTCTGTACTCCTCAGTCGAGCAGTGAATTTCAATCACAGATTCAAACACAAAGACCAGGGAGGTTTTCCAATGCCTCACAAAGAAGGGCACCTATTGGTAGATGGTTAAAAATATATTTTTTAAAGCAGACATTGAATTTTCCTTTGAGCATGGTGAAGTCATTAATTACACTTTGGATGGTGTATCAATACACCCACTCACTACAAAGATGGTGTCCTAACTCGGTTGCCGGAGAGGACAGAAACTGCACAGGGATTTCACCATGAGGCCAATGATGACTTTAAAACAGTTAGAGTTTAATGGCTGCAATAGGAGAAAACTGAGGATGGACCAAAAACAGCGTAGTTACTCCACAATACTGACCTAAATGACAGAGTGAAAAGAAGGAAGCCTATACAGAATGCAAATATTCCAAAACATGCATCATGTTTGCATCAAGGCACTAAAATGACAAAGCAGTTTGTAAGTTTCTATTTCTAAGAGGCCGAATTACAGTTTAGACTTAAATCTGCTTGAAAATCTATGGCAAGACCTGAAAATGGTCAACAACCAATTTGACAGAGCTTTAAGAATTTTGAAAAGAATAAATGGGCAAATACTGCACAATCCAGGTGTAGAAAGCTCTTAGAGATTTACCCAGAAAGACTAATCTCTGCTAAATGTGCTTTTACAAAGCATTGCCTCAGGGGTGTAAATACTTATATATTTTTGCTAAAATTTCTAAAAACACATGGTTCTACTTTAACATTATGGGGTATTGTGTGTAGATGAATGAGAAAAAAGTCAATTTCATAATTTTTTTATTCAGGCTGTAACAACAAAATGTGGAATAAGTCAAGGGGTGTGAATACTTTCTGAAGGCACTGTATGTATGTGATCGTATACAAATGTAAGCAAGGGATGAAATTATTGTTTTAGTCAAACATTACATCTATTTTGGCTTCTTTCTGTCAATTTGCAATCTAAAATGTATTTTGTATTATGTTCCGGCCCCACGACTATCCGCTCAAGAAAAAAATTGGCTGAATCTAGCTGATGTATACGTGTGCTATATAACAATATTTTAAAAATGTGAGAAAACCATCAGTAAAATTGCGATAAAAACCCATTTAACTTGCATTTTTTTATTCGGTACATGGGAATATAAATTAGATGGAAACACATTTCTGGTAGGAAAGTGTGCATATTGTTTATGTGGATTTTAGAATAGTCACATGAATATCTGTCGCCAATTGAATGGAAACCTAGCTAGACATTTTTTTGCGCCATGCAAAAAACTTCAGTATTTATATAGGCAGTCAATATAAATGACAGTAAATAAATCAACGTTGCTCTTTTTTTCTGTTTTTCATTTTTTTTTAAATCCTCTCTGTTCGTCTGCCTTCGCATCCTCTCTAAAAATATTTTGCATCTCTGAGACACGGCCGCGCGGGCTATGCGGTGCTTCCGCTCCCTCCTTGCCCAGCGCCCGCAAGCAGCACGACACCTGACCGCCGACTCACATGGACTTCTGACATGGTTACTGCCTGGACCAAATCTGCAGTATCGTGTAGACATTTACAACAATCACAAACCGGTTCTGTGATTAAAATAAATATACTGGGGGAGTCCCAGGGATGCTGTGGCAGAGAACTGTACTCGTGCCGTCACCGACAATAAGCTATGAAGAAAGTGAGTCCAGTTTTCCCATAGAGAGAGAACCACTCGAACGGGCTACCTAACTTTTTAAAAAACATTTCTTGGTGAGTTTGTGAGACAGGGCAGTGATAAAAAGATAGCAGCCACCTACACAAGGTGTCATGGTAATAGTTAGCCTATTGTATGTATACATCGAATATGAACTACACTGAACAAAAATATAAATTAACATGTAAAGTTCTGGTCCCATGTTTCATGAGCTGAAATAAAAGATTCCAGAAATGTTCCATTTCTCCCAAATTTGTTTACATTCCTGTTAGTGAGCATTTCTCATTTGCCAAGATAATCCATCCAACTGACAGTTGTGGCATATCAAGGAGCTGATTAAACAGCATGATCATTACACATGTGCACCTTGTGCTGGGGACAATAAAAGGCAACTCCAAAATGTGCAGTTGTGTCACACACACAATGCCACAGATGTCTCAAGTTGAGGGAGCGTGCAATTGGCATGGTTGACTGCCGGAATGTCCAACAGACCAACAGAGCTGTTGCTAGAGAATTTAATGTTAATTTCTCTACCATAAGCCGCCTCATGTCATTTTAGAGAATTTGGCAGTACATCTAACCGGCCTCACAACCTTAGACCACATGTAACTATGCCAGCTCAGGACCTCCACATCCGGGCTACTTCAAAAAACAGATAAAGCAACGCCTCTTCCCTATATGACCTACATAGTTTGTGTGTATGCATTGATATGTAGACTACATGTGCCTTTAAAAAAATGTTTTGTAGTTCTGTCCTTGAGCTGTTCTTGTCTATTAATGTTCTGTATTATGTCATGTTTCATGTTTTGAGTGGACCCCAGGAAGAGTAGCTGCTGCTTTTGCAACAGCTAATGGGGATTCTAATAAAACACCAAATACCTGCGGGATTGTCTGAGGAGGTGCTGAGGAGTATTTCTGTCTGTAATAAAGCACTTTTGTGGGGAAAAACTCATTCTGATTGTCTGGGCCTGGCTCCTCAGTGGGTGGGCGTGGCTCCCAAGTGGGTGGACCGATACCCTCTCAGGCCCCATAATGACAAAGCAAATTTATAAAACAGAATTGAAATATCACATTTACATAACTATTCAGACCGTTTACTCAGTACTTGCTGAAGCACCTTTGGCAGCGATTACAGCCTGGAGTCTTCTTGTGTATGATGCAACAAGCTTGGCACACCTGTATTTGGGGAGTTTCTCCCATTCCTCTGCAGATCCTCTCGAGCTCTGTCAGATTGGATGGGGATTGTCACTGTACAGCTATTTTCAGGTCACTCCAGAGATGATCGATCGGGTTAAGTCCGGGCTCTGGTTGGGCCACTCAAGGACATTCAGAGACGTGTCCCGAAACCACTCCTGAGCTGTCTTGGCTGTGTGCTTAGGGTCGTTGTCTTGTTGGAAGGTGAACCTTCGCCCCAGTCTGAGGTTCTGAGCCCTCTGAAGTAGGTTTTCAACAAGGATCTCTCTGTACTTTGCTCCTTTAATCTTTGCCTTGATCCTGACTAGTCTCCCTTTCCTTGCCACTGAAAAAACATCCCCACAGCATGATGCTGCCACCACCATGCTTAACTGTTGTAGAGATGTTGCCAGATTTCACCCAGACGTGACGCTTGGGATTCAGGCCAGAGTTCAATCTTGGTTTCATCAGTCCAGAGAATCTTGTTTCTCATGGTGTGAGAGTCTTTAGGTGCCTTTTGGCAAACTCCAAGCAGCCTGTCATGTGCCTTTTACTGATGAGTGGCTTCCGTCTGGCCACTCTCCAATACAGGTCTGATTGGTGGAGTACTGCAGAGATGGTTGTCCTCCTGGAAGGTTCTCCCATCTCCACAGAGGAACTCTGGAGCTCTGTCAGAGTGACCATCGGGTTCTTGGTCACCTCCCTGACCAAGGCCCTTCTTCCCCGATTGCTCAGTTTGGCCAGGCAGCCAGCTCTAGGAAGAGTCTTGGTGGTTCCGAACTTCTTCCATTTAAGAATGATTGAGGCCACTGTGTTCTTGGGGACCTTAAATGCTGCAGACATTTCTGGGTACCCTTCCCCAGATCTGTGCCTCGACACAATCCTGTCTCGGAGCTCTACGGACAATTCCTTCGACCTCATGGCTTGGTTTTTGCTCTGACATGCACTGTCAGCTGTGGGACCTTATATAGACAGGTGTGTGCCTTTCCAAATCATGTCCAATCAATTGAATCTACCACAGGTGGACCCCAATCAAGTTGTAGAAACATCTCAAGGATGATCAATGGAAACAGGATGCACCTGAGAGCTCAATTTCAAGTGTCATAGCAAATGGTCTGAATACTAATGTAAACAAGGTATTTCAGATTTTTATTTGTAATACATTTCCTAAAATTGATAAACCTGTTTTCGCTTTGTTATTATGGGGTATTTTTGTATAGATTGCTGAGAGAAAAAAATATTTAATCAATTTTAGAATAAGGCTAACGTAACAAAATGTGGAAAAAGTCAAGATGTATGAATACTTGTCGAAGGCACTGTATATTCCCAAATACTATGCACCTGTCATGGTGTCTTACATTTGTATGAGAAACATGAGTAAATATGCCCTGGGCTTGTATTTCTTTCCTCTTATTGACTTCTCAGTTTTTCCCTGTGGTGCTGCACCAAGTATTTGTTTATCTCAAGTGTTTTTATAATCCCTCAGCCAGCACGTGCTACAGGATTTATTATTGACACACTGCAGAGCCAGAGATCTAGAGCAAGTCTTAGCAGACATATGACAGGGAGGGACCTGCTGTCCTGTCCTGGCCAGCCACTACCTGAGACTGGAAACAGACAGCCTGCAGACCCAGCCGGGGCTTGCCAAACCTCCACACCCACCCAAACACATTGCATATCCACTTGAACACTCACATGTGAGCTACTTCTGTGTTTACGTTTGTGAGCGGCCTTTAGGACTGAACTACCATGCCATAAATGGTAGCCTAGTCAATAAATAATCAGCTTTTACAGGCCTCTCCAAGGCTAAGCTTAACTATACTGCCATATACTGTTCGGTGCTCCCATAATATACCATATACTTGGCCAAGAGCTCTATGTAAAGTATAGGGCCTGGCCTTTTTGTCAATTAACTCCAATTCAGAGGACATCATGGTATGACAGTAGAGAAAATATAGGGGGCCATAGGAATTTGGATTGTGAATTGTCTTTGATGTTCACCCAGTAGGATAGTAGTACATAGCTTTTAGCAAACTCCAGAGGATGCCACATGTAACTCAGAGAAGACAAAAGAGCCATACACTCACTGGCAAGCCAGTTAGAATTGAGGTCAGTGCAGACAGACAGTAGTGTTAATTGTGGAATCGGCAGCAGGTTGGAGAGTGAGGCGAGCAGCTTCCCATCGTGAGGTCAGTAACCCTTACAGCCACTAATCTGCCTGAGTGGGTGAGTAGAGCCAGGCAGGCAGAGAAACGTGAGCATTGAGCACTTTACAAGCACAACAATCCTTCCGCCCATCTTCCTCCCCCCTATTCTATCCTTCCCCTTGTTTGCGCTCTGCTGTGCTGTGGGTCAGGAAGCTACACACACGACGCTGTAAGCCTGGTAAGGCTGCTAGTATTTTGTGCAATGACCGGTCATGGAGGGTGGCACACATTCGGCTCCATACGATGTTTACTCCACATAATGTTCGATTTATAACAGTCAGTGAATTATTGTTGATATAATATTAAAGCCAGGATCCAAATGTACAGTTGCAAATGCATCCTATGTAATATGAGAATGCAACATGACGATGAGCTAAGTAAATACTGTACATTACAGTAAACATCATTGACCTATGAGGAGTGTGTTTCTATGTCTATAACATTAACCTAGCTAGGAGTAGAGAAGTATGTCACTGTCTCAGTTAAAGGTGAATTGGATGTGCACTCTGTGGCTGAAACAGATGCTGCAGCAGGAGGAAGCATTCACAGCTTGTCCAATTTCACCTGCCCCCAGTGGGCCAAAGGGCCTCAATGGGGGTGAAAAGAATGAGTTATATTATGTTATGGATTGCCTGCATGTCTATTTATATTGTATGTATGAGTTTGGGACAGATGTTTATGCAAGGGACATATGCTATAGGAATCAGGACTAATTGATTTGCTTAGAATACAATAAAGCGCGCATGAGGTGGGAAAATGTGACTACAGATAAAGTTAATGCATGAAATCGCTGATCCACTGACCAACCTCCCCCCTTTCCATCACCTCAGGCGGCATCACAACAGAAGTGTCCGAGAGAGAGAAGACAGAGCTGAGAGAGATATTGAACTGTAGGGGAGGAGGTCCTGGGAAATCACGCGCCGCACGCGGCTCTGCAAGTGCATCAACGTGAGGATGAATTGAGAATGCGAGGAGTGCATTCAGTGGGAAGACTCACGCTGCATGAAGCTCCCGTCAGAAGTCAGAATTTCTAAGCACCGCACGCGGCATATAGTCTCTGTCATAATTAAAGAGGAAAAATAAATAGAGCAGGATGTAGCGTTGGCTGAGGATGTTCTGAGTTCGCTCCAGAATCATTCGCCGCTCACTCCAAGGAGACCCATGCACCGCATAGCACAACCTGGTCTCAGAGCACTTCGTGTTATTCTGTATGTAAATCAGGAACACTCCATTTAGTATGATATGTTATGTTTGGTATGGTTACATAAGACATAGTGGATGGGTGGGTGTGGTATGGTTACATAAGACAGGGTGGATGGGTGGGTGTATAACACAAACATCTAGCAAACCAAGTTCGAATCTCATCACAGACAACTTTAGCATTTTAGCTAATTAGCTACTTTACAACTACTTAGCATATTAGCTGTCCCTTCACCTAACCCTTTTAGCTAACCTAAATCCTAAACTTAACCCTAACCCCTAGCCTAGCCAAATGTAGGCACATACAAAAGGCAAATAGTTACCGAATACGTTATTGAATTAATTTTTTTTACCAATAAATGATGAACATAGTAAAGTATGCAGAGCTCTGACACGCCCCATTGCCCTCTACAGATAATAACTGACATGGAACCCATGGAACAAGTTCTGACTTCAGATGAGAGCGTCATGCAGCGTGAGTCTTCCCACTGAATGCACTCCTCGCATTCTCAATTCATCCTCACGTCGATGCACTTGCAGAGTGCATCATCATATTTGTTCACCTATTCCACTTCCAGCTGTTAAGTGGTTCCAGTCCATGTGATGGAAACGACTGTGGAAACGGGTGCCTTGACCCAAGCCGTTTCCACGGTCGTTTCCATCCATGTACTGGAACGTGACTGCAGAGTTAGTCAATTAATTACCACTCAACAGCCGGATGTGGAATAGGTGAACAAATATTATCAAACAATATCACTGCTCCCGCCTCCAATAGTAATCACAACACTTCTCCTACCTATTTATTATCTCAATGCCAACCGGTTGGTATAGAGCAGGGGTTTCCAAACTTTTTCACTCAGGCCCCCCTTCCATCATTGGGGAATATCCCATGGCCCCCTGCGCACGCACGTCTATTTCTGTGTGCACAAGCACTATTCTTGACGCAAATTGTTCACACCCCTCTTGTTGGTGGAGATAATTTTGCCGGTTTAAAGCTTAGTTCCTGAAATTCTATACATTTTGTCATGTGGTGCGAAGAACATTTAGCAGTTTTAAAGCTTATTTTCGTGCAATTCTATAAATTGTGACATGTCTAATGTGTATTTGTGTGATTAAAAAATTACAACAATCTATGGGCTAAAAAGAGTTGCAAAGAAAAAGCCATATCTCAGGCTGGCCAGTAAAAAGAAAAGATTAAGATGGGCCACAGACACTGGACAGAGATATGGCTTTTTCTTTGCAACTCTGCCTAGAAGGCCAGCATCCCGGAGTCGCCTCTTCACTGTTGACGTTGAGACTGGTGTTTTGCGGATACTATTTAATGAAGTTGCCAGTTGAGGATTGTGAGGCGTCTGTTTCTCAAACTAGACACTCTAATGTACTTGTCCTCTTGCTCAGTTGTGCACAGGGGCCTCACACTCCTCTTTCCATTCTGGTTAGGGCCAGTTTGCGCGGTTCTGTGAAGGGAGTAGTACACAACAGTTTTCAGCTGTGCTAACATAATTGCAAATATTTTTCTAATGATCAATTAGTCTTTTAAAATGATAAACTTGGATTAGCTAACACAATGTGCCATTAGAACACAGGAGGGATGGTTGCTGAAAATGGGCCTCTGTATGCCTATGTAGATATTCCATAAAACATTTTTTTTTTTTTATCAGCCGTTTCCAGCTACAACAGTAATTTACAACATGAACAATGTCTACAATGTATTTCTGATCAATTTGATGTTATTTGAATGGACACATTTCTTTTGCTTTTCTTTCAAAAACAAGGACATTTCTAAGTGAAGCCAAACTTTTGAACGGAGGTGTATATAAAAAAGGGGGGCGCCCCACAGTTTGGGAACCACTGGTATAGAGAATAATTTCATTTAGATACGCACGAAAACAAAATAATCTGCCCACTGTTTGCAAAAGGCACCGAATGCGTTGGAACCAATGACAGCTCGCTCCACGTGAGTTTGTTTTTATGAGGAAAAACAGGAAGTGGATCAAAGCTGCGTGAACTTCCGTCACTGTCACGTATCATCATCGTCAAACTTAGTAACATTTTCAGAGTACACCTTTGCAGGCTTAAAAGAAAACACCCACTTCTTGGGATATTACAACTTTCATAACTTATATCAAATCAGGGTTCATGCATGGGAGGATAATGCACAAAAAGCATGACGGGCTACAACGATGAATTGTTCTAATCTCACAATTTGATAACATATAGAATTGGACATACAGTGCTAGCCTTATAACATTGTTTTCAATCGTATTAACTCGAATGCCTTTCTAACATATGCTGATGAAGAGACACTTTTAATGAAAAACCGCATCATGGGAACGTATTTGCGCATCATTACGCACGGCTGCAAAGATAAACCATACCAATGCAACACAATAACAAAAATGTTAAAAAATAACAAAAAAAAACTTAAGCATTCTCAACTAAACAGGTATAACTCCAACGCCAAATGCAATATTGAGCTACAAAAAAGATTGCAACAAATATAATCACAATCATAGTACTTACCACCTGGAGTGTCCATGTTTCTTGATGTGTCTTTTGTTTGCTGTGGTGAATGATGCTGACTTTTCGATATATAGCTGCAGGATCAATACTCAAGTGGAGACAGGTAGGAGTCGAGAACTAGTTATGCGTGGATAACTGACCCATAGAACGAGCGCGCGGTTGAAGACAATCGTATTGATCTGCCAAACGACTTAAACTTCCGTCGTATACTGTAAGCACAGTTATGTCCAGCTGTATGCTTTGCAGAACAATGTCTAATTGTCTCAGGTGTGCAGGAGAGATTTTCTCGGAAGTTACCTGAATCTGTTCTGCGCTCTGAATAACTCTAGGCTACTAGACTAGTGAGTTGCTTGGTTCAGCGGATTTGAGTGTCACAAGCCGAGAACAAACAAGTGATTTTCTGAAATCCCAAGAATACACAGCCCCATCAGCATCTCCGAGAATGAACTGAATTTAGCCAGGCTAGACACACCCAATAATACACAAACCCACCACTTCCACATCAATAACGTTTTCAGGTAACTGAAATCAATGTGACTCGCTCCTGGTGTCCTCTCTCAACTTCGGTTGTGTCTGT
This sequence comes from Salvelinus namaycush, assembly GCF_016432855.1. Lineage (NCBI taxonomy): Eukaryota > Metazoa > Chordata > Actinopteri > Salmoniformes > Salmonidae > Salvelinus > Salvelinus namaycush. The sequence goes on from NC_052322.1 coordinate 14,545,015, forward strand.
TTGGTTAAAGGGGTGCATCTCATCTCACTATATGTCCCCTGTTAATTCACTCTACTGTCACTCTCTCCCTCCTTCCTTTTACTATTGGGTGTGTTCTCATTGGCCGGTACCTAGAGCTGAGGGGAGTTTTAATGTGCTTATTCAACCTGACCTGCTATGTGTTTACTAAAGCCATGATGCATGTGCACTCTGCATGTGCCGGGACGAGCGCTCAGCGCTGCCCTACTGACATACATTTTATGCATAATACTGAGCGTGCGATAACGAGAGGTGGGAGGATGAGGCACATGCACAATGGGCAGGGCTCACCGTGACTGGTATGGTAGTTGTTACAAAGATTGGGCGCGTTGTATTACTGACACATGACAGATTTTACAAGGTCCTGGATAGGTATTTTAAGTATCAGCAAACCATATTATATGTTAAAGCAATCGGTCAGTCGATTACACTGTCGATTATGTGACACCCAACCATTGGTTGATGCATGCAATGTCTGAGCAGATGAGTGCGACCATTATCTATTATATTGACAAGATAGTCGAGGGACCGCTCTAACAATGGAAATACATGTCCTCAAAAATGGAAGGCAGGCGGGAGGAGGCGAGATTAAGTAGGACCATTCTAGCCAATGAGAGGGCAGATAGGCGCCAACAGGCACAGCTCTGATATAATATCGTTTATTTTCAAAGTTGCCGAAATGCTACCTAACCATTATGAAACTTCTATTTGATCAAATAAGCCTCACGTAGGAAATTAGCAATTCTTTTTTGCTGTTCACTGCCGGTGAAAAAACTGCTCACTGCCAGTCCTTGATGCTCGATTCAAAATGCATGTGACGAAGTGGAGGATTATAATAATGCACAGCCTATAAAACGCTGTAGGCCTACATGTAAGTGTAGCCTACATAACAATATAGCTTACTAATGGTAGCTTACACTGATGTCTCCTCGCCAGGAGAGGGCGTAATCAGTCTATGGGTAGGCTCCACCAGGCTTTCACCCCATCAGCCTGGAAGCAGAGGCTACATCTTGAATACAACCAAGGTGGCTAATGGGGTTCATCATGAATTGAGGTGTACCATATGCATATTCAAGCTGTTGGATGTAGACTACGTCCCTTTTCAACACACTAACACAATGCATATAAATCAAAATACAAATGGGGGGGACTCATGTGAGATTCGAACCCTTTGCGCAATCTGCGACAATTACGTGGACCCGTCACTTTACACAGAGAGCAATTTGACCGCTCAGTCAAATACACGGGAGAGTTGCTTTGATGATCAGAACATGCTGTTGGACTGAGGTACTGTATGTTAAGGATGCTTCCGTGAACAAGTGTTGGAACACGTCCATCTACGTTAACGATTTAATTGGTTGTTTCAGGATATAATCACTGCTATCTGGTGAGGTGCGCATAGGGCTAATGTGTGCCATTATCTAATGGGACCAGCTACAATTTAGAGTTCTGTCACGTCAATTGGTTGATACTCATTTTGAGCCAGAGAAATTGTTTACATTTAAATGGTTGCTTATGTTCGGAAGTATGGCCCCTTTGTCATACGTTTGTATGTATGTGTGTGTGGACGTGTTTAACTATATTTGTGGGGAACAGAAGTCCCAACGAGAATAGTAAACAAACAAAAATGTGACCAACTACGGACATTTTGTTAGTCCCCACAAGGTCAAATGCTATTTCTAGGGCGGTTAAGGTTAGAATTGCTGTTAGGAGCTAGGGTTAGTTTTAGGGTCAGGGTTAGGTTTTCGGCTTAAGGTTAGGGTACGGGTTAGGGAAAATAGGATTTTGAATGGGACTGAATTGTGTGTCCCCACAAGGTTAGTTATACAAGACTGTGTGTGTGTTAATGGAGGAAATGTAGACTATGCCAGTATAACATACAGTATTTTAGTTTTAGTCAATTCAGGGGCCCATCAAGTGCAACTTATTCCTGTTATAGATTGGGCCTACAATGTTAATTTACTAAGACATGCCCGCAGTGGTCAAAATGGTCAAATGTAGCTTGTGTACACATAATGGTCTTAAAGAAGGTCTCTTTCCTTTTGAATTTTGTTCTCACCTGTGGAGCCTGCACAAATAAATGCCTGCTGGTTTGCAAGAAGAATGCGCCCCTTGGTGGCTGAATTATAAATATGGTAACAATCAATTGCAGTTCATTCTTTTGTCACTAGAGGGAGTTGTAATCCCATCGTTGTCATCTCAACCCCCCTTTATGGCATTCTTGCAGCTTTCAGATTTTTTTTCTCTTTGGGATGATAGTCGAGATGGCCCATTGAGCAGACAACAAATGTAGGCCTAATTGATCAGATAACGTTTAGATTAATATGCAGGGGTTTTTAGGTACAGGGCCTGCTCAAGGCATGAGCGACATATGCAGTTGCTTAGGGCCCCAAAAAATATTAATAAACAACTTTTGTTTAAATTAAGTTGGGGTCTCATCTTACTGTTGAGCGGTAGAATAGTAGAATACACAATGTGCAAGTACGAAATTTGGTTGCGCATCATCAATTTTTTGTCTTGTTATATCTGTCGCTGACAGTCACTCAATTAGCCATGTCAGCTAACAATTTTTCGATTGATAAGTTGATCTAGCCAGCTATCTAAACTTAATGACTGAATACCGACTGGGCATGGAGGGGCCCAGTCACTCTCACTCAAATATCATTAAAATGGCATAAGGGTGGCTATACAGTGCATTGGGAAATTATTCAGACCCCCTGACTTTTCCCACATTTTGTTACGGGGGGGGGGGGGGGGGGGGGGCAACCAAATCTTGTTTAGGGTCCCAGAAAGGCAAGAGCAGGCCCTGTGTAATTATGACGATTGAGATAGGATACCATGATATTAGGGCTAGGCCTATTAGGCCTACTTGATGATGATGTTGTGTAAACACGTTGTTCATCTGTTTGTCTTTCTCAAGCAACATTGCATGAAGACTTGACTGGGTCGTTCTACGCTTGTGCTGCCTTTTTGTCACTGGTGTTACCTATATTTTAGATGACAATTCAGGCTTTCCAGAATGTAATTTGACTATTTAATTTGCATATATAATCAAAGACAGAAAGGGTTAATGATAATATTAAGAACATGTTTTGATTAGTAATAATGTACTTTAAACGGGTATGTGTAAAGTTATATTGTATGACATTATTCTATGAACACCAGTGACAGTAACACCATGCAGTGACAAGTAAGACCAGTGACAGTAACACCAGTGACAAATAAGCAGACAAGATGGTGGCCACAGTAGCTCAAACCACACTTCTTAAATTGTAAATAAATCACTTAATCATGTGATTTGATCAATTATTTTAAACACATATATTTTTTCGTTATTGTAAACTGTCTAACACCATTGACACATATTAAGGCCTTGCATAAAAGTACAAAATTAATCATCAAATTGCCAACATATGAAGAGAGAGTGCAGACTCATGTGCTTTTCAAAACAGCCCCGCCTCCAATGAACCTTTGACCCAGGAAGAAGTTGTCAAGGATGTAGAATTTTTTCAAGGTGGTGGTTTTTATAAAGGGTAACATCTTCTGTCATGTCTTGTGGGTTTCATAACCATGTCTATAACAATTCAATAATGATGTGACGGGACATGGGAATCAGTTTAACCATTTATCTTGAATGTGCTCGGTCTACAATACATAGAACCCATAGTAAGTTGTCTTCCTATAGGATACCACAAAGCTGTTCAAGTCCCTTGACCCTGAGATGCTTTTAAGGCATGTTTCATGGTCTACAAACCTCTCCGCCAACCCTTTGGTAGATGGATGATACGGCGCGGACCTGATGGGTTGTACGCCATTCACCTGTTGGAACGTGACCATTTCTTGCGACACTAGCTGTGGTCCGTTGTTCCTAACGAGTTGCAGTGGCAGCTAAACACTTCTCCAAGCATCTCGATGGTCTTCACAGCAGTAGTACATGATGGCAACATCTGGCCACTTGCCATGAGCATCCACGACCACAAGAAACATTCTGTCTTCGAATGGACCTGCAAAGTCGATGTGTATGCATTGCCATGCCTCCTCCGGCCAATCCCACGGATGAAGAGGTGCAAGTTGTGGTACGTTGCGCACCTTAAGGCATGAGGAACATGTTTTTACTTTTTCATCAGTGCTTCCATCTAATCCAGGCCACCAGAAGTGACTTTGTGCGATTTCCTTCATGTGAACCATTCCACAATGACCTGAGTGTAGCTGTTGCAACACTGGTTTCCTCAACGAAGGTGGAATGATATCTCTCCTTCCCCACAGCAGACAACCGGACTGTACTGACAGCTCAGTTCTCCTGGAAAGGTAAGGTTTCAGTTCCGGAGCATTTCCTGAGGCTCTACCTTTGATGATGATGTCCATCACTTCAGATAACACTGGGTAATTTCTGGTGTTTTTCCAGACTTGTGTTGAAGTGACTGGTGCATTTTCCACTTGTTTGAGGTAGAAGATGTCCACTTGGCATGAATCTGGCTTGACCACAGGCAACCTGGAAAGTCCATCTGCGTTGCAGTGCAGTTCTGACTTGCGGTACTTGATGTTGTAGGTGTGTGCTGACAACAACAAAGCCCAACTTTGCATTCAGCTTGCAGCAAGTGACGGAATCACAGTATGCGGTCCAAAGATGCTCGTCGTCTGTAAGAAGGGTGAACTTCCTCCCATAGTTACGAACTCCAGAAACAATGGTTGGATTCGGAGAATCTTGTTTCTCCTGGTTGGAGAGTCCTTTAGCGGCCTTTTGGCAAACTCCAAGCGGGCTGTCATGTGCCTTTTACAGACAGGTGTGTGCCTTTCCAAGTCATGTCCAATTAATTGAATTTACCAAAGGTGGACTCAAATAAAGTTGTAGAAACATCTCAAGGATGATCAATGGAAACAGGATGCACCTGAGTTCAATTTCAAGTCTCATAGCAAAGGGTCTGAATACTAATGTAAATACGGTATTTCAGTTTTTTATTTTTAATACATTTACAAAAACCTGTTTTGGCTTTGTCATTATGGGGTATTGTGTGTAGATTGATGAGAACATTTTTTAAATGTAATCCATTTAAGAATAAGGCTGTAGGCCTCCCGAATGGTGTCGTGGTCTAAGGCACTGCATCGCATCGCAGTGCCACTAGAGATCCTGGTTCAAGTCCAGGCTCTATCTTAGCCAGCTGTGACCGGGAGACCCATTTGGGCGGCGCACAACTGGCCCAGCGTCGTCCGGGTTAGGAGAGGGTTTGGCCGGCCGGGATGTCCTTGTCCCATCGCGCTCTAGCAACTCCTGTGGCGGGCCGGGCGCATGCACACTGACACGGTCGCCAGGTGTGTGGTGTTTCCTCCGACACATTGGTGCGGCTGGCTTCTGGGTTAAGTGGGCATTGTCTCAAGAAGCAGTGCAGCTTGGCTGGGTCATGTTTTGGAGGACGCACGGCTCTCAACTTTCACCTCTCCCGAGTCCGTATGGGAGTTGCAGCTATGGGACAAGACTGTAACTACCAATTGGATACCATGAAAAAGGGATAATTAAAAACATTTTTTTTAAATAATAATAAGGCTGTAACAAAATGTGGAAAAAGACAAGGGGTCTGGATACTTTCTGAATGCACTGTACATATGCATTGATAACACCTTTATGGAATCATTCACAACCCCTTCATGAATGTTGCAGTATCATTCATCATAACTTTCAGTATCAACCATATGTAATCTTCAAAACAAAAGTCCTGTTTTCATTACAGTATTTTAAGTTATTTTATAGTAAAAATATCTGGTTGGATTGAACTGGATGGTTGCTGGTGTTACTGACTGGATTAGTTATTTGATAGTTTCTGCTGAGTTTAAGCCAAGTTGTTAGCTAGTGATTTCAGTCAAGTTTACACAACATGTTCATTTGACACCAATTGCCCTGGTGCCATCCAGATCTGCCATTCAGATTTGAAATTGTTGAAATACTTTGAGGGTTTGCTTGAGCCTGCCTGGAGTGCCAGATTGATGGATTTTGCACTGTTATATAGCACTTTTCTACCAACTTAGGTACTCAAAGTGCTTTACATAGTAGGGGGGAAACTCACCTCATCCACCACCAATGTGTGGCACCCACCTGGGTGATGCACGATGACCATTTCTGTGCCAGAACGCTCACCACACATCAGCTGGAGAGGTGAGGAGTGATATATGCCAATTAGGAATGAGGGGGATGATTCGATGGCCATGATGGAATGAGGTGTCATGGGATTTTTTATGACCACAGTGAGTCAGGACACCCGTTTAACATCCCATCTGAAAGACGGCACCCTACGCAGGGCAATGTCCCCTTCACTGCCCTGGGATCTCCTTAGAAGAGAGGGAAAAGTGCCCCTTACTGGCCCTCCAGCACCACTTCCAGGAGAATCTGGTCTCCCATCCAGGACCAAGCCTGCTTAGCTTCAGAGGCAATCCAGCAGAGTGTGTGTGTGTATGAGTATTCCTGTTTGATGTGGATGAGTTTGTTTGTGTTGTGATTAGCAGTAGGGGGTGGGTGGTACAGTATGTGGGAAGTAGTACATAAAAACATAGATTTTGGTATGTTATTACATGATTAGTTGAATTTATTACATTATTCCTAAAAAAAATCACGGGTTAATGTAATAAGTACCGGTTAATCTAATAACTTATATAACTTATATCACTTACCGGCAAGTTATTACATTTACCGGTTTCATTACTTTCAAAAATCTGAAAGTTATTACAAATAAAAAAGTTATTACATTTACCGGTGTTATTACATTTATCGTTGTCACAGTGTATTTTTGTAGACTTAGTCTGACACAAGAGATACAGCTGCAGCTGCTCCATACGCACCTCCATACGCACCAGCTGCCCCTCTAGCAAGGGAGAGGCATGGTAGTCGTGCGCCCCCCCTTTTAACAGTCAGTATATTCAGTGTGACTTCCTCGTCTGATGAGTCACTCACCTCAGTGTTCTCCTGCTCAACAGCAGGAACATGTCTCTTTTTCTTTTGTTGGAATGTCTCTTTCTTGTTTTCAGTCTTTGACGATATCTCTGAGCTCTTTTTGTTTCTGTAGGCTTGTTCGATGTGTCCCTTTTTATTAACAGGCCCAGCAATTCATGCCCTTACACCAGCATGTAGACGTCTGATGCCCCGCTTTGCCACAGTGGAAGTATGTGCCTTGTTTTCCCCGTCTCTGATTTTAAGTTGCATTTCTGTGCTCTCGTCCTGATTAACTCAAGTGCTGAGCCTTTTTAGCAGCTAGTTCCATTGACAAACGGACTTCAATGACCATTGCCAAGGTCAGATTACTTTCAGTCAATATTCTCTTTTATGTAGTTTCACTCCGTAGCCCACAGTCTGCCTCTAGTGGTGTCATTTAGAACAGGGCTCCCCAACTGGCGGCCCGTGGGCTGAATTTGGCCCGTGGGTGGTTTTATTTGTCCCCACAAATTTTCTGAGCAAATGGATAAATACTTTTTGGACACAGAAGACTGTAAAAACACCAGGAAATCAGCTCAAATTGACTTTAATCCCCCCCCCCCCAAGTATTCTCACGCATAATAGAGAGACACGTGTGATTGTATAGAAATGTAAGCAAGGTTTATTAAGTTTTAGTCAAATATTATATCTGTTTGGGATTCTTGCGGTCAAATTGCAGCCTACAAATGATTTGTAATTATGTTCTGGCCCCTTAGACCATCCGCTCAAGAGAAAATCGGCCTGATTTAGAACATCATTGAGCTCTGATAGTTTCTTTAATGCAGCAGCAAACATTATAACTGATTCTCCCTTTTCCTGGTTTCTTCTGTGGAACCTTTCAGCAATAACCTTTCAGGTTTTGGTGAAAAATGTCCTTTAAATATTGCCACAATATCCCCATATGTCTTATTACCTGGCCTGTCTGGCTTTAGTAGGCTGTGTAGTAAATTAAATGTCTTTGGTCCCATTACACAAAAAATGTAGGCACAATTTATTCTTCATTAATGTGATGTCCAAGAACAAAATATTCAAACCGTTCTGTATATGAGGTCTACTGCTCAACACTTCATTAAACTGTTAAATATTTCCAACAATTCCTGACATTTTTTCGTTTCACAATAGGCTCCCGATTGTCACTCACTTCGATATTGTCCTCAACCATGGCAATGTTCTGTTCTGACAATATTTTCCTCAGTCATGAGATCATTCACTTCACTCATTGACATCTCATCCTTATGTTCGCTCATTTAGCAGTTTTTAATTGCAAAGTTTGGTCTTCACAGTTGAATAAATGTCCTTTACTCACTGTATATTCCTCCCTTTTTAATCACATTGTTTTCCTGCTCCGATATCCGACTTGAATCCTTTTCTACTGTCCATGACGATGCTAACGCTCTCTCTTAGCTAACTCGACTGTGCACTTGGCTCTGCTAACAATACACTGTGCTAACATTAGCGTAGACTGCACCCCAGAAAATACGTTTTAAAATTGTTAAAAGCGACTTCTTCCGGAAATAATATTTCCTGTAGGTTCAGACTTACTAGTCGCCAATCTTTTGTTATGTCTCGTGGGTTTCATAACCACATCTTTATAACAATTCAATAATGATGCGATGGGAGACAGGAATCAGTTAACAAAGATTTATCTTGAACGTGCTCGGTCTTCAACTCATAGAACCCCCATGATGCTCTGCGACACAACCCCAATACACCACACCAATGACAGCTATTCCCTGTAAATATTTGTTTAGATTTAGTTGATATTTTTGTTTTTTTAAGGAAGCACTGTGCAAAAATCGCTCCGCCAATTCCTGGTTGCTGAAATTCTAGTAGTTTGTTTAATGTTAGTTTATGTGAAAAAAATAAAGTATAGTGTAGAGAATCATTGTGCCATCTAAACCGCTGTGAAATAGCTTTTCCATAACCAAAAATATTGTATTTTCATCTGTTTGAAGCTGGTGTAAAAAAAATGACATTAAAAGAAGCAAAAATTAAACTTAAGAACATGAAGCATAGAAACAGCGCACACAGAATAGATCTACCACTTCTTAGACTTGCTTTCAATGAAAATGAAAGATCTATAACAAATATTTCTATGTGAATTTGGTCTGGTCATCCAAAAAGTTACATATTGCGGCTTTAAGTAAATCACTAAATAAAGCTAATACTTTCTTTTTATTACATTTAAAGTGGGAGAAAAATATATATTTTAATATATCAATAAACCACAACTCATGACCCGAGGGACAAGCCAATTGTATTGTACTGACTGTATTTTACAATATATTTTTAAATGGTTTACAATTTGCAATGAAGGATCTCTCTGTACTTTGCTCCGTTCATCTTGAGGCACCTGAGTGGTGCAGCGTTCTAAGGCATTACATCTCAGTGCAAAAGGCGTCACTGCAGTCCTTGGTTTGAATCCAGGCTGCATCACATCCCGCTGTGATTGTCCCATAGGGTGGCGCACAATTGGCCCAGCGTCGTCCAGATTTGGCCGGGTTAGTCCGTGATTGTAAATAAGAATTTGTTCTTAACTGACTTGCCTAGTTAAATAAAGGTTACATTAAAAAAAAAATCTTTCCCTCTATCCTGACTAGTCTCCCAGTCCCTGCCGCTGAAAAACATCCCCACAGAATTATGCTGCCACCACCAAGCTTTACCGTAGGGATGGTGCCAGGTTTCCTCCAGACGTGACGCTTGACATCCAGGCCAAAGAGTTCAATCTTGGTTTCATCAGACCAGAGAATCATGATCTGAGAGTCCTTTAGGTGCTTTTTGGCAAACTCCAAGCGGGCTGTCATGTGCCTTTTACTGAGGAGTGGCTTACGTCTGGCCACTCCACCATAAAGGCCTGATTGGTGGAGTCCTGCAGAGATGGTTGTCCTTCTGGAAGGTTCTCCCATCTCCACAGAGGAACTCTGGAGCTCTGTCAGAGTGACCATCAGGTTCTTGGTCACCTCCCTGACCACGGCCCTTCTCCCTCGATTACTCAGTTATGCCCGGGCGGCCAGCTCTAGGAAGAGTCTTGGGGGTTCCAAACTTCTTCCATTTAAGAATGATGGAGGCCACTGTGCTCTTGGGGACCTTCAATGCTGCAGAATTGTTTTGGTATTATCAATAAAAACAGGATTTTGAGTCTCATAGCAAAGGGTTTGAATACTTATGTAAAATGGTTTTATTTTTAATAAATTTGCTAAACTTTCTAAAAAAAAACATTTTTGCTTTGTCATTATGAGGTATTGTGTGTAGATTGATGAAGATTTTTATTTGATTTAATCCGTTTTAGAATAAGCCCGGGGGTCTGAATGCTTTCCGAATGCACTGTATATTTTGGGTCATTGTCTGAGACTCCAGTCTTGTTTTCACCTCATTTAACACCTGATTTACGTAACAAAAGGCACATCTCAATAGGTGATCCAGGTAAGTCATGGCATGGCACAAGTGGGGGGGGGTGGGCCTTTCCTCTTTTGTTCTCTATTGCTCCTCTATTGTGCCTCAAGCAAGGCCGATGACATCACGGATTTCCACCAGACCAACTCGTTGAATGCCGTACTCCATAAAGTTTGCAGTTGTGTCCAAAAAAACAGATCTTGTTCAAAAAAAATGTTTAACCTTTATTGTGTGTACTTTATTTACACTTGGGATATCACTTTTCAATGGGAAAAGTACAAATAGCGATGGAGGACGTCTTTAAGTGGTTTTCCTGATGACCGGGACAGGAAAACGAAGAATGACCCAACTGTGTTCCATTTTTTTTGTCCAAATACCCAAACCTGTTTCATCTGCACTAATGTCCAAGGCCTACCTTCCATTTTATCATCCAATGTGTACAATTAGGTGCGTTGGCCTACAGGTGTAGCCTACTGCCAGGAAATATAGCGCTCTCCGGCTTTGCTCTTCTTACATAAATCATTCCCTGCCTGAATTCATTTGGTGTCTCGGATTCGAAGTGTGTCAAATGATGAAGTGTGTGTGTGTTGGCCCGATTCACGCTCATGTCATGATGAGAACATGTTATGGCAGGGCACGCAGATAATTACAGGGTGCTCTTGCTGTTTGGGGACTGAACAGAACAGAACAGAAGTTGCTGCCAACATACACACCTGCAAAACACCTTGTGCCTCAGGGATAAAGAGTGGTCTCTCTCTTTCTCTCTCTCTCTCTCTCTCTCTGTAACCCTAACCTTAACCCGAAAACCTTACCTTAACCCTAACGCTAGCTCCTAACCCTAACCCTAAAACTAACCCTAGCTCCTAACCCTAAACCTAATTCTAGCCCTAACACTAATTCTAACCTTAACCCAAAACCCCCTACAAAAAAGCATTTGACCTTGTGGGTTCTAACAAAATTTCCCCAGTCAGTCAAATTTTTGTTTGTGTCCCCACAAGTTAAACACGTACACACACACACACACACACACACACACACACACACACACACACACACACACACACACACACACACACACACACACACACACACACACACACACACACACACACACACACACACACACACACACACACACACACACAGTTATATTTGGTTGAACGAGTTCTTTGTTGTGTGAAGTGATGCCAATTTAGCTGTGGGTGATGAGAGCTTTAACAAGTTTATACCAGGCTGAGCCTTTCTTCACAGTGAGTTTGCTCAGATTGCTTATAGAACGGCTGATTGTGCTTCAGAAAGCACACTTTATGAGTACAGAATGCAGAAAAATATTCTAAGAAAGTGTGGTATTATTCCTGCTTTTAACATGGGTTTACAATTGCATGGGAGACAGTAGCTCATCTGTATCTTTCTAGAGTTGTATTAATCACACTTTAATCATACTATGGTTCATTGATTCATAGATAAGGCATACAACTAAAGCTTTTTTTTTGTTGACATACACAATGTACTTTTGAGTAGCCTGTTTTCTCACAAGGGTAGCTTTATGTGCAGGGAGAGACGGCCGGAAGGAGGGATGGAAAGAAGGACCTTTCCTTTAGAGCTCAGAGATATGCTGTAATTACTTGAATCGCTTCCATATGTGACACTGGCTGCTTTCTAGCTGCCTGCCGGACTCTCTCTCTCTCTCTCTCTCTCTCTCTCTCTCTCTCTCTCAATTCAATTCAATTCAAAGGGGCTTTATTGGTATGGGAAACACGTGTTTACATTGCCAAAGCAAGTGAAATAAACAAAAGTGAGAAGACACAAAACAACAACAACATAAAACTATTAGAATTGAACTGAACATTTTTTCTAAAAGATAATGACATTTCAAGTGTTATATTATCAGCTATGTAGAGTGTTTTACCAATGTGCAAATAGTTGTTGTACGAGTCGCACATCTCATGTGGCCTTGCCCATAGGCCGATATGTTTTGATAAGGTTTGTATCACGACTAAAGGGGCCAGATATCTTCTTAAAATGAAGCACATTAATCCGCTTGACATTGGGTTTAGATGCTGAATGGCATACATAAGCAGCGCGTGAGTTTCAAGTTTGAGGAAGATCATTTTCACCATAAGAATGCACCGTTATAATAAAAGCATTACATGCATAATCACATTTGCGGTCAATTTTAAGAATGGTGTTTTCCCGCTAATTGATTGCATTTTGGAATATTTGAGCTTATAGCCTACTGTGCATTGCTGCGGTTATAATGTGAAGAAATAGCCCAATAGTTGATCAACATTTTAAGCTAAATGTTCTGATCTGTCGCATCAGCCTCATTGCTGAAAAAAGTATTTTTGATACTAGTGGTTTTAATAATAACTGTCCCAGACTATGTTTATTTATTTCTCACACAGAATAGAATAGGTCAACACTATCCCCCATAGTACAAAAGTTGACAGGCTCTAGTGCGTTTGCTGTTCGTTAGGCCTACTCATCTGGTTAGCTAATGAAAAGTAAATGTGGACAGTTCTTCCAAGATCTTCAATGTGCGCCTCGGAATTGGATAAGGACACGCACAGTTGCGTTCCCGATGTGTCTGTCTTCCCTTGTAGCCTGTGAGAAAGGGCATTGGCTAATAAGAATTGAGCTATCTGAGAGAGCCATGTGTTAGAGAGGTGCTTCGGAGCACACAGCCGGGAGAAGGGAATTCTAATTATTATTATTTTATTTTATTTCACCTTTATTTCACCAGGTAGGCAAGTTGAGAACAAGTTCTCATTTACAATTGCGACCTGGCCAAGATAAAGCAAAGCAGTTCGACACATACAACAACACAGAGTTACACATGGAGTAAAACAAACATACAGTCAATAATACAGTAGAAAAATAAGTCTATATACAATGTGAGCAAATGAGGTGAGATAAGGGAGGTAAAGGCAAAAAAAAGGCCATGGTGGCGAAGTAAATACAATATAGCAAGTAAAACACTGGAATGGTAGATTTGCAGTGGAAGAATGTGCAAAGTAGAGATAAAGTAAATAAATAAATACAGTAGGGGGAGAGGTAGTTGTTTGGGCTAAATTCTAGATGGGCTATGTACAGGTGCAGTAATCTGTGAGCTGCTCTGACAGCTGGTGCTTAAAGCTAGTGAGGGAGATAAGTGTTTCCAGTTTCAGAGATTTTTGTAGTTCATTCCAGTCATTGGCAGCAGAGAACTGGAAGGAAAGGCGGCCAAAGGAAGAATTGGTTTTGGGGGTGACCAGAGAGATATAGCTGCTGGAGCGCGTGCTACAGGTGGGTGCTGCTATGGTGACCAGCGAGCTGAGATAAGGGGGGACTTTACCTAGCAGGGTCTTGTAGATAACCTGGAGCCAGTGGGTTTGGCGACGAGTATGAAGCGAGGGCCAGCCAACGAGAGCGTACAGGTCGCAGTGGTGGGTAGTATATGGGGCTTTGGTGACGGATGGCACTGTGATAGACTGCATCCAATTTATTGAGTAGGGTATTGGAGGCTATTTTGTAAATGACATCGCCGAAGTCGAGGATCGGTAGGATGGTCAGTTTTACAAGGGTATGTTTGGCAGCATGAGTGAAAGATGCTTTGTTGCGAAATAGGAAGCCAATTCTAGATTTAACTTTGGATTGGAGATGTTTGATGTGAGTCTGGAAGGAGAGTTTACAGTCTAACCAGACACCTAGGTATTTGTAGTTGTCCACATATTCTAAGTCAGAACCGTCCAGAGTTGTGATGTTGGACGGGCGAGCAGGTGCAGGCAGCGATCGGTTGAAGAGCATGCATTTAGTTTTACTTGTATTTAAGAGCAATTGGAGGCCACAGAAGGAGAGTTGTATGGCATTGAAGCTCGTCTGGAGGGTTGTTAACACAGTGTCCAAAGAAGGGCCAGAAGTATACAGAATGGTGTCGTCTGCGTAGAGGTGGATCAGAGACTCACCAGCAGCAAGAGCGACATCATTGATGTATACAGAGAAGAGAGTCTGTCCAAGAATTGAACCCTGTGGCACCCCCATAGAGACTGCCAGAGGCCCGGACAACAGGCCCTCCGATTTGACACACTGAACTCTATCAGAGAAGTAGTTGGTGAACCAGGCGAGGCAATCATTTGAGAAACCAAGGCTATTGAGTCTGCCGATGAGGATGTGGTGATTGACAGAGTCGAAAGCCTTGGCCAGGTTAATGAATACGGCTGCACAGTATTGTTTCTTATCGATGGCGGTTAGGATATCGTTTAGGACCTTGAGCGTGGCTGAGGTGCACCCATGACCAGCTCTGAAATCTGATTGCATAGCGGAGAAGGTATGGTTGGATTCGAAATGGTCGGTAATCTGTTTGTCGACTTGGCTTTCGAAGACCTTAGAAAGGTAGAGTAGGACAGATATAGGTCTGTAGCAGTTTGGGTCAAGAGTGTCCCCCCCTTTGAAGAGGGGGTTGACCGCAGCTGCTTTCCAATCTTTGGGAATCTCAGACGACACGAAAGAGAGTTTGAACAGGCTAGTAATAGGGCTTGCAACAATTTCGGCAGATAATTTTAGAAAGAAAGGGTCCAGATTGTCTAGCCCGGCTGATTTGTAGGGGTCCAGATTTTGCAGCTCTTTCAGAACATCAGCTGACTGGATTTGGGAGAAGGAGAAATGGGGAAGGCTTGGGCGAGTTGCTGTGGGGGGTGCAGTGCTGTTCACCGGGGTAGGGGTAGCCAGGTGGAAAGCATGGCCAGCCGTAGAAAAATGCTTATTGAAATTCTCAATTATAGTGGATTTATCGGTGGTGACAGTGTTTCCTGTCCTCAGCGCAGTGGGCAGCTGGGAGGAGGTGTTCTTATTCTCCATGGACTTTACAGTGTCCCAGAACTTTTTTGAGTTTGTGTTGCAGGAAGCAAATTTCTGCTTGAAAAAGCTAGCCTTTGCTTTTCTAACTGCCTGTGTATATTGGTTTCTAGCTTCCCTGAAAAGTTTCATATCACGGGGGCTGTTCGATGCTAATGCAGAACGCCATAGGATGTTTTTGTGTTGGTTAAGGGCAGTCAGGTCTGGAGAGAACCAAGGGCTATATCTGTTCCTGGTTCTAAATTTCTTGAATGGGGCATGCTTATTTAAGATGGTGAGGAAGGCATTTAAAAAAAATAACCAGGCATCCTCTACTGACGGGATGAGATCAATATCCTTCCAGGATACCCCGGCCAGGTCGATTAGAAAGGCCTGCTCGCTGAAGTGTTTCAGAGAGCGTTTGACAGTGATGAGTGGAGGTCGTTTGACCGCTGACCCATTACAGATGCAGGCAATGAGGCAGTGATCGCTGAGATCTTGGTTGAAAACAGCAGAGATGTATTTAGAGGGCAAGTTGGTTAGGATGATATCTATGAGGGTGCCCGTGTTTACGGCTTTGGGGTGGTACCTGGTAGGTTCATTGATAATTTGTGTGAGATTGAGGGCATCAAGCTTAGATTGTAGGATGGCTGGGGTGTTAAGCATGTTCCAGTTTAGGTCGCCTAGCAGCACGAGCTCTGAAGATAGATGGGGGGCAATCAGTTCACATATGGTGTACAGAGCATAGCTGGGGGCAGAGGGTGGTCTATAGCAGGCGGCAACGGTGAGAGACTTGTTTTTATAGAGGTGGATTTTTAAAAGTAGAAGTTCAAATTGCTTGGGTACAGACCTGGATAGTAGGACAGAACTCTGCAGGCTATCTTTGCAGTAGATTGCAACACCGCCCCCTTTGGCCGTTCTATCTTGTCTGAAAATGTTGTAGTTAGGAATGGAGATTTCAGAATTTTTGGTGGTCTTCCTAAGCCAGGATTCAGACACGGCTAGAACATCCGGGTTGGCAGAGTGTGCTAAAGCAGTGAATAAAACAAACTTAGGGAGGAGGCTTCTAATGTTAACATGCATGAAACCAAGGCTATTACGGTTACAGAAGTCATCAAAAGAGAGCGCCTGGGGAATAGGAGTGGAGCTAGGCACTGCAGGGCCTGGATTCACCTCTACATCACCAGAGGAACAGAGGAGGAGTAGGATAAGGGTACGGCTAAAAGCTATGAGAATTGGTCGTCTAGAACGTCCGGAACAGAGAGTAAAAGGAGGTTTCTGGGGGCGATAAAATAGCTTCAAGGTATAATGTACAGACAAAGGTATGGTAGGATGTGAATACAGTGGAGGTAAACCTAGGTATTGAGTGATGATGAGAGAGATATTGTCTCGAGAAACATCATTGAAACCAGGTGATGTCATCGCATGTGTGGGTGGTGGAACTGAAAGGTTGGATAAGGTATAATGAGCAGGGCTAGAGGCTCTACAGTGAAATAAGCCAATAAACACTAACCAGAACAGCAATGGACAAGGCATATTGACATTAAGGAGAGGCATGCTTAGTCGAGTGATCATAAGGGTCCAGTGAGTAGTGAGGTTGGTTGGGGTAACGGCGATTCAGACAGCTAGCCGGGCCATCGGTAGCAAGCTAGCATAGGATGGAGGTCTGTTTTTAGCCACCTCGTGCGTTTCCGACGGTAGATTAGTGGGGTTCCGTGTGGTAGAGGGGATCAATCCAGTTGGCAAAATAGATATAGTTATAGTGACCCAAGAAAAACTGTCCGATAGACCTATTCAGAGGGGTCCATTATATTCAGCCCAAGGGCACAACGGCCACAGGCCACAAAAGGCATGGATTTTTTTGTGCCATTAAGACCACACAAAGGGGATGCTGCCGGGAAATTCGAGGCATTATCAAGTGCTTGTCAAATTGTGAATGAGATACTGATGAAATGTGTGCAGCCTGCGCAAATAACAAAGCAGAGTTGCATCATGGATCCTTACAATGTATTAAAAATACGAACATTGGGCTATATGTTCTGATCACAACTTAAGTTGCATAATTAACTGTAAATGAAGCCTATAGGAAGACGTGTATCTTTGTTAACTGCTCAACACAAAATAGCCGCATGTCCTCACTCCCTCAGAAATGTTTTGGAGAAAACATCCTTTCTGTTTTATTCAGCTATGTTCAATTGTGTTCTTCATACTATAAAATAATTGAAATCATGCCACAGAATTCTAAGCAAATCTTGTCTGCTAAATGAACTAAGGACAAGGAGTATGCTATTCTGTTCTTCCGAAATACACTACATTTTCTTCATATCATGTTCCTTTAGACCTGTCTAAAATACATCATGGATTTATTGTGATCGTGTAGGCTATGGATTTATTAGACTTTATAAAATGTAGATGTCCCAAAGGTCTGCATCAGTGGCTTGTAGGCTATGCGTGGAAACGTGTTTATGTTAATTAACGGTCAATTACTGTGAGACCGGCAGTTATTTGCTTGACAATCACTGGCTGACAAAATGTCATGACCGCCACAGCCCTAGCCTGTGTGATCTGTGGGAAATATGTGTCTCTAAATTAGTCATACATTTGGCAGGAGGCTAGGAAGTTCAGATCAGTTTCCAACTCATTTTGTGTGCAGTGGGCACATAGCCTGTCTTCTCTCGAGAGCTAGGTCTGCGTCTCTCAATAGCAAGGCTATTAATTTTGGGTCAGTCACAGTGGTCAGGTATTCTGCTACTGTGTATTCTCTGTTTAGGGACAGATAGCATTTCAGTTTGCTCTGTTTTTTGGTTGATTCATCCAGTGTGTCAAGTAGTTATATTTTTGTTTTCTCATCATTTGGTTGGGTCTAATTGTGTTGCTCTACTGGGGCTCTGTGGGGTTTGTGTTTGTGAACAGAGCCCCAGAACCAGTTGGCTGAAGGGACTCTTCTCTAGGTTCACGTCTCTGTAGGTGAGGGCTTTGCGGTGGTATGTGTGGGCATCGCTTCCTTTTAGGTGGTTGTAAAATCTTACAGCTCTTTTCTGGATTTTGTTAACTAGCGGGTTTAGTCCTAATTCGACAGAGCCGCAAGAGTTGTGACCAATTTTTGTTGGTTGTTTTGTTGTAGTTGTGTCTAGGGGGGCATATTTGGGAGGGAATGCTGTCAACTCCAGGTAGGTGTTTGTTCTCCTGTGTGCTAAGAATGTCGGGTTCTTGTCCAGTTCTGGCATTTAGGTCACCACAGACTAGTGTTCGTGGGCCTGGAAATGATTGACCTCTCCTTCTAGGATGGAGAAGATGTCTTCAATAAAGTATGGGTATTCTAGTGGGGGATATAGGAAGCACACAGGAGTACATTTTTCTCTGTTGAGATAATTTCCTTTAGAATTTCTAGCCAAATGTAAAATTTTCATGTTTTGATTAATTTAATGGAGTGGGTTAAGTCTGATCCATACCAAATGAGCATTGTTTGGGGTTTTGCGTTGTGCACACAATTATATTTTTGCATAATTCTGTATGCAGAGTCTCAATTGGGTGTTTGTCCCATTTTGTGAATTATTGGTTGGTGAGTTGACGCCAGACCTCACAACCATAGAGGGCAATGGGTTCTATAACTGATTTAAGTATTTTGTTGCCAGCTCCTAATTGGGATGTTGAGTTTTATGTTTGTTTGGATCGAGTAGAAGACTTGTTGCCTTGTCTCTCAGATCGTTCATAGCCTTGTGGAAATGACCTATGGGGCTGATGTTTAGGCTGAGGTAGGTATAGTTCTTTGTGTGCTGTATTTGTTTTCCTGGCTACTGGACCTTTTTTGTAACATCATTGTTTTTGTCTTGCTGAGATTCACAGTCAGGGCCCAGGTCTGACAGAATCTGTGCAGTCCGTCTAGGTCAGCATTTCCCAAACTCAGTCCTCGGGACCTCAAGGGGAGCACGTTTTTGTTTTTCCCCTAGCGCTACACAGCTGATTCTAATGATCAAAGCTTGATAATTAGTTGATTATTTGAATCAGCTGTGTAGTGCTAGGGCAAAAACCAAAACGCTTTCCCCTTGAGGTCCCGAGGACTGAATTTGGGAAAACATGAACTAGGTGCTGCTGTAGGCCATCCTTGGTTGGGGACAGAAGCACCAGATCATCTGCAAACTGTAGACATTTGATTTCTGAGTCCAGTAGTGTGAGGCCAGGTCCTGCAGACTGTTCTAGGGCTCTTCATTGATATATACTGTATGTTGAAGAGGGTGGGGCTCAAGCTGCATCCCTGTCTCACCCAACATTCCTGAGGAAAGGAATCTGTGTGTCTAGTGCCAATTTTGACTGCACACTTGTTGTTTGATAATGTCATATGTTTTTCCCCCAACACCGCTTTCCATCCATTTGTATAGCAGTCAAGAGCTTTTTTGAAATAAACAAAACATGAGAAGACTTTGCTTTTGTTTTGTTTTGTTTGTCAGTAAGGGGATGCAGGTGTCTGGCGTACGGTATTTTGGTAAGAAGCCAATTTGACATTTGCGCAGGACATTGTTTTCACTGAGGAAATGTTGGAGTCTGGTGTTGATGATACTGCAGAGGATTTTTCAGAGATGGCTGTTGACACAGATTCCACTGTAATTATTGGGGTCAAATTTGTCTCCACTTTTGTGGATTGGGGTTATCAGTCCTTCGTTCCAAATATTGGGGAAGATGCCAGAGCTGAGGATGATGTTAAAGAGTATAAGTATAGCCAATTGGAATTTGTAGTCTGTATGTTTTATCATTTCATTTTGGATACCATCAACACCACAGGCCTTTTTGGGTTGGAGGGTTTGTATTTTGTCCTGTTGTTCATTCAATTGAAGAATCCAGTGGGTTCTGGTAGTCTTTAATAGCTGATTCATTCTTGTTAATTTCTTAGGTTCTGCTTGACATGTTTTGATTTGATAGGGAAGCTGAAAGGTCAAATATTCAGTTTAGACTTTCTACTGCCAAGTTTATACCTAGTTTATGCTATTGGAGTGAAACATTTTGTCCAGGAAGTTGTCTGAAAGGGATTGGTTTTGCTGTTGCCCAATAGTTTTTTGCTAGATTTCTAAACTTCTTTCCCTCCGTCTATAGCAGTACTTAATATTATGTAGTTTGTTCAGCTTTGAAGCCTCATGATTGAGTATTGCTCTTTTTTAAGTAGGCTGTGATTTTGCTGTGATCTGATAGGGGTGTCAGTGGGCTGACTGTGAACGCTCTGAGAGACTCTGGGTTGAGGTCTGTGATAAAGTAATCTACAGTACTACTGCCAAGGAATGACTTGTAGGTGTACCTACCGTAGAAGTCCCCTTGAAGCCTACCATTGACTATGTACAGACCTAGCATGCGACAGAGCCGCAAGAGTTGTGACCAATTTTTGTTGGTTGTTTTGTTGTAGTTGTGTCTAGGGGGGCATATTTGGGAGGGAATGCTGTCAACTCCAGGTAGGTGTTTGTTCTCCTGTGTGCTAAGAATGTCGGGTTCTTGTCCAGTTCTGGCATTTAGGTCACCACAGACTAGTGTTCGTGGGCCTGGAAATGATTGACCTCTCCCTCTAGGATGGAGAAGATGTCTTCAATAAAGTATGGGGATTCTAGTGGGCGATATAGGAAGCACACAGGAGGACATTTTTCTCTGTTGAGATAATTTCCTTTAGAATTTCTAGCCAAATGTAAAAATATAATGTTTTGATTAATTTAATGGTGGGTTAAGTCTGATCCATACCAAATGAGCATACCCCCCTGAGTCTCTTCCCTGTGTTTGGTGGACGGTACTACCAGCTCTCTGTAACCTAGAGGGCAACCAGTTGGTCCATCTCCTCTATACCATGTTTCATGCAGGATGACCATTTCAGATTTCTTTGGTGAAGTCTGGGTTTCTCTCTTCTTTTTCAGTTTCTTCCTCTCCCTCCTGTTTTTTCTCCCTTTTTGCCTTCGCAGAAACCTTCTCTCTCTCTCTCTCCCTCCCCAGCACTCAGAGCTTTTTAGCAAAACCACTGCTTAAACAAAGTCTATCTCAGTCAGAACATCCTGGCACATTTGGATCCACAACTTGTGGTGATTGAATTAGAACGAGCCAGCCAGGGAGAGAGGGGGGAGAAACTGAGAAGGAGAGAGAGAGGAGGCAGAGAGAGAGAGAGGGAGGGGAGAGAAAAATAAGAGGGGGTTTTAGGTGCGAGGAAGAGAAAGATGGGGAGAAAGATGGGTGAAAGTGAGTAGAAGAATACGGAAAAGAATAAAAAACAGGAAATATAGAAAAAGAATGTGGTTTCGGCTGAAAGAATTCCGGCAGAGCGGGAGGAGAGCGGGAGGCAGAACGGAGAGAGAGAGAGAGAAGGAGAGAGAGGGAGAGGTGGAAAGAGAAAGAAGGAAAATTAGGCAGAAAGAGTAATAGCTATAGTAATGTTTTTTGACAGAGCTGGGTTCGCAAAGGGTTCATGGTGACATCATGGGCGATTTTGAGGAAAGTATAGACAGGAGGGCCATTCACCTTTCATTGGACACATGTTAGGGAATAGGGCTATGTACACTGCTTGTGCTGGCACACATGCCTGCCGCTAACTGTGTGGAAAACGCTTCATTGCACCCCCCCCCCCACATACACACACACACTCTCTCTCTTTTCTCTCTCTCTCTTTCCCTCTCGTCTCTTTCGTCCAGAATAAACCCCAAATAAACTCTGTATGTGCTTTTAGGCTCCTATATAAACAGATGTATTTGTTGTTGAAACATAGTAATCGTTGTAGTTGCCCAAAGCCTCCTTGCCTAACACGCACTATACTATTCTCCTAGCATCTCATTTTCCATTGAGTTGTATTCCTCTGTGTGTGTATGTTTTCCTTCATGGCATTCGGAGTGTAAAAGTGTGCGTTTTGCCAGCAGGCTGAATGAATGAGCTCTTTCATTTCACAGGATGTGTATTTAACTTGGCAACTAAAAACGGACTATGCGTAAGTGAGTGAGTAGGTAAGTGTATATTTACGTGTGTGTGTGTGTGCTTGAGTATGTGGGGGAACTATGTGCTTGTGTGTGTATTTGTGTGTCTGTCTGTGCGTGTGTGTGTGTGCACGAGAGCGTGGCTGCCTTGCGCCCCCTACATGTGCGGCACCAAACTCAGTCTCAGTTCGGCACCAAACTTCACGACATCAATCTGAATGCAATAGAAATAGTGGAAATAGGGAAATAGTGATATCTTTATAGTGATCTCTTTAAAGACATCTCGTAGCTGATTAAAACCTGCCCACCAGCAGCAGCAGCAACAGCTCCCTCTATCACCCACCTTTTTACCTTGTGTGTGTCATTCATTACCAGTAAAGCACTGCCAGAGAGAGAGATAGAGAGAGGAGGGAGAGAGAAAAACAGAAAGAATGAGGAAAAAGGGGAAGGAGAGACAGAAAGTGAGCGAGACAGAGAGAGTGGAAGGGAGAGAAGGAGAGCGATAGTTATTGAGAGAGGGAAAGAGGGAGAGAGAGAGAAGAGAACAATCTCTCTCTTGATTTCTTTCTCTTTCTCCCCTCTCTCTCCCTCCCTCTCTCTCTCTCTCTCCTACTCAACCCCTCCCTCTCTCCTTGATTCCCTTCCCCAACCTCCCTCCCTCTATCCCTCCCTCCTTCCTCTCCTATTTTCTAATTCTCCTCTGCCAGCTAGCCCCAGGCTTATACACTTCTATGGTTTCTCAGAATGCACATAAGTAGAAACAGACATACACTGGATTACAATATTTTCAGGAATATTTTAATCTTCAAAAAAATATACCCTCTCTACCAACAAGGAGTCATGGAGAGTCCATTCTATAGTACTGTGGCATGAAGCATTGTGTGCTGATTTACACAAGAAGTACTGCTACTGAACCAAAACGGGTTCAATGGCTTGGCTGCTGGCTTGTTGTCAGAGAATACTACTGTTTCAGAATTGATGATGCCAGCCAGGGGGTTATGATGTCACAGACGTGACCTCAAATAGTGAGGTGGCGGTTTGGTTGGCCATTTTCCTAGTGCTGACCACAGAGAGAGCGAGAGAGCGGGGAGGGGGGGTTTGTTAGAGAGTGGAGGGAGAGTTAGAGAGGGGCTGAGGGGCAAGAGAGAGAGGGGAATGAGAGGGGGTGGGAGAGAGAGCAGGGAGAGGGAAATAGAGGGGGGGAAGAGAGAGGTAGAGAGAGAGGGAGGGAAGAGAGAGAGGGGGAGGGAGAGAAAGAGAGATGGGACTCTGATCTATCTTCATTATCCTCCACTCTGCAGTCTCCCAGACAGTCACATCATAAATCTCTCACTGTAACACACTCCACTGACACTGAAACACAAACACTATTAACCCCTGAACTTCCCTGTAGTTGCAACTACTGACGAGCACACACTAATACACACACACTAGTACACACACACTAATACACACACACACACACACACCACACCACACCACACCGCACACACACACAGTTCAATACACAGGCACACATAGTAAAAGTAAAGAAAAACCCTTGAATGAGTAGGTGTTCTAAAACTTTTCACCGGTATTGTACCGTTTTAGAACACCTACTCATTCAAGGGTTTTTCTTTACTTTGACTATTTTCTACATTGTAGAATAATAGTGAAGACATCAAAACTATGAAATAGCACATATGGAATACTGTAGTAACCAAAAAAGTGTTAAGCAAGTCAAAATATATTTGATCAAATAGCCACCCTTTGCCTTTAGGACAGCTTTGCACACTCTTGGCATTCTCTCAACCAGCTTCATGAGGTAGTCACTTGGAATGCATTTCAATTAACAGGTGTTTCTTCTTCAAAGTTATTTGTGGAATTTATTTTCTTCTTAATGCGTTTGAGCCAATTAGTTGTGTTGTGACAAGATAGGGGTGGTATACAGAAGATAGCCCTATTTGGTAAAAGACCAAGTCCATATTATGGCAAGAACAGCTCAAATAATCAAAGAGAAATGACAGTTCATCATTACTTTAAGACATGAAGGTCAGCCAGTATGGAAAATTTCAAGAACTTTGAAAGTTTCTTCAAGTGCAGTCCCAAAAACCATCAAGCACTATGATGAAACTGGCTCTCATGAGGACCATCACAGGAATGGAAGACCCAGAGTTACCTCTGCTGTAGAGGATAAGTTCATTAGAGTTACCAGCCTCAGAAATTGCAGCCCAAATAAATGCTTCACAGAGTTCAAGTAACAGACACATCTCAACATGAACTGTTCAGAGGAGACTGTGTCAATCAGGCCTTCATGGTTGAATTGCTGCAAATAAAACACTTCTAAAGGACACCAATAACAAGAAGAGACTTGCTTTGTCCAGGGAACACGAGCAATGGACATTAGACCGGTGGAAATTTGTCCTTTGGTCTGGATTCTAAATTTTAGATTTTTGGTTCCAACCGCCGTGTCTTTTTGAGATGCGAATTTGGTGAACGGATTATCCTCCACATGTGTATTTCCCACCGTGAAGCATGGAGGAGGAGGTGTTATGGTGTGGGGGTGCTGTCTGTGATTTATTTAGAATTCAAGGCACACTTAACCGGCATGGCTACCATAGCATTCTGCAGCGATACGCCATCCCATCTAGTTTGGGCTTAGTGGGACTATAATTTGTTTTTCAACAGGACAATGACCCAACACACCTCCAGGCTGTGTAAGGGCTATTTTACCAAGAAGGAGAGTGATACAACAGTAGCTAAGATGGGGAGAAGTATGTCCATAATAAAGCGCTGCTCTACCTTCTTAACAGCACTGTTAACAAGGCAGGTCCTACAGGCCCTAGTTTTGTCGCACCTGGACTACTGTTCAGTCGTGTGGACAGGTGCCATAAAAAAAGACTTAGGAAAATTGCAATTAGTTCAGAACAGGGCAGCACGGCTGGCCCTTGGATGTACACAGAGAGCTAATATTAATAATATGCATGTCAATCTCTCCTGGCTCAAAGTGGAGGGGAGATTGACTTCATCACTGCTTGTATTTTTATGAGAGGTATTGACACGTTGCACCGAGCTGTCTGTTTGAACTACTGGCGCACAGCTTGGACACCCCCACAAGACATGCCACAAGAGGTCTCTTCACAGTCCCCAAGTCCAGAACAGACTATGGGAGGTGCACAGTACTATATAGAGCCATGACTACATGGAACTCTATTCCACATCAAGTAACTCATGCAAGCAGTAAAATTAGATGTAAAAAAACACCTTATGGAACAGCGGGGACTGTGAAGCAACACAAACATAGGCACAGACAGATGCATACACACACACACACACACACACACACGATAGCATACGCACTATACACACACTTACACATGGATTTGTACTGTATACAGTTGAAGTCGGAAGTTTACATACACCTTAGCCAAATTCATTTAAACTCAGTTTTTCCACAATTCCTGACATTTAATCTGAGAAAAAATTCCCTGTCTTAGGTCAGTTAGGATCACCACTTTATTTTAAGAATGTGAAATGTCAGAATAATAGTAGAGAGAATGATTTATTTCATATTTTATTTATTTCATCACATTCCCAGTGGGTCAGAAGTTTACATAATCTCAATTAGTATTTGGTAGCATTGCCTTTAAATTGTTTAACTTGGGTCAAACGTTTCGGGTAGCCTTCCACAAGCTTTCCACAATAAATTGGATGAATTTTGGCCCATTCCTCCTGACAGAGCTGCTGTAACTGAGTCAGGTTTGTAGGCCTCCTTGCTCGCACACGCTTTTTCAGTTCTGCCCACAAATGTTCTATAGGATTGAGGTCAGGGCTTTGTGATGGCCACTCCAATACCTAGACTTTGTTGTCCTTAAGCCATTTTGTCACAACTTTGGAAGTATGCTTGGGGTCATTGTCCATTTGGAAGACCCATTTGCGACCAAGCTTTAACTTCCTGACTGATGTCTTGAGATGTTGCTTCAATATATCCACATAATTTTCCTTCCTCATGATGCCATCCATTTTGTGACGTGCACCAGTCCCTCCTGCAGCAAAGCACCCCCACAACATGATGCTGCCACCCTCGTGCTTCACGGTTGGGATGGTGTTCTTCGGCTTGCAAGCATCCCCCTTTTTCCTCCAAACATAATGATTGTCATTATGGCCAAACAGTTCAATTTTTTTTCATCAGACCAGAGTACATTTCTCCAAAAAGTACGATCTTTGTCCCCATGTGCAGTTGCAAATCATAGTCTCGCTTTTTTATGGCGATTTTGGAGCATTGGCTTCTTCCTTGCTGAGCGGCCTTTCAGGTTATGTCGATATAGGACTCATTTTACTGTGGATATAGATACTTTTGTACCTGTTTCCTCCAGCATCTTCACAAGGTCCTTTGCTGTTGTTCTGGGATAGATTTGCACTTTTCACACCAAAGTACGTTCATCTCTAGAAGACAGAACGCGTCTCCTTCCTGAGCGGTGTGACGGCTGCATGGTCCCATGGTGTTTATACTTGCGTACTATTGTTTGTACAGATGAACGTGGTACCTTCAGGCATTTGGAAATTGCTCCCAAGGATGAACCAGACTTGTGGAGGTCTACAATTTTTTTTCTGAGGTCTTGGCTGATTTCTTTTGATTTTCCCATGATGTCAAGCAAAGAGGCACTGAGTTTGAAGGTAGGCCTTGAAATACATCCACAGGTACACCTCCAATTGACTCAAATGATGTCAATTAGCCCATCAGAAGCTTCTAAAGCCATGACATCATTTTCTAGAATTTTCCAAGCTGTTTAAAGGCACAGTCAACTTAGTGTATGTAAACTTCTGACCCACTGGAATTGTGATACAGTGAATTATAAATGAAATAACCTGTCTGTAAACAATTGTTGGAAAAATGACTTGTGTCATGCACAAAGTAGAGGTCCTAAACGACTTGCCAAAACTATAGTTTGTTAACAAGAAATTTGTGCAGTGGTTGAAAAACGAGTTTTAATGACTCCAACCTAAGTGTATGTAAACTTCCGACTTCAATTGTATATGTGGTAGTGGTGGAGTAGGGGCCTGAGGGCACACAGTCTGTGAATCTATTGTAATGTTTTTAAAATTGTATAAACTGCCTTAATTTTGCTGGACCCCAGGAAGAGTAGCTGTTGACATTGGCAGCAGCTAATGATAATAAACTCAGCAAAAAAAGAAACGTCCCTTTTTCAGGACCCTGTATTTCAAAGATAATTAGTAAAAATCCAAATAACTTCACAGATCTTCATTGTAAAGGGTTTTAACACTGTTTCGCATGCTTGTTCAATGAACCAAAAACAATTAATGAACATGCACCTGTGGAACGGTCGTTAAGACGCTAACATCTTACATACGGTAGGCAATTAAGGTCACAGTTATGAAAACTTCGGACACTACAGAGGCCTTTCTACTGACTCTGAAAAATACCAAAAGAAAGATGCTCAGGGTTCCTGCTCATCTGCGTGAACGTGCCTTTGGCATGCTGCAAGGAGGCATGAGGACTGCAGATGTGGCCAGGGCAATAAATTGCAAGACAGCGCTACAGGGAGACAGGACGGACAGCTGATCGTCCTCAAGGTGGCAGACCACGTGTAACAACACCTGCACAGGAGCGGTACATCCGAACATCACACCTGCGGGACAGGTACAGGATGGCAACAACAACTGCCCGAGTTACACCAGGAACCCACAATCCCTCCATCAGTGCTCAGACTGTCCGCAATAGGCTGAGAGAGGCCGGGCTGAGGGCTTGTAGGCCTGTTGTAAGGCAGGTCCTCACCAGACATCACCGGCAACAATGTCACCTATGGGCACAAACCCACCGTCGCTGGACCAGACAGGACTGGCAAAATGTGCTCTTCAATGACGAGTCGCGGTTTTGTCTCACCAGGGGTGATGGTCGGATTCGCGTTTATCGTCGAAGGAATGAGCGTTACACCGAGGCCTGTACTCTGGAGCGGGATCGATTTGGAGGTGGAGGGTCCGTCATGGTCTGGGGCGGTGTGTCACAGCATCATCGGACTGAACTTGTTGTCATTGCAGGCAATCTCAACGCTGTGCGTTACAAGATATCCTCCTCTCTGATGTGGTACCCTTCCTGCAGGCTCATCCTGACATGACCCTCCAGCATGACAATGCCACCAGCCATACTGCTCGTTCTGTGCGTAATTTCCTGCAAGACAGGAATGTCAGTGTTCTGCCATGGCCAGCGAAGAGCCCGGATCTCAATCCCATTGAGCACGTCTGGGACCTGTTGGATCGGAGGGTGAGGGCTAGGGCCCATTCCCCCCAGAAATGTCTTGGAACTTGCAAGTGCCTTGGTGGAAGAGTGGGGTAACATCTCACAGCAAGAACTGGCAAATCTCGTGCAGTCCATCAGGAGGAGATGCACTGCAGTACTTAATGCAGCTGTTGGCCACACCAGATACTGACTGTTACTTTTGACCCCCCCTTTGTTCAGGGACACATTATTCCATTTCTGCTAGACACATGTCTGTGGAACTTGTTCAGTTTATGTCTCAGTTGTTGAATCTTGTTATGTTCATACAGATATTTACACATGTTAAGTTTGCTGAAAATAAACACAGTTGACAATGAGAGGACGTTCCTTTTTTTGCTGAGTTTAAATACAAATGCAAATGGAGTGCTGCATCAGATGACCTGGCCTCCACAATCCCCCGACCTCAACCAAATTGAGATGGTTTGGGATAAGTTGGACCGCAGAGTGAAGGAATAAGCAGCCAACAAGTGCTCAGCATATGTGGGAACTCCTTCAAGATAGTTGAAAAAGCATTCCAGGTGAAGCTGGTTGAGAGAATGCCAAGAGGGTGCAAAGCTGTCATCAAGGCACAGGGTGGCTATTTGAAGAATCTCAAATATAAAACATATTTTGATTTGTTTAACAGTTGTTAGGTTACTACATGATTCCATATGTGTTATTTCATAGTTTTGATGTCTTCACTATTATTCTAAAATGTAAAAAATAGTACAAATGCAGAAAAACTCTTGTATGAGTAGGTGTTCATAAAGCTTTTACCGGTACAGGCATAATTCCATAAGAAAGCACCACATGGTCAGTATATTTTGTTAACAGAGGAGGATGCACATAGAGCGCACACCCACAAGCATGGCTTGAACATGCACATGTATAAACACATGTGCACACACCCTCACAAATCCATGAAAATTGGACATTTAGTACACTTAATAGTATCAATATAGAGCGGATATTATGATGTTGGCATATTTTGTTACAGTATTTCGCATGTTAAGAAATCAGATCATTTGTGTAGAACGCATTCAGGGATTCTGCTGACGTCTCCACTTCGTGAGTCCTTATTAAACAACAAATCACACCACATTTTATTTGTCACATGCTTTGTAAACAAGAGGTGTAGACTAACCGTGAAATGCTTTCTTAGGGGCCCTTCCCAACAATGCAAAAAAAATATATAAAAAATAATCTTTATAACACAAGGATATAATAAATACACAATGAGTAATGATAACTTATATACACGGGATACCAGTACCGAGTCGATGTGCAGGGGTACGAGGTAATGGAGGTAGATATGTACATATAGGTAGGGGTAAAGTGACTAGGCAACAGGATAGATAATAAAACAGTAGCAGCAGTGTTTATGATGAGTCAAAAGAGTTAGTGAAAAGAAGGTCAATATAGATATTCCGGGTAGCTATTTGGTTTGCTATTTAGTAGTGTTATGGCTTGGGGGTAGAAGCTGTTCAGGGTCCTGTTGGTTCCAATTGCTGTGCGGTAGCAGAGAGAACAGTCTGTGACTTGGGGAGTCTGTGACAATTTTTAAGGCCTTCCTCCGACACCGCCTGATATAGAGGTCCTGGATGGCAGGCAGCTCGGGCCCCCCACACGCACTACCCTCTGTAACGCTTTGCGGCCGGATGCCAAGCAGTTGCCACCTTCTAAAATGAAACAAAACTATGAACAGGGCAGGTTATGAAGCTCTGGGCTGTGTGGCTTAGTAAAACCACTTCCTCTTGGGTTGGGTGCATGTAAGGATCTGATGCCAGCCTTGTCTCTCGCACCTCACTGTCTGTTACTGTAAACATAAACAACACAGGCTGTGTACAGGTGTACTTTCTGCGTGATGCTAGGTTTTACTGCATTGCTTGCTCTTTGGGTTTTAGGCTGGGTATCAGTAAGGCACGTTGTGACGACTGCTGGTGTAAAAAAAAAAAGAAGAAAAAGGTCTTGGCTTGATTCATTGATTGATTGTATGCTGTGAAGAGAATCATTTCCACAGAGGACTATGTCCAGTGTAAGCATCTGGGAGATAGCGCTATGAACAGAAAGGGAACACAGGGACATAGAAAGGGCTTTGAATTGGTTCTAATGGCTTGATTTCGTTACGGAGACATATTGAGGTCAGGTTCATTTAAACACCGACATTCAATTACTATCAATGGGCCAGTAGAGGACACTCAGAAGGAAGGAACTAGCTGTGTCAGGCTGCGTCTGAATTCCCTACATAGTGCACTACTTGTGACCACCCTGGACCACTCTATTCCCTACATAGTGCACTACTTGTGACCACCCTGGACCACTCTATTCCCTACATAGTGCACTACTTGTGACCACCCTGGACCACTCTATTCCCTACATAGTGCACTACTTGTGACCACCCTGGACCACTCTATTCCCTGTATAGTGCACTACTTGTGACCACCCTGGACCACTCTATTCCCTACATAGTGCACTACTTGTGACCACCCTGGACCACTCTATTCCCTGTATAGTGCACTACTTGTGACCACCCTGGACCACTCTATTCCCTATATAGTGCACTACTTTTGACCACCCTGGACCACTCTATTCCCTGTATAGTGCACTACTTTTGACCACCCTGGACCACTCTATTCCCTATATATAGTGAAAAGGGTGGCATTTCAGACACAGCCCTGATGTTTAGGAGGAGGACTTGGACAGCAGATGTGATGATGTGGTAGTTGGGAGAAACCAGGTGAAGGTATGCTGGATGGGATTGTTACATTGAGCGTCATGGCGGTGACTCGCTGTCATGCTGAAGCTGTAGAGACAACACATGGTGAAGTGTGCTGGGTTCGCCTATTCCAGAGAGGATTTGTATATGTTGAGACATAGAGAGTTGTATTTCTGTAATGAAGAACTACTGAGCTTGTGCTAGATTCTAGAAGCCCTTGAGAGCCCTCTTCTGTGTTCTAGATGGGGTCAGAGACAACGCTGGTTAAGGTGCCTGTTGAGGTGCTTAAAGCCTGAGGTTTTTGGGGTGCCTGCCTTTCGAAGCAAAACAATGTCAAATCACAACATGACATTTAGAAACCAACGGCACCAGGCGAAGGCACTGCAGGCATACGCCCAGAACCACAAGAACCACAAGAACTGCACAACAAACACAGATCTGAAACATACAATCTCATATGGTGAGAGAGAGGCACATTTATGGGCACCCCGCCCAAACTACTACTGCTGCTGCCATCTTACTGGGGAGATCCCTATTGGGCCCCCGAGTGGCGCAGCGGTCTAAGGCACTGCATCTCAGTGCAAGAGGCGTCACTACAGTCCCTGGTTCGAATCCAGGCTGTATCACATCCGGCTGGGATTGGGAGTCCCAAAGGGCAGTGAACAGTTGGCCCAGCCTTGTCTGGGTTTGGCCGGTGTAGGCCGTCATTGTAAATAAGAATTTGTTCTTAACTGACTTGCCTAGTTAAATAAAGGTTAAATACCCCCCCCCCCCCCCCCCCCCTACTATCACTGTGTTTGGTTTTTGACTTTGACAATTATTCAGGTAATTTATTTTGGTAGACAGGGATGAGATTCTTTGCTAACACTTTATAATAACTAAGCATTTATGAATGAATAGTTAACATGATTTAGAATGCATTATTCACAAAAACCAAATAAAGAGTAACCAATACAGTTATGGGTTGAGAAAGTGGCTAGGTGAGTCAGACGTCTTGTAATGCATGCCTATGTGTTTGTGTACACGACGTTGAGAAAACATTGAATTTCAGCACATACAGCAACCTACTGTACTACATGCATGATACATACAACTCAACCCCCCCCTTGGAGGTTTCCCTCAAATGAAGCATGGTTAGCGGACAGGTTGACGTCTGTGTAGATACATAGTCAGCTATATTTGTATATCCGCTACCGGTTTCATGTTTGAAAATATCAAATCAAATGTATTTATATAGCCCTTCTTACATCAGCTGATATATCAAAGTGCTGTACAGAAACCCAGCCTAAAACCCCAAACAGCAAGCAATGCAGGTGTAGAAGCACGGTGGCTAGGAAAAACTCCCTAGAAAGGCCAAAACCTAGGAAGAAACCTAGAGAGGAACCAGGCTATGAGGGGTGGCCAGTCCTCTTCTGTCAAAATATGTCATTTCTTGGATGTTTGACTCTGTTTAGTTAAGTTAATACATTTCACACATAAAAAACACAAAGTAG
The DNA here is from genome assembly GCF_016432855.1 of Salvelinus namaycush. Classification (NCBI taxonomy): domain Eukaryota; kingdom Metazoa; phylum Chordata; class Actinopteri; order Salmoniformes; family Salmonidae; genus Salvelinus; species Salvelinus namaycush. The sequence goes on from NC_052322.1 coordinate 14,577,590, forward strand.
GGAAAGTTGGAGTTCTAAAGAGAGGAGAGAAAATGGAGGGGGAGAAAATGAGAATAAGGGAGAGAGGGAGAGAATTCAAAACTGAAAATGAAGCTTCCGGGGGCTTTTTCTCCCTCTAGGGATTTTATGGCCGGTGAAAAAATGTGCTGTATATTTGCAGTGTTGGATCATGTGACAAAGGCTGGCTTTATGAATCAGAGAGCATGATTATTTCTTAGTGGAAGAGGCGGAGAGAGAGTGTTGAATAAGAGAGAGAGAGAGAGAGAGAGAGAGAGAGGACGGAGAGAGAGCTTGAGAGAGAGAGAAAAGGGGAGGGAGTGAGAGAGAAACTCATTGCTATCCTCTTTGCTGTCAAAGAGACTGATGAACATACACAAATCCTTCCTCTACTCTTTTTCCTCCATCTATCAGTCTGTCTGGACCAGTATTCCATCTATCTGTCTGTTTGGACCAGCATTCCATCTATCTGTCTGTTTGGACCAGCATTCCATTGATCTGTCTGTTTGGACCAGCTTTCCATCTATCTGTCTGTTTGGACCAGCTTTCCATCTATCTGTCTGTTTGGACCAGCATTCCGTCTATCTGTCTGTTTGGACCAGCATTCCGTCTATCTGTCTGTTTGGACCAGCATTCCATCTATCAGTCTGTCTGCCAGTCTGCCAGCACGACATTAGAGTGGGTGAGTACTTTCTACTTTCAGGGAACTTTAGAAACAATATGAACTGTTGCTCGCCTCTTTTTCCTTCTGCCGTTCTGTTCTTTCTGCTCTTAGAGTTTGAAGTTAAAGTTAGAGAGTTTGGGAGAGGTAGCCTTAACAGAAACAGTTGCAATTAAAGACAGAGCTTGAGCGAATGAGGCAGAGAGTACATAGAGACAACTGATCAGGGTTTCCATAAACTGGACCAGGCTTCTCTAGTTGTATTTATTGCTGCGGATCGTGTCGGTTCAGTCCGTGTGCATTTGTATGTGTACGTCTCTCTCCTTGTGTGTGTACCGTATGTGTTTGCGAGGGTGTTTTTTTGGAACCGTGTATGTCTGTCCTTTACAACGTCTGTGTGTGCCTGTTTTACAGTGTGTGTATGTGTGCGTTTTTGTGTGTGTCAGTCATTTGCTGGGTTGCGTGCAAGTGTGTGCTACTTAGTGAATGTTAAGAGTGTTACCCCCAGAGCCCACAGTGTTTTTATTAGCATGTGTGCCTTTGTAAGTGTAAGTGGATACATGCCTGCCTGGGTCCGCTTGATCTACACTTTGCAATAGAGAGTGTGTGTGTGTGTGTGTGTGTGTGTGTGTGTGTGTGTGTGTGTGTGTGTGTGTGTGTGTGTGTGTGTGTGTGTGTGTGTGTGTGTGTGTGTGTGTGTGTGTGTGTGTGTGTGTGTGTGTGTGTGTGTATGTGACTGATCCATCCTTGACCTAATCGTTCCTACTTATTATTGTGACCACATGGACACAACAATGTGAACATTCAATCACAGACCGTCGTTTTCTACTTTCTAAACAGCAGAGCCTTTCGCCTCTGGACTGAGGTGTGTCTCTACTCTCTAAATCTGGGCTTAGTTTAATTGTCAGTGTATTGTAGGAGTTCCATTCATAGTGTGTAGTTGTTGGGTAAGGTTATAGACTTGGGTAAGGCGCAGACAGACGTGAATGCCTTGTTAACTGGTTCAGCTTGTTACCGTGGCGGCAGGCAGCGCCACGTTAATGAACAGGTAGGGCGTTACGGTTATGGAACACTTAGTGCTGCATGGTTTGAATATATCAGAGAGGGATCAATGATTCCGGCTAGCATCCATGTTGTCTTTGTAGTCCATCATGTTCTTCTGAAACCATGTATCTATTCTAAACCGTGTGTGTATCTGTGTGTGTCTGTTTGTATCTGTGTGTGTCTGTTTGTATCTGTGTGTGTCTGTTTGTATCTGTGTGTGTCTGTTTGTATCTGTGTGTGTCTGTTTGTATCTGTGTGTGCGCGTGTGTGTGCGTGCTCGCGTGTGTCTGTACGTGCGTGCGTGTGTTGCACTTCTGGTCTCTCTCTTTCTGTCTGGCCCGGACCAAAGTGACGTAAGTGTGACGTGAAGAATGTTTGGACTGTGACGGGTTTAAAGTAGCTGTCCAGTGTTTCCAGATTTCTATGAAATATGACCTATAATTAATAACAATATGAGTGAAGTCATTTCCCTTCCAACATTTTTTTATTAAGCATGTTAAAAAACAGCTTTTCTGTGTTGGAATGGTGTGGGTGTACCACAACAGCAGAGTGGGCGTATACAGGAAATTAAAAATATTCACACGAGTAGGCCGCTGATTGTCCAGCTCAACATCCTCCGGAGTATACCATCATTCTCTATGAGGAAATAGCAAGCATTTTTAAACGCTCACTTTGAGATATAAGTTTGAGGTGTTTTTTTTTATTTTTAAAAATGTTTTATTAATGCTTTGGCCACAAATATGAGCATAGGATGAGTCAACAACAGTATTTGAGTTAACGGAATATGATTTTCACCGGATAGGTACTTTAAACCACCCAGCGGACTGACTTTGTGAATGAGAGAGTGATGGATGGGTCTTCCTAGCCCATCATGATGTCAGTGTTACTCTGCTGCTGTCATATCAGCTTGACTCTCACTATCATCTCGACTTGGACTCAGTCAGTCACATCTGGTCATCTGGAACGAAACGGTAAATCATCACTATGGTTGTGTCCAAAAATGGCACCCTATTCCCTATTCCATATATAGTGCACCACTTTTTGACCCATGCTCCCTATAGTGTACTTGACTTGGAGTCAGTCAATCACATATGGTCATCTGGAAAACACCAGAAATCATCGCTAAGTCATCACTAAGTCATCCCTGAGTAATATCGCTCTGCTCTGTCTCTCAGCACAGCGTTGCTACAACTGTGGGAACTGCTTTGTGTATGTTTCTTTGGAAAGATGGACTGAGACAGGAGAAAGTTCCACATAGAGCTCGTTTCCCTATATACTGTACTTCCTATTGCAGTACCACGTCAACACATAGCACCATGGTGCTATCTTTTCACGGTTGGCAAAGGTTACATACAAATATTTTATTTAGCAATTGTAGAAGTACATTACTCTGAATACTTTTATATGGGACTCATTTAGGTCTTAAGAGGTAGGCTTTTATGGCTTAGTGTTATTTGTGTATTATCTGAAGGACTTATGGCTTGATGCGGTGCGTTACCAAAGGGCATGACAACAACAGCAGCCTCCTAACAAACACACTCCATATTTATTTTTAATGTGTGACGGAATGGTAGTTAACACGTCCAGGGACATGACAGGCTTGGCTGTGGAGTCTGGCTGAGATCACACACACACACACACACACACACACACACACACACACACACACACACACACACACACACACACACACACACACACACACACACACACACACACACACACACACACACACACACACACACACACACACACACACACACACACACACACACATCAACAACACAAGACTGCTCTATATACACACAAAACTGAGAGGGAGAAACATGTCACACACTTGTCAACTCAAAATAAAATTGGGAAAAGCGTTACAGTAATTGTTAGTTGTGAGTGTTTTTTTGTCACTTGAGTCCAGGTGAGAGTACGCCGTTTCAAAAAGAGACTATCTTTTAACAACATTGTCGCTGCACCAGAGAGAAAGCTTGATTAAATCAATGCCCACTTTGTTATTTCATTAGGTGTTTATTGGTCCACTTTTTCTAAAAATGGTGTCTCACATTTGGGATCAAATGGAAATGTCTGGCTCAAAGTCCCCAGGATATTTCACTATTTCATCACTCTGACAGAGAAATGTTTCAAACGAACCGCTTGGGAGACACGACTTTGAGATATAAGTCTGGGAGCTGTTGATTCCTGTCTCTGCCAAGAATTTCTATAGCAATTAAGTTCCAAGTGGTAGGGAAGGGCTAGCAGGGCTAGCAGGGGTAGGGAGTGGTTAGGAGGGGGGTAGACAGGTGGTCTTAGAAGAATGGAACAAGGGGCTCCTCTCCTCATCGCTACACTATATAATTAACATGGAAACTATCAGCTCGTGACTTCCTGTGTCTATTTTTGCAGGTGTGATTCTCTATGTGTAGGATGTACTAGCTAGACATTATCATTCCTGACTCTGGTCCCTTCTGATCCTCAATATACAACATATTTTTACACCTACCTGTACAGCTGTGTGTGTGTGTGTGTGCGTGTGCGTGTGCGTGTGCGTGTGCGTGTGCGTGTTTGTGCGTGTGTGTGTGTGTGTGTGTGTGTGTGGCACTCTTACAAATGTGTGTGTACTTGTCTTGGAGTGTTGCTTAGATTCCTGGGGCTCAAGCAGAGGTACTGACACACACATTATGTCTAGCTATTCTCACAGAAACAGATTGTTAACCCTCTCAACTGGGCAGAAAATGTCCATCTGCAAAATAGAATTGAAAACAACAATAGAAGCATGTAACATTAAAGTGAGCAATGCCGTAAACTCACAGCGGCTTAATCACCCCAACTGTGTCACTTTATATGCTAATGCCATCTTCAGTAATTACTACATTACACCGGTAGTGATAGTCCTACATTTGTAACTGTTGAGCTCTCATAAACTTTTATATGCTTTCACATATTCATCTCTCTCAGCCTTTCTCTCTCTCTCTCTCTCTCTCTCTCTCTCTCTCTCTCTCTCTCTCTCTCTCTCTCTCTCTCTCTCTCTCTCTCTCTCTCTCTCTCTTCCTCTGTCTCTCAGTCTGTTGGTCTCTCTGTCTCTCTCTCTGTCTGTTGGTCTCTCTGTCTCTCTCTCTCTCTCTATTTCTCTTGGTCTGTTGGTCTCTCTGTCTCTCTCTTTCTCTGTCCGTCTCAAGAAGTATGTTTCATCTCTCTCGTAGTGTTGTGTTCTCCTCAGGGCTTTCTCCAACCGTTAGTGTCTCAATGTCAAGCAGCTCTGACTCCACTGCTTTTTCTCCTCGCCGACTCCGCCTCACCATCATGGAAAGGAGCTGTCAGAATGACTTCATCACAGTCTCACTGAGTGTTTTATGTCTCCGTGTCAATTCTCACTCTTTCCATATTCTTTTTCCTCCACCGTCCGCACCGACAACACAGTAATGTTCTGTCATCCAAAATCGAACGGAAAAGTTTTTGCCTGTTTGATTGATGGTGCTGAAACAAAGGCTTGATTGTCTATCGACACTCCCAGGTATCTATCTAAACATCCAAAGACAACACCTCTTTCTGTGAATGACAAATGATATATTGAAGTTAGCATAATGACGTGGCTTTGTTGTTGTAAGCGAAATATGCATCTGTGTTGCCAGGCTTGTGGAAGAACCCACGTCAAACTAGTTTGAGATGATGGAATGTATGATAGTTTGGCGTGTGTAACAGTTTGGAGGCAGTGTGTGTGTGTGTGTGTGTGTGTGTGTGTGTGTGTGTGTGTGTGTGTGTGTGTGTGTGTGTGTGTGTGTGTGTGTGTGTGTGTGTGTGTGTGTGTGTGTGTGTGTGTGTGTGCGGCAGTATGTAGGCAGTGTGGGTGTGTGTGTGTGTGTGTGTGTGTGTGTGTGTGTGTGTGTGTGTGTGTGTGTGTGTGTGTGTGTGTGTGTGTGTGTGTGTGTGTGTGTGTGTGCGGCAGTATGTAGGCAGTGTGTGTGTGTGTGTGTGTGTGTGTGTGTGTGTGTGTGTGTGTGTGTGTGTGTGTGTGTGTGTGTGTGTGTGTGTGTGCGTGCGTGCGTGCGTGCGTGCGTGCGTGCGTGCGTGCACGTGCGTGCGTGCGTGCGGCAGTATGGAGGCAGTGGGTGGATCAGCTGTCAGTCTGTCAGAGGAAATGTCTAGGTGTCCGTAACAAGCTGCTGTAGAAAGGGACGCTGAGCTGTCAAGTTGAATCTCTTATAATAAACTGTGTTTATGATATCTACAGTGGGGGAAAAAAGTATTTAGTCAGCCACCAATTGTGCAAGTTCTCCCACTTAAAAAGATGAGAGAGGCCTGTAATTTTCATCATAGGTACACTTCAACTATGACAGACAAAATGAGAAAAGAAAATCCAGAAAATCACATTGCAGGATTTTTAATGAATTTATTTGCAAATTATGGTGGAAAATAAGTATTTGGTCACCTACAAACAAGCAAGATTTCTGGCTCTCACAGACCTGTAACTTATTCTTTAAGAGGCTCCTCTGTCCTCCACTCGTTACCTGTATTAATGGCACCTGTTTGAACTTGTTATCAGTATAAAAGACACCTGTCCACAACCTCAAACAGTCACACTCCAAACTCCACTATGGCCAAGACCAAAGAGCTGTCAAAGGACACCAGAAACAAAATTGTAGACCTGCACCAGGCTGGGAAGACTGAATCTGCAATAGGTAAGCAGCTTGGTTTGAAGAAATCAACTGTGGGAGCAATTATTAGGAAATGGAAGACATACAAGACCACTGATAATCTCCCTCGATCTGGGGCTCCACGCAAGATCTCACCCCGTGGGGTCAAAATGATCACAAGAACGGTGAGCAAAAATCCCAGAACCACACGGGGGGACCTAGTGAATGACCTGCAGAGAGCTGGGACCAAAGTAACAAAGCCTACCATCAGTAACACACTACGCCACCAGGGACACAAATCCTGCAGTGCCAGACGTGTCCCCCTGCTTAAGCCAGTACATGTCCAGGCCCGTCTGAAGTTTGCTAGAGAGCATTTGGATGATCCAGAAGAAGATTGGGAGAATGTCATATGGTCAGATGAAACCAAAATATAACTTTTTGGTAAAAACTCAACTCGTCGTGTTTGGAGGACAAAAAATGCTGAGTTGCATCCAAAGAACACCATACCTACTGTGAAGCATGGGGGTGGAAACATCATGCTTTGGGGCTGTTTTTCTGCAAAGGGACCAGGACGACTGATCCGTGTAAAGGAAAGAATGAATGGGGCCATGTATCGTGAGATTTTGAGTGAAAACCTCCTTCCATCAGCAAGGGCATTGAAGATGAAACGTGGCTGGGTCTTTCAGCATGACAATGATCCCAAACACACCGCCCGGGCAACGAAGGAGCGGCTTCGTAAGAAGCATTTCAAGGTCCTGGAGTGGCCTAGCCAGTCTCCAGATCTCAACCCCATAGAAAATCTTTGGAGGGAGTTGAAAGTCTGTGTTGCCCAGCAACAGCCCCAAAACATCATTGCTCTAGAGGAGATCTGCATGGAGGAATGGGCCAAAATACCAGCAACAGTGTGTGAAAACCTTGTGAAGACTTACAGAAAACGTTTGACCTCTGTCATTGCCAACAAAGGGTATTTAACAAAGTATTGAGAGAAACTTTTGTTATTGACCAAATACTTATTTTCCACCATAATTTGCAAATAAATTCATTAAAAATCCTACAATGTGATTTTCTGGAAATTTTTTTCTCATTTTGTCTGTCATAGTTGAAGTGTACCTATGATGAAAATTACAGGCCTCTCTCATCTTTTTAAGTGGGAGAACTTGCACAATTGGTGGCTGACTAAATACTTTTTTGCCCCACTGTATTTCACACCCAGCCAAAACTTGTACCCATTCTATGATGCCAACTACAATATCGTGTTACACTCTCATAATTGTGTGTAATAATCTTTTTTTGTTTGGTGTATAAAAGCTGGGTTAGATCTTTATCCATATGTAAACTATACTTAAAGTGGTCACAAAGTGCTCTAGACACTGTAGATCTATGGAAAACAGAAGGTTGACCAGGGTTGATTACTTCCCAGTGGTGAAAACTGATTGACATGAGGTCATTTCAACCCCAGCTTTGCCCGCTGGAAGATCCTTCAGTGCATCCCTGTCTGTTTGATCCTAATCATGACCTATGACCTAAGCTTCAGCCTCAGGTTCACATGTACATCACAATGTTGTCACTGTTGCTATAATGTACACTGAGTGTACAAAACATTAAGAACACCTTTTCTAATATTGAGTTGCACCCCCCGTTTTGCCCTCAGAAGAGCCTCAGTTCCTCGGGGTATGAACTCTAGGTGTCGAAAGTGTTCCACAGGGATGCTGGCCCATGTTGACTCCAATGCTTCCCACAGTTGTGTCAAGTTGGCTGGGTGTCCTGTGGGTGGTGGACCGTTTTTGATATACACGGGAAACACGCTGTTGAGCGTGAAAAACCCAGCAGCGTTGCAGTTCTTGGCGCCAACCGTTGAGCCTGGCGCCTACTACCATACCCCATTGAAAGGCACTCAAATCTTTTGTCTTGCCCATTCACCCTCTGAATGGCACACATACACGATCCATGTCTCAATTGTCTCAAGGCTTACCAATCCTTCTTTAACCATCTCCTCCCCTTAATCTACACTGATTGAAGTGGATTTAACAAGTGACATCAGTAAGGGATCATAGCTTTCACCTGGATTCACCTGGTCAGTCTGTCATGGAAAGAGCAGGTGTTCCTAATGTTTTGTACACTCAGCGTATAATAGTTGCTATATCTCAGACATGGTTTATGATGTTTTTTTTCACAATGTGGATTTATTGTGCGAAGAAGACATAAATAATTTAGAACAATAGACAAGAGTAGGCAAGTCTCTAATGGAGAATAAATCAGAGTGGAGTCGTTGACGGTGCCAAGCTTTCATGTCCTGTGAACGTACTTGGTAGATATTGGCTGTGTTCACCTATCTGGAGGCTGCGAAGTGAAGATACCCAAACTCCTTCTCTTTTGACATGTCTCCATTCTGCCCATTGAAGTGAAGATCCAACGAGCCTTTTCTCGAAGAGTTTTCTTTCTCTGTGTTAAAAGACAAAAACGGCCCTAGTCAGGGTGAATTCAGGGTGAATTGTAAACAGTCCGATATTTTTTCAACAACTTGTGTCAGAAAATGAAAGCCGGCTGATGGTACACTAGCACTGTAGTACGGGAGAGTTTGGTTCACTTGAATGACAAACAGAACAATATGGTTCAAACACAAAGCAACGTTCTGGTGGCAAACAGTGTTATGTTACTACACAGACCAGAGTTATTAAATGTATCAACTGTTTCAGCTGAAACAGTGTTATGTTACTACACAGACCAGAGTTATTAAATGTATCAAATGTTTCAGCTGAAACAGTGTTATGTTACTACACAGACCAGAGTTATTAAATGTATCAACTGTTTCAGCTGAAACAGTGTTATGTTACTACACAGACCAGAGTTATTAAATGTATCAACTGTTTCAGCTGAAACAGTGTTATGTTACTACACAGACCAGAGTTATTAAATGTATCAACTGTTTCAGCTGAAACAGTGTTATGTTACTAGACAGACCAGAGTTATTAAATGTATCAACTGTTTCAGCTGAAACAGTGTTATGTTACTACACAGACCAGAGTTATTAAATGTATCAACTGTTTCAGCTGAAACAGTGTTATGTTACTACACAGACCAGAGTTATTAAATGTATCAACTGTTTCAGCTGAAACAGTGTTATGTTACTACACAGACCAGAGTTATTAAATGTATCAACTGTTTCAGCTGAAACAGTGTTATGTTACTACACAGACCAGAGTTATTAAATGTATCAAATGTTTCAGCTGAAACAGTGTTATGTTACTACACAGACCACGGCAGAGTTATTAAATGTATCAAATGTTTCAGTTGAACGGAAAAGGAGACACTCAATAGTGAACAACTTAACACACCAGCAAATACACATATATTCACCTGCACTGGTTGGGTTTCTGTCTGCTGAGTAGAACCACTGGTTGGGTTTCTGTCTGTTGAGTAGAACCAGTGGTTGGGTTTCTGTCTGTTGAGTAGAACCACTGGTTGGGTTTCTGTCTGTTGAGTAGAACCACTGGTTGGGTTTCTGTCTGCTGAGTAGAACCACTGGTTGGGTTTCTGTCTGCTGAGTAGAACCAGTGGTTGGGTTTCTGTCTGTTGAGTAGAACCACTGGTTGGGTTTCTGTCTGTTGAGTAGAACCACTGGTTGGGTTTCTGTCTGCTGAGTAGAACCACTGGTTGGGTTTCTGTCTGGTGAGTAGAATCACTGGTTTGGTTTCTGTCTGTTGAGTAGAACCACTGGTTGGGTTTCTGTCTGCTGAGTAGAAACCAGTGATTGGGTTTCTGTCTGCTGAGTAGAACCACTGGTTGGGTTTCTGTCTGCTGAGTAGAACCACTGGTTGGGTTTCTGTCTGCTGAGTAGAACCACTGGTTGGGTTTCTGTCTGGTGAGTAGAATCACTGGTTTGGTTTCTGTCTGTTGAGTAGAACCACTGGTTGGGTTGTGCGTTATCACTTCCTGAGCTGCTGTGATGTATTTGTTATGTTTCACTGCAGCAGTCAGCGCCAGAGGGGTTCCAACGCATCGGTTAAGACACAATTGTTGTTTTGCTCACAGAGGATTTGATACCCTTTGTTTGACAGACACTCGATCTGTGGGAACAATTCTCTCTCGCTCTCTCTGTCCTGCTCTCACGTTCTCTCTTTTTCCGTTTTTCTATTCTCTCTCTCTCTCTCTCTCTCTCTCTCTCTCTCTCTCTCTCTCTCTCTCTCTCTCTCTCTCTCTCTCTCTCTCTCTCTCTCTCTCAATTCAATTCAATTCAATTCAAGGGGCTTTATTGGCATGGGAAACATGTGTTAACATTGCCAAAGCAAGTGAGGTAGATATTATACAAAAGTGAAATAAACAATACAAATTAACAGTAAACATTACACATACAGAAGTTTCAAAACAATAAAGACATTACAAATGTTATATTATATATATACAGTGTTGTAACGATGTACAAATTGTTACAAACAAAACTCTCTCTCTCTTTCTCTCGCCCTCTCTCTCTCTCTCTCTCTCTCTCTCTCTCTCGCCCTCTCTCTCTCTCTTTCTCTCTCTCTTTCTCTCGCCCTCTCTCTCGCCCTCTCTCTCGCTCTCTCTCTCGCCCTCTCTCTCGCTCTCTCTTTCTCTCGCCCTCTCTCTCTCTCTCTCTCTCTCTCGCTATCTCTCTCTCTCTCTCTCTCTCTCTTTCTCTCTATCTCTCTTTCTCTCGTCCTCTCTCTCTCTCTCTCTCTCTCTCTCTCTCTCTCTCTCTCTCGCTCGCTCTCTCTCTCTCGCTCTATCTCTCTTTCTCTCGCCCTCTCTCTCTCAGCCTAAATTGATTTAATTTCAAATGTGGCATTTCTCTGGATTAGATCAATTGATTATGTCAAATCAAATCAGTCTCATTAAGCGTAATGAAGTGCTGAGAAGTATTTACAGTATTTTTAGAAACAAAGTAAAGCTAACTAAAATGCTACGGTAGTCCACCTCCCAGGCAAAGCTGGAAAGTCCCAGCTCTGCTATTAATCCCACCCATAGTTGGCTGTGTAACCTTCTGTCTGTCTGTCTGTCTATCTGCTTGTCTGTCTGACTGCTGTGTGCCCCCCAGCTTACACCCTCCCTGCCTCACTCCCTGTCTCCCTCCATCTCTCCCTGCCCTGCCTGTTTCCCTGTCTGCCTGCCTGTCCCCGCTCTCTCCCTCTCTCCATCCCAGCCTCTCTCCCTGGCTCCTCTGTGCCCCCCCAGGCACAGGGGAAGTGGGAAGGCCCTCTGTGCCCATTTGGGCCCGGGGCTGAGGGGGATGGATGAGGTCACCCCGAATTCCCCATCTCCCCTTATAGCCCCAGACCGCCTCTCTGAACCATGCCAAACGGGCCCAGCCTACCACAAGACCCGGGCATAAGGCCCCGACATAAAAACACAAATGGCTGGTCTGTAAAAAGCCGCCCGGCTGATGTGTCTCATTAAAAAACGCTGGCGCCAAGTCTTTTATTCATTCATTATTGTGTTTGGGGAAAGAGAGGGAAAGAGAGGGGAGAGGACCCATGTTCAGCGGTTTGCTCTCTAAATGTACACTCTGGTCTGGTGGAGTTTTATGCTCCTTTTTCACTTTCTTTATGGATTTGTATTATTTTCTTTCTTTTATTCCCCCTGTTTCTCCCCAACCCACGAGTAGGTCTGCTGCCTTCTGTTGAGTGACAGGCAAGCTTTGAGATATGCGTGAATCTCCGTTTGACTGTGTTTTCCTCCAGATCTGGTGGGATAAGGTAGGTTAGGTTCCTCACATCAGACTCACAAATGGAACTCTATTCCCTATGTAGTGCATAGGGCTCTGGTCAAATGTGCACAATATAGTGAATAGAGGGCCATTTCTGACACGTCGGGCCTGTTGGAAGTCTGTTGCCGTGTCTGAAATCTGTCTCGCCTACTACTTACTGAAACTGCATAGTGTGTATTAATCGCGCTACACACTATTTAGAATGTACTGTTTAGTAAAAACTAATGCAGCAAGCAACAAATATCAACCTACTAGGCTCATCCTACTGAGAATGCTTCATATAACGCACAATTGCGTTGATTCCCGCCGTTCGTTCATTTTGGTACAGCGCGTCCCCTCAGATGATTATCAGCTGTTGTCAAACACACAAGTCTCAGAAGATGATTCTCTTCCTCAATAATGTGCAGCGAATTCTACTAGATGAAAAGCTGCAATGAGTATGACATCCTGGCATGTAAATACTACATTAGCGCTACACTTTAGTTTTTGGGCATACCCAAAATGCCTACTATTTACAATGCAGGTACGGGTATTCGGACACGGTCTCTGTCTCATGGATGAATTGATGTGGTGCTGTTTCTGTCCCCCTCCAGACATCCCCTGGGAATATGTGTAGCACATGCTTGGCCCTGGCGTGTGTGTGTGTGTGTGTGTGTGTGTGTGTGTGTGTGTGTGTGTGTGTGTGTGTGTGTGTGTGTGTGTGTGTGTGTGTGTGTGTGTGTGTGTGTGTGTGTGTGTGTGTGTGTGTGTGTGTGTGTGTGTGTGTGTGTGTGTGCTGTAATAACCCTCCATCTCATCTTTCTCCTCTCCCAGCTCTGATGGTCTACACACAATACTTTGGCATTATGGGCCGAGTTCATCAGGCAGATAACGAAACAGAGAGATAAACCCCCCCCCCCCCCCCCCACACACTCACATATTATTATAGGTCTGTGTTTGTAAGGAGTTTTTGTTTTTCCAGCCTGAACCTCTTCCCCCATTAGGCACACTGTGAAATATTTAGTGATGAGAGAGAGAGAGAGAGAGAGAGAGAGAGAGAGAGAGAGAGAGAGAGAGAGAGAGAGAGAGAGAGAGCGAGAGAGAGAGAGAGAGAGAGAGAGAGAGAGAGAGAGAGAGAGAGAGAGAGAGAGAGAGAGAGAGAGAGAGAGAGAGAGAGAGAGAGAGAGAGAGAGAGAGAGAGAGAGAGAGAGAGAGAGAGAGAGAGAGAGAGAGAGAGAGAGAGAGAGAGAGAGATTGTAGTTGGAGGCTGTGTTGGCAGTATGGGGTTGGTGCCTATAGTCTATGGGGCTGTTTCTGCTGCTCCTTCCTGAAACGTGACCACCCAAACCTGCCTGCCACCCTGCCTCCCTCCCTCCCTTCCTCCCTGCCTGCCACCCTTCCTCCCTGACTTCCTGGCACTGCCTGCTCCCCCTCTCTCTCTCTCCCACCCTGCCTGCTCGCTCCCCCTCTCCCTGCTCTGCCTACCTGCTCCATCTCTACCTCCCTGCTCTGCCTGTCTGTCTGCTCCCTCCTTCTCTCCCCCCCTCCCTGCTCTGCCTGTCTGCTGCCTCTCTCTCTCCCTCCCTCCTTGCTCTACCTGCTCCCTCTCTCCCTCCCTCCCTGCTCTGCCTGGCTGATCCCTCCCTGCCTCCCTGCTCTGCCTGACTGATCCCTCCCTCCCTGCCTCCCTGCTCTGTCTCCCTGCTCCCTCCCTCCCTCCCTGCTCTGCCTGCCTGCTCCCTCCCCCCTGCCTCCCTGGCTCTGCTCTGGGTTCACATGTGGAACAGTTTACTGTAATGGAACTCTAACTTAGTGGTGGTTTGAAGCTGCCTGCAGCAGTAGAGTGTAATTAACTGGCTCTGGTGAAAGAGAAAGAGCCAGAAAGAAAGAGAGGAAGGGAGAGAGAAGAGAGGGAGAAAGAAGAGAGGGAGATCAGTGGAAAAGGGGATGTGTGTGTTTTTGCACATGTGTGTAGTGTGTGGAGTTCAAGAGTGCCTCTGTGTTTTTTTTGTTATATGTGTGTGTAACTTTGATGTTAGTATGGAAAATAGTTATGTTTCCTGGGCAGGCAGCCACCCATTAGTGCCGCCCAGTGCCCACACTCTGTCACTGTGCCCATACTCTCTCTCTCTCTCTCTCTCTCTCTCTCTCTCTCTCTCTCTCTCTCTCTCTCTCTCTCTCTCTCTCTCTCTCTCTCTCTCTCTCTCTCTCTCTCTCTCTCTCTCACTCTCTCTCGCTCTCTCTCTCTCTCAGCTATTTCAGCTAGTTCAGCTAGTTCAGCTAGTTCAGCATTTCAGCAGTTCAGCATTTCAGCAGCTCAGTTAGTTCTGCAGTTCTGCCAGTTCAGCAGCTCAGTTAGTTCTGCAGTTCTGCCAGTTCAGCAGTTCAGCTAGTCAGCAGTTCAGCCAGTTCTGCAGTTCAGCCAGTTCAGCAGTTCAGAAGCTCAGCTAGTTCAGCATTTCAGCTAGTTCAGCAGTTCTGCCAGTTCAGCAGTTCAGCTAGTTCAGCAGTTCAGCATTTCAGCAGCTCACCTAGTTCTGCAGTTCAGCAGTTCAGCATTTCAGCAGCTCACCTAGTTCTGCAGTTCAGCAGTTCAGCATTTCAGCAGCTCACCTAGTTCTGCAGTTCAGCTAGTTCAGCAGTTCAGCTAGTTCAGCTAGTTCAGCAGTTCAGCTAGTTCAGCAGTTCAGCAGTTCAGCTAGTTCAGCAGTTCAGCAGTTCAGCAGTTCAGCAGTTCAGCAGTTCAGCAGTTCAGCATTTCAGCTAGTTCAGCAGTTCTGCCAGTTCAGCCAGTTCAGCAGCTCACCTAGTTCAGCAGTTCAGCAGTTCAGCAGTTCAGCTAGTTCAGCAGTTCAGCAGTTCAGCTAGTTCAGCAGTTCAGCAGTTCAGCAGTTCAGCTAGTTCAGCAGTTCAGCAGTTCAGCTAGTTCAGCAGTTCAGCTAGTTCAGCAGTTCAGCAGTTCAGCAGTTCAGCAGTTCAGCAGTTCAGCTAGTTCAGCAGTTCAGCAGTTCAGCAGTTCAGCAGCTCACCTAGTTCAGCAGTTCAGTTAGTTCTGCAGTTCAGCAGTTCAGTTAGTTCTGCAGTTTAGCTAGTTCAGCAGTTCAGTTAGTTCTGCAGTTTAGCCAGTTCAGCAGTTCAGTTAGTTCTGCAGTTCAGCCAGTTCAGCAGTTCAGTTAGTTCTGCAGTTCAGCCAGTTCAGCAGTTCAGTTAGTTCTGCAGTTCAGCCAGTTCAGCAGTTCAGTTAGTTCTGCAGTTCAGCCAGTTCAGCAGTTCAGTTAGTTCTGCAGTTTCAGCCAGTTCAGTTAGTTCTGCAGTTCAGCAGTTCAGTTAATTCTGCAGTTCAGCCAGTTCAGCAGTTTAGTTAGTTCTGCAGTTCAGCCAGTTCAGCAGTTTAGTTAGTTCTGCAGTTCAGCCTCAGATCTTTCTTTTTTCCCTCTTTGTTTATTCCCCGAATTCCAAGATTCTTCCTCAGTCTCTGTTCCCCCTGATTCACAAACCACGGCCGTTCCAGAAAGCAGCTCTAGCTGATTTCCTTGGCTCTGCTGTTTCTCCAAACCACATTTCGAAAACAAGCAGCTGACACCACCCACTCATAAAATCTCTCTGGAGGGAACAGAGGTTTGAATGGGACACGCACGGCGCTGGGCTCAGAGTTAGAGCTAGAGACAGCCAACAGTAGTGCGCTTTTCCAGCGACAAGCTGCGTCTACAGTACTTATGTGCTTTACTTTACCTGGGACTGAGGACAAGTGTGTATACATGCTGAACTGGTGTTAGCCTAGATGGGTACATTGGGCTGTCTGAAGCAAAAGAGAGATAGAGGGAGTTAGAAATGGGGGTAGAGGATAATCCAGAGATCTGGAGATGCAGGGAACGTGATGGCACTGCGTTTATGGTCTAGACTTCTGGGCTGCCATTCATGAAAACATCAAATGTATTATTAGTGACAATATTCCATTTTCTCCCAGCTTGTATATTCTGGACAGAGGTGGAAAAAGTACTAAATTGTCATGCATGAGTTAAAGTGCAAAGTCAAGTAAATGCTATAAATCAAATTCCTTATGTTAAGCTAACCGTGATAACTGTATGGTTGAATGGTCCTCCCGACTGGGTACTTTAGCAGGATACAGAAACGTTCTTTCCGACATATTCTTTTTTTAAACGGGGTAAAAGATCTTGATCGTGTCAGTGGTTCGTGAGATCTCTGTGAAAATGGTGTTACATTTAAGCCATAAGCCTGACTCTCAATGTGTTCTATACATTTGGACAATGTATTGCTCTTATTCTCTCTGCCAGTGTGATGGATTTTATTTGAATATTGTCCGGTTTTCTGTGGGTTTTTGTTTATTGTCATCTTTTTTTTTAAATTATTATTTTTGTTATTTCTTTCTTCTAGTGTCCTACTACTTTGTATTTGCTGTATTCTGTTGTTTCTGTGTATATATAAATACAAAAAAATGACAATAAAATATTGGTCATAAAAAATAAATAAAAATAATGGAGGTATAGGCATCAGCAGTTAGGCGGGCAACCATTGTTCCTCTCTGTCTTCCTTCCTCTCTGTCTTCCTTCCTCTCTGTCTTCCTTCCTCTCTGTCTTCCTTCCTCTCTGTCTTCCTTCCTCTCTGTATTCCTTCCTCTCTGTCTTCCTTCCTTCCTCTCTGTCTTCCTTCCTTCCTCTCTGTCTTCCTTCCTTCCTCTCTGTCTTCCTTCCTTCCTCTCTGTCTTCCTTCCTTCCTCCCTCTCTGTATTCCTTCCTCTCTGTCTTCCTTCCTTCCTCTCTGTATTCCTTCCTCTCTGTCTTCCTTCCTTCCTCTCTGTCTTCCTTCCTTCCTTCCCTCCTCTCTCTCTCTCTCTCTCTCTCTTTATCTCTCTCTCTGTAGTCTCTCTCTCCGTAGTCTCCTCTCTCTCTTTCTCTCTCTCTCTCTCTCTCTCTCTCTCTCTCTCTCTCTCTCTCTGTAGTCTCCTCCCTCTCTTTCTCTCTCTTTCTCTCTGTCTCTCTCTCTCTTTCTCTCTCTCTCTCTCTCTTTCCATTTCTCATGTGTTGGATCCCGTGTCTGGGCCTTTGGTCCTGGGGGATCGAGGCAGAGAGAAAGGCACAGGAGACAGAAAGGCAGGCTGCTGTGCGGGCTAGAGCCAGGGGACCAGGCAGCAGAGAGGCAGAAAGAGAGAGATACAGAGAGGCAGAGAGAGAGAGGTTGAGAGTTGTGAGACAGAGAGGCAGGCTGCTGTGCTGGGTTGGCAGCATGAACAGAGAGCCTCTTTATTGTGGAGTTCTGCTGATTTAAATCATATGGCATAGCCTGGAATCACTGCACATGTCTGGAAGCCTTTCAGAACTGCTGAAACAAGAGCTCCTTCACCCTCCCTCCCTCCTCCTCTCCCGCTAACTTTTTTCAAACAACTCTCTTATTTTCTTTTCCTTTCCTCACCCCCGGTTTTCTTGCTTTTCCTTCTTCTACTCGCTCTTTGACTCTCACAGTCTCTCACATATCTCCCCGCCCCCCACACACACACCTCGACGTTTTCAACATACCTGTGTTTACTATTGTTTTGAAGTTTGCACATCCTTCTGAAATGACTGTTTGGAATAAACTATTCATTGTTCCAGATCAGTCCTCAGAGTTGACGTAAGTTGAACTGTATTTGTAGAAAACAAAGAACATTTGGACAGTACTTTCCATTACTTTTATCATTACATCATGTGACAATATTGTAAAAAGTAGTTATTATCAATTTTGTAGAATAAAATAAAAATTGTATGTTTTTTGTGTCTTCTTCTGATAGGTGCATTCGCGTGATCATTCCTAAGAGCAGAAGACCAGAAATCTCTTCGGCCAACCAGAACCTTAGGTCCTCATCCAGCCCAGCGCCCTGATAGGCTACCGGTGGAAGAAGTGGAATTCCCAGTTTGGCATTCCCAGTTTTCCTGTCCTCTACCAGGTGGTGTGTGATATTCCCTAGCCCAACAGCCTGAGAGAGGGTCTGTCTGGGATACCACAGGCCTTCTGGGTACTCCTCTCCTCTCCATTACCATGGCTACCAACAGGGAGCGGCAGGTGGGTCAGGTGGGTCACATGACAGGGTTCCCACCTGCTGTCTACCCATTTGCCTTCAACTCCATGCGGAACCACTCCTCCTTTGACCTGCTGTCCAATAGCAGCCTGTTTGGGAGATTCAGCACCGACCTCCCTAAAGAGATGGCTGCACTGTGTAAGTGAAGTTACTCAAACATATTGTGTGTGCATGTACGTGTGTGTGCCTGTGTGTGTACACGTGTATGTGTGTGTGGGGGGAGGGTTGGGTGTGTGTGTGTGTCTGTCGTATTTTGAAACAGAACATTTTCCATTTTCATTGAACATGTATGCATCTGTTTATAATAATCCGAGAGAAGAAAACAATGAAACAGAGAAAAGAGCAGTTCCGTTGATCGTTTGTTGCCGGTTTGGGGTTTTATGAAGGCTGTTGTAGATGATTATGTGGTGACACAGTCAGAGAGTCCGTAAAGTCAAACAGGCTTCCTTCCCACAAGTCTCAAATAAGAGACAAAACGACATTCTTTTCACATGAGGTGATGAACGGCATGCATGTCATCAAATATTTGAAAATGCTCATAAGAGGCTGTCTTATGCCATTCTAAAACTGCAGGTCTATATGTGGCCACAGGGGGTGCTGTTGTATATCGGCGTAGACTGAAAGGAAAAAAAGGGAGGAGAGAAGAGAAAGAGACATTTGTTTGTGATTTATAGCTTTTCTCTGTAATGGAACACCTTGAACAATTTGAAATGGTGACAGCACAATATAAAGACGTCCGTTTAAAATCACTAAAATGTGCCTATGGCATTTCTACGGATTATAGCTTTAAACATCAACACAAAACATATAACAAAATGTACAGTAAACATTGCACTCAAAGGTTTCAAAAGGATAAAGACATTTCAAATGTTATATTAAAGTGTGTTTAACATCAAGCACATAGTTGTAGTATGCATACTAGGGGAAACTAAGTAAACAGATAAATATTGGTTGTATTTACAATGTTTGTGCAACGGGTCACAAATCTTGCTGCTGTAATTCCACATAGTGGCATTTCGCCTAACAGATATGGGAGTTTATCAAAGTTGTATTTGTTTTCAAATTCTTTGTGGGTCTGTGTGTTCTTTGGGAAATATGTGTCTCTAATATGGTCATACCTTTGGCAGGAGGTCAGGAAGTGCAGCTCAGTTTCCATCTCATTTTGTGGGCAGTGGGCACATAGCCTTTCTTCTCTTCTCTCTAGCCAGGTCTGCCTTCGGCGGCCATTCTCAATAGCAAGGCTATGCTCACAGAGTCTGTACATAGTCAAAGATGTCCTTCATTTTGGGTCAGTCACAGTGGTCAGGTATTCTGCTACTGTGTATTCTCTGTTTAGGGACAGATAGCATTTCAGTTTGCTCTGTTTTTTTTGGTTGATTCATCCAGTGTGTCAAGTAGTTATATTTTTGTTTTCTCATAATTTGGTTAGGTCTAATTGTGTTGCTCTCCTGGGGCTCTGTTGGGTCTGTTTGTGTTTGTGAACAGAGCCCCAGAACCAGCTGGCTGAAGGGGATTCTTTTGGAGGTTAATCTCTCTGTAGGTGAAGGCTTTATTTCTAATTAAAAAAAAAAAAATGAAAAGTTGTGCGTGCATATGCATTCACCCCTTTTTGATATGAAGCCCCTAAATAAGATCTGGTGCAACCAATTACCTTCAGAAGTCACATAATTAGTTAAATAAAGTCCACCTGTGTGCAAGCTAAGTGTCACATGATCTGTCACATGATCTCAGTATATATACACCTGTTCTGAAAGGCCCCAGAGTCTGCAACACCACTAAGCAAGGGGCACCACCAAGCAAGCGGCACCATGAAGACCAAGGAGCTCTCCAAACAGGTCAGGGACAAAGTTGTGGAGAAGTACAGATGGTGGTAAAACAATATCAGAAACTTTGAACATCCCACGGATCACCATTAAATCCATTATTAAAAAATTAAAAGAATATGGCACCACAACAAACCTGCCAAAAGAGGGCCGCCCACCAAAACTCACGGACCAGGCAAGGAGGGCATTAATCAGAGAGGCAACAAAGAGACCAAAGATAACCCTGAAGGAGCTGCAAAGCTCCACAGTGGAGATTGGAGTATCTGTCCATAGGACCACTTTAAGCTGTACACACCATGGAGCTGGGCTTTACGGAAGAGTGGCCAGAAAAAAAGCCATTGCTTAAAGAAAAAAATCAAACACGTTTGGTGTTCGCCAAAAGGCATGTGGGAGACTACCCAAACATATGGAAGAAGGTACTCTGGTCAGATGAGACTAAAATGTAGCTTTTTGGCCATCAAGGAAAATGCTATGTCTGGCGAAAACACAACACCTCTCATCACCCCGAGAACACCATCCCCAGAGTGAAGCATGGTGGTGGCAGCATCATGCTGTGGGGATGTTTTTCATCGGCAGGGACTGGGACACTAGTCAGAATTGAACGAACGATGGATGGCGCTAAATACAAAGAAATTCTTGAGGGAAACCTGTTTCAGTCTTCCAGAGATTTGAGACTGGGACGAAGGTTCACCTTCCAGCAGGACAATGACCCTAAGCATACTGCTAAAGCAACACTCGAGTGGTTTAAGGGGAAACATTTAAATGTCTTGGAATGGCCTAATCAAAGCCCAGACCCTAATCCAATTGAGAATTTGTGGTATGACTTAAAGATTGCTGTACACCAGCGGAACCCATCCAACTTGAAGGAGCTGAAGCAGTTTTGCCTTGAAGAAGGGGAAAAAATCCCAGTGGCTAGATGTGCCAAGCTTATAGAGACATAGCCCAAGAGACTTGCAGCTGTAATTGCTGCAAAAGGTGGCTCTACAAAGTATTGACTTTGGGGGGTGAATAGTTATGCACGCTCAAGTTTTCTGTTTTTTGTCTTATTTCTTTTTTGTTTCACAATAGAAAATATTTTGCATCTTCAAAGTGGTAGGCATGTTGTGTAAATCAATTGATAAACCCCCCCCAAAAATTCAATTTAATTCCAGGTTGTAAGGCAACAAAATAGGAAAACTGCCAAGGGGGGTGAATAGTTTCGCAAGCCACTGTAAAATACATATTTTCCAGGATGTTGAAAAGGTGTCTTCCGGACGTAGAAAAGGACCAAAAAAAGACCAAAAGACGTCGGCTCGTGCTTACTGGTGTGTAGCCTACCTTGTCGCCCACAATGGAATTTTTTGAATGCCCATCCATGTGGTAGGCCTACCATTTGTAAAACAGACTGTTGCATTGGCTTTATTAGTCCCAATTCCTGTGACTAATCAATTTGGCTATTTAAGCTCTGAATATCAGCTACCCAACTCTATCAGGAGTTATCGTGAGCCTACTTGCCTATACACAGCGGGAATTGCCAAAGTATTTTATTTTCACTATGATCAGCTTGTCAAAAATGTATGGATACAATCTTGAAACCACTGATCATGACAATTGGGTGAAACTCCTGGACAACAGTTGTGATTGTCCATTCCATATTGTCCATTTTACTTTGACCTGTTTTATTTGATTGGGCGCCATTTAGGTTAGGCTATTTGGTTGGAGAAACCTGCATGATGTTAAAAGTGTCTGTCTCATTACATTGTAGGCTACAGAAAAGGCCACATACTCTTTCTACCATATCCTGTACCTGCTAGATGATCAATGTTCACAACATTTTGGGGGGACGGAACGCTGGTGGAGCGCCACAGCGATGCACCTCTTCAACAGCACCCTGGAGAGGCGCGCTGGGAATGAACAAGCTAAATATTTTGCACCCCTGCCTTTGACAAAGAGGCCACTGTTTATCAAAGGGCGGCATCACCTCTCACCTAATCAGCGCTAACCTAAAAAGCCCATTTGCCACTGGTTGAGAGAAATTGTCATTGATTTTAGGTAGAATTATAGGTGGTTTTATGTGTTGTTGTTGGAGGTGCGTCTTGGTCTGTTTGGCTCAGAAATTGACACCCTTGTCAATCTTCCGCCATAGGCGGCTGCCTAATCCTGCCTAATGAGGGGGCCGGCCGTGAGGACATGGAAGAACTGGGACATTTTCAGCTTCCAGGAAATGTATGCAGATTCTTGCGACATGTGGGCGTGCATTATCATGCTGAAACATGAGGTGATGGCAGCGGATGAATGGCACGACAATGATTTTTGGTTCCAACCGCCGTGTCTTTGTGCGACACAGAATAGGTGATCGGATGATCTCTGCATGTGTAGCATGGAGGAGGTGTGATGGTGTGGGGGTGCTTTGCTGGTGACACTGTCTGTGATTTTTTTTTTTTTCAAAGCACACTTAACCAGCATGGCTACCACAGCATTCTGCAGCGATATGCCATCCCATCTGGTTTGGGGTTAGTGGGGCTATCATTTGTTTTTCAACAGGACAATGACCCAAAACACACCTCAAGGCTGTGTAAGGGCTATTTGATCAAGAAGCAGAGTGATGGAGTGCTGCATCAGATGACCTGGCCTCCACAATCACTCAACCCAATTGATATGGTTTGGGATGAGTTGGACCGCAGAGTAAAGGAAAAGCATCCAACAAGTGCTCAGTACATGTGGGAACTCCTTCAAGACTGTTGGAAAAGCATTCCAGGTGAAGCTGGTTGAGAGAATGCCAAGCGTGTGCAAAGCTGTCCTAAAGGCAAAGGGTGGCTACTTTGAAGATTCTAAAGTATAGCATATATTTTGATTTGTTTAACACTTTTTTGGTTACTACATGATTCCACATGTGTTATTTCATAGTTTTGATGTCTTCACTATTATTCTACAATGTAGAAAATAGTAAAAATAAATAAAAACCTTTGAATGAGTAGGTGTGTCCAAACTTTTGACTGGTACTGTATATATTTTTGCAGAATTCTGCATGCAGAGTCTCAGTTGGGTGTTTGTCCCTTTTTGTGAATTTTGGGTTGGTGAGTGGACCCCAGACCTCTCAACCATAGAGAGCAACTTATTGAAGTATTTTAGCCATATCCTAATTTGGATGTCGAGTTTTATGTTCCTTTCGATGGCATAGAAATCCCTTATTGCCTTGTCTCTTAAATCGTTCACAGCCTTGTGGAAGCTCTCTCTCTCTCTCTCTCTCTCCCCCCTCAGCACAGCATGCCTGAGCACCTCTCCAGCCTTTCAGATGTCAATCACTACCTCCCCCTCCTGCTGCCCACTTAATCCTTAAGGTATTTACAGAGAACTAGAGAGAGAGGAGAGAGAGAATCAAAAAAGTTGGAGAGTAGAAAGAGAGCACCCGGGGGTAATGTCCTGGTGTGGTGGAATCCAAGAACACACCCTGCTAGGAAAACACACACACACACACCTCTCTGTCTCTCTTTCATGTAACAATTTGAAACACCCCTCTCATGCACTCACTCACACTGAATAAAATCTCCTTAATTTATGAATGCATTTTTCATGGTATCAAAGGGCAACACGTTCAATTGTTGTTCATATATGCATGGACATTAGACGGCTGTCAGGATGTTATTGTAAAAGAGAATCTGTCCTCATTAATTTACCTTGTTTAATAAATTCAATAAATGGGGGGGATATGCAAATGACCAGATTAACACTAGGCATAGTATCATGACCGTGGGGTTGAGGGGTTGTAAGGTACATATCTGTGTTGCGGCTTAACTGCGACGGGATCAAAGGTTAAGTCAGGATCACAGAGTCACAATTAGCTCTAACCCGTGTTTAAACATGGAGATTGACATTCCTCATTCTTCTCCCCCTCTTCCACAGCCCAGACAGCCAGACATGTTACAAGTTGTTTCACTGACAGCTTTCTCATACCGTCCTTTTCAAATGTTAGCTACCGTGGAAAACAAAGGCAGGCTCTCACTTAAACGTTCCAACATTCCCCGGGCACTGTTTTTCCTTTTCTTCTCTCCAAATCCATGCAACTTATTCAGGATTTTTTTTTACTCCTTAACTTATTTAGGCTTGCCATAACAAAGGGGGTTGAATACTTTCTCACATTATGTTCCTGTCTCGCAGTTCCATGGCTAATTGCTGTGTGAAAGGTAGCCAGGGACAGACACTGTCCCATCCCACCTTCTTTTGTTTTGGTGTGCTGTGTGTGAGAGGATGGGGGAGGGAGACATATAGAGAGAGGATGGAGGGAGGAGGGGGAGGGAGACAGAGAGAGAGGATGGGAGGGAGGAGGGGGAAGGAGACAGACAGAGAGAGGCTGGGATGGAGGAGGGGGATAGAGAGAGAGAGGGTGGGAGGGAGGAGGGGGAGGGAGACAGAGAGAGAGAGAGGATGGAGGGAGGACGGAGAGGGAGACAGATAGAGAGAGGATGGGAGGGAGGAGGGAGAGGGAGACAGATAGAGAGAGGATGGGAGGGAGGAGGGGGAGGAAGACAGATAGAGAGAGGATG